>NC_038044.1:33686292-34041511 GCF_002211085.1 Panicum hallii | reverse complement strand
CGGATAATTCTGCTCGTGAGTCCTGAGTTGGCGGGAGGCATATGCAACGACTTTCCCGTCTTGCATTAGCACACACCCTAATCCTTGTCGGGATGCGTCACAGTAAATGACAAATCCCGATGAATGTCCGGTAGGGTCAGCACTGGGGCGGTTGTCAACCTTTGCTTCAATTCTTGAAAACTTCTTTCGCAACTTTCCGTCCAGGCGAACTTCTTCTCCTTCTTAAGAAGTTCCGTCATGGTCGGGCTATCTTGGAGAATCCCTCAATAAATCTCCGATAGTACCCGGCTAACCCAAGGAAGCTCCTAATTTCACTAACGTTAGTTGGTCGCTGCCAGTTGGAGACTGCTTCGACCTTCTCTGGGTCCACAGCTACGCCTTCTGCGGTCAAGATGTGACCAAGGAAAGCTACTCTTTCCAGCCAGAATTCGCACTTGCTGAACTTAGCATAGAGCCTGTGTGTCCTCAGCTTTCCAATACTACCCGCAGATGTTGCTCATGCTCCTGAATACTCTTAGAGTAGATAAGTATGTCGTCGATAAAGACTACGACAAACTTATCCAGCTCGTCCATAAATACCTTGTTCATGAGGTTCATAAAATAGGCAGGGGCATTGGTTAGTCCGAAGGACATTACAGTGAACTCAAACTGCCCGTAGCGGGTGATAAAAAGCTGTCTTAGGGATGTCACTTTCCCTAATCTTGAGCTGAAAATATCCTGACCTTAAATCGATCTTGAAAAGTACTTGGCTCCTTTTAGCTGATCGAACAGGTCATCAATCCTGGGGAGGGGGTACTTATTCTTAATGGTAACTTCATTCAATGCCCGGTAATCTACACACATCCTCATACTCCCATCTTTCTTTTTGACAAACAGAACCGGGGCTCCCCATGGCGACGAGCTTGGTCTGATAAAGCCAATCCGTTGTAGTTCTTCTAGTTGCTTCTTTAATTCCGTCAATTCCGAGGCCGCCATCCTATAGGGTCTCTTGGCTATAGGGGAGGTTCCGGGGTTAAGGTCGATGACGAATTCTATGTCCCTGTCTGGTGGCATACCGGGAAGTTCCTCGGGAAAAACATCTGGGTATTCGTTCACTACCGGGACTCCTTCTAAGGGCTGGGCTTCCATGTTAAACACCATTGGGTCCAAACTTACTATCCCGGGTATGGCAGATCACTTGTACTCCTTCAGGGTTTGTTAGATGTACCACTTTGTCAGTACAGCCTATGAGACCATTGTGTCGACTTAACCAGTCCATTCCAAGGATTACGTCTATCCCCCCTGACTTAAGTACTACCAAGTCTGCTAGAAATTCTACCCCACTTAAAATTGATTCTTACCCGTAGACAGCCTAATTGACAATTGATGTCGCCTCCAGGCGTCCGGGTTAATAGGGGTGTTTTTAGTAGTACCGTGGGTATTTGTGTTTTTCCACAAAGCTCGAGGATATGAATGAGTGCGATGCTCCAGAATCAAATAGTACTGTTGCCAGAGCTGAGTTGACTAGGTACTCACCGAGCACTACGCCCTGAGCTTCTTGAGCCTCCTGCGCGTCGATGTGATTGACGCGGGCTCGTCCAAAGGACTGCTGGGCTGCTTTGTCTGCTGGCTGTTGTCGTTGTTGCGGACAGGCACTCGGTTGGCGCCGGTCAGGGCTGGTCTGGGTCCATTCACCGAGTTGGAGAAGGCGGATGTGGCCGGCTTGTTCTTGGCATAAGGGCAATTGGCAATATAATGCCCTATCTCACGGCAGTTGAAGCAGGCCCTAACATTGTTGTTGTCGGGAGTGACCTGGCTTGTATTGCTCTGTGGGGCCCTCGTGGTATTCTGGCTCCTGGGCGGGGCCTGTGGTCCTGTCACTTGCGACTGAGTCCTATACTGCATCGGAGCCTGAGATCTTGGTGCTGTGTAGTTGGAGTTCCTCGGCTTTTGGAAGCGGTCCTGCTGGCGGGCCTTGCTCTCCAGGAATTTCCGCTTGTTGTCCTTCCGCTCTTCGGCTTTGGCCCTTTCCGTGAGGATAGCTTTGTTCATTTAGGGTGTTGAAGTCTGGATAGATTTGTGGGGTAAGCAAGGTCCGGAGTTCTGGGCTTAACCCCTTCTTGAACATGTCTTGCTTTTTATCGTCGTCGTTCACTTCTTCCGGCGCGTACCGGGCCAATTCTATGAACCGGTGGGTGTATTCTTCCACCGTCATGCTTCCTTGTTGTAGTGCGCGGAACTCATCCGCCTTGCGCTTCATGGTAGCTGAAGGAATGTGATAGCGGCGGAACTCCCTTATGAATTCTGCCCAGGTGATGGTAGAGGCATCTTCGGCTGCGGCACAATAGTTTTCCCACCAGGATAACGCTGTTCCGGTGAGCTGGTGGGCTGCCAGAAGGACTTTATCCCGGTCCTGACATTCGAATGGTTCGAGCTTCCTCTGAATTACTCGCAACCAGTCGTCAGCATCCAACGGGTTGCAGGATCCGGCGAAGGTAGGTGGCTTAGTCCTTAGAAAGGCCGTCAGCTTGTCGTTCATATTCTGCCCTCGTGGCTGCCGGTTAATGAGGGCATTCGCCAGTGTCTCCAGTATGAGGGTCTGGTTATGGATGATCTGCGCCAGGTCTCCGAGGGGTGGGGGTGGTGGTAGTTGTTCTCCTTCTTGACTTCCCCCTCGGTTCTGGCTTACTTCTTGTTCTCCTTGGGGAAGATCTTGTTCAACGGGATGTGCTCCGACACTGGCGGCTACGGGGTTCCGGCCACGGGAGGCCCTCGCGACATTCCGGGGGGTCACCTGTTGATTGGGTAAGCTAGGGTTACGATTATGTGATGTTTAAGTTGTTTAATTCGTATATATATATATAAGGCAGAATCTACCTCCTGCCGGTACTCATATAAATAATCAGCACACAACAAACCAGCACACAACATCACAAACAACAAGCACAAACCATATTATTACTGCAAGGAGGGTACAACTTAGGGTAAGGCTAGGTCTCGTACTACTCGTCTGGGATCAGGCACCACAACAAAAGTGGCCGGGGACACATGACTAGGGTGGCGCCGGTCATTTTACTCGCGGGGCAGGCCTTCTTCTGGGGCGGAGAGCGCGAGTGATCCTTGCTCGCCGTCCTCTGGGTTTCTACCGGCCAGGGGTTGTGCTTCAGCATCCCTTTCGACGGCGGCAGCAGAGCTTTCAGGGTTCCCGGGTGGGGCTTGTGTGTTTCCAAAAAGGGGTCCCCATCCTATGATGGGCGTCCCGAGTAGAACATGGTCCTCCCCAATTGCCGGGACTGGTGTCCCGCTTCGGGTCCAATCTTGCATGCGCCGGTCTCGGGCCTGCCTGAGGCTCTCTTGGGCGACTGCTTCGTTACTGACCGCGGCTGCGGCTCTTGCCTCGGCATGGGCGGCTCGGATCTGCTGTATCCTCACCGCGAGCTCTGCTTGCTCGGCTCGATGGGTCTGCTCCCTTAGAAGGTTGGCTTGCTCATCAAAGAGTTGGTCCAGGGCGGCTAGGTAAGTGGCCACTTGGTACAGGGGGCCTTCTTCGTGGCGACGTCGCTCCAGGTTTCTCATGCGTGCTTCCCAGACTGAGGTTCTGATGGCCGGCGGGAAGAACTTCGCTGGCGTGGGGGCGAGGTGTTCTTCAAAAATCCGGCACAAATAACGGAGTGCTTTTCTGATGGCCAAGGGGTAGGCGTCTTGGTGTCTAAACCCTGTGGCGGTCGCCCGCCAGGGCTGGATGTCGGGGTAGCGGTTGCTCCTGGCGATGACCAGGATCACCCTACAGCGGAGGGTACCATGGTGCTCGTACTCTCGGCTGTAGTACCTTGGGCGCTCCGTAACGCCAAGGTCTTCCAGGGTGTTGATCAAAAGGCTGGGGAATCCAGGTGCAGCTTGGCAGTCGCCCTGGGTCCATCCTTCCTCAGCCATCTGAAACAGAAACAGGGTAAACAATCTGGTACAGGTGCAAAAGGGAGTAGATATTATTTATTATTACAACAGGGATGGTACAGTTTTCATGGGCACGTGGTCATTAGGGTAGGGTTCTAGTTCGAGGTGCTAATCCTATCATGGGGATTCTTCCTCGGTCCTGATAGAGCGCTTCTTTATTGGAAGGAACCGATCCATCTCGTTTTCGGTCTGCGTACTCTTATCCCAATGGGTCTCCATAGGCTCTTCTTCTTCTTCTTCCTCTATCCATCCACCTATTCCGTTGCGGCTCTCGTACTCTTGCATCTGGGCTTGGAGGGCGGCTAAGGAATACTCGGCGTTTGCGGCTCTTGTCCGTTGTTCCTCCAGCTCCTGGGTTATCTTTTCAATCCCCTGGATTAGCTTCTTCAGTTGTGCCGACTGTTCGCGGCAAAGTGCATCCAAGCCAGTAAGGTAGATGGATAGGTGGGAGACCGCATCTTCTAAGTCTTCTTCTTCTCGTCCAAGTCTCCTCATCCGGGCAATCCAAGTGCGTCCACTTCTTTCAGCGGGTGGGAAAAATCCCATAGGGGTCCGCTGAAGGTGGTGCTTGTAGAGCACACGCAGCCGTCGCAGGGCTTTACGAGCGGCTTTTCGGTACGTGTCGGGGAAGCGAAAGCCAGTGGTGGAGATGAACCAAGGGTCCACATCAGGGTAGCGGGTGCTTCTCTCCACAAAGATCATCGTGTCGCACCGAAGGGTGCCACCGGAGATATATTCTCGGTAGGCGTACTCCGGCGTTTCCATAACCCCAACGCGTTCCAGGCTGAGCAACAATAACTTAGGAAGGCCAGGCTCTGCGTAGCAGACTCCGTTGACCCATCCGTTGTCAGCCATCTGGAACAGGGTAAAAAACCAGTGGTGAGTGTCAGTGTAGAAAAATATCTAAGTCCGAACAAATCCTAGGGCTTGAAACGGGGTTTCGTTCCTAGGGTCACGTCCTACGGCCAGCCTACGGCTCTGATACCACCTGAAGCGTCCCCCCCATCAGGGAAGACTTAAAAGTGTTGTTTTATCAGTCCCAGGAGGCTGATAACACTTTTATTACATCAGATGGTACATCACCGTACAACTCTACGCGGTAATGGGCAGTGAAGCGCCACTATCGCGAGGATTACAACCACAACCCACACAACTACACTAGCTATGAACAAAGGATCATCAGAGTCTTGCGCCATGCGGAATCCAACGGTGGCCTCAACCACAGGCAAGACTGGGTGCAGGACGAAACCCTACTCGTGGTCTTCGGGGACGTAGTCTGGGTCTTCCACTGTAAAAGTAAGAAAGGGGTGAGTACAAACGTACTCAGCAAGTCCAATCACACCCACGGAGGGGGTATAACAGAGTTAAATGCACGGG
This sequence comes from Panicum hallii, assembly GCF_002211085.1. Classification (NCBI taxonomy): domain Eukaryota; kingdom Viridiplantae; phylum Streptophyta; class Magnoliopsida; order Poales; family Poaceae; genus Panicum; species Panicum hallii. The sequence continues at coordinate 34,036,201 of NC_038044.1, read as the reverse complement.
ATAATCCAAGGATAAGGTTAGAGCTTATTTGCGGAAAATTCGGTTGTATGCAAGGGTTTGTTTAAAACATTTTTCGAAACAAGTTTTCCAGTATCAAGAGCACACGTCGTTGATCCACACAGGATCCAAGTTTTAAACTGCTACCAGATTCCCCGTCCGCCGTAGCACACGGCACAACTGCCGGACACTTTCCAAACAACTCACGCCAGCCCATTCATTCCCAGAGAGAAACACTAGTTATGTGACCACACCATAACTTGCCCAATACCGTGGGCACGGCTATTCGAATAGATTTTTAACTCTGCAGAGGTGTGCAACTTTACCCACAGGTGGGGTACCACAGCACGAACACCTTAGTGCCGGTGCAGATCCCAACAAAGCCATTACCCACCTTAGCTAGACCTGACTAGCCACCACGGGATCCATCAAGGGGTCATTCGACCTATCACCGAGGTTTAACCGGGGCATAAGTCACACAGAGCTTATCCCGTCTCCTTGATCACCCGTTGCTCTCAGCTCTCCTGATGGCTATCAGGCTAACTAGTGGGATTTATGCTAAGCCGTTGCCCATACAACGGTCAAGTGGTTCGCACGACAAGAAGCTAGGTGAGATGTCACATCAACTCGGTCCTTAGGGGTGACAGGATGGATATCTCCCTTCCTCGCTCAACCACACAGGTACGAGCACACCAACGGCAATTCACACAGAAATGCCATCCATCCCGTCTAACTCGTCTTTCAAAACCACATTGTATCCCTTCCCACACACACACATTTTCTTTATAAAATCAGGTGGTCAAGGTAGGGTTATCTCAAACAAGGGTGGCTATCCTACCATGTTTTCAACACGCAAAACCATGCAATTTTATAAAACAGGCCACTGGGTTGAGTTTATAAAAACTAGGACAGAATCATGCATCAAAGGGCGGGATTGAACTTGCCATCGTCAAACTCTTGCGAGAGGTCCTGATCGAAGCGCTGCCCCTCGGGCTCGGGGTCGCAGTACTGGCCCTCGTTCGCTTGATCACAGTCGGGACCTTCCTCGTTCACTCCGTGTCCTATGACGCAAACAAATAGGCACACAATCAAGCACAATAAGTAAAAGCTTTTATTGTCGAGCTCAAATCGGAAATAATTTAGTTACGGAGTTAGGGGTAATATTTCTGGGTGGTTTCTTATTGGCATGGCTAAAACTATACTAGAAAGGGTGTGGTAAAGTTTCGGGTCAATCGGAGGTTGTTTCACACATAAAATGACGCGCTAAAGGGGGTTTTAGGGCTTAAACGGGGGTCCAGGGGCCTATTCATAATTATATAAAGAGATTAGGGGCTTATTTGCGAATTCTATAAACATCCAGGGTATGCTAAAGGATGTCAAATATATTTGGGTTTACATAATGGAGGGGCTTGGTTTGAAATATTAAAAGGAGCAGGGTTATTTAGCAAAGAGAAGTAACTAAAGGAGGGGGGGGGTTCTTTTTGAAGAATACAGGAAAGGGCAGGGGGCCATGGGCAAAATCGCCCCTTCTTCTTCCTCCCCCTCACCGCGTGAAACAGAGGAGGGATGGGGGCTCGGCCGGCCCCCAAATCCGGCGGTCCTAGGGCCTAATTGGCTTGGGCGTGTGGGGGAAAAGGGAGAGGAGGAAGAGGGGGTTCGATTCCCGGCCTTACCTCGGGCCGGGGCGGCGTGAGGCGGCGGGCCGGCGGTGGCAAGCGGCGGCGGCTCGGGAGCTCGGCGGGGGCAGCGGTGGAGCGCGGGGGAGAGGCAGGGGCTGCGGTGGAGGCTTGTGGGGGGTGAGAGGCCGCGGCCGGCCTACTTATAGGCGGCCGAGCGGCACGGGGAGGCGGTGGCCGGCGGGGCGGCTCCACGGGCGGCCATTAATGGCGCCCGTGGCTTGCGGCGGGGCGCGGCCGTGCACAGCCGTGCACGTGGGGGGGCCGGCGGCGGTGTGCGGGCACAGGGGAGGCACGGCGGGCGAGGCGGTACAGCGGCGGGGCGGGGCAGCGACGGGCGGCACGCGCGGCACAGCGTCCGTGCACGCGTGCGCGCGCGGCGCGGCACGGTGCGGGCCAGGGCGAGGGCGTGGCGACGGACGGCGCGGCGTGGCGCAGCGGGCGGCACGGCGAAGCGCGGGCCCGAGCGGGGCGCGGCAGCGGCGGACGGCGCGGCGGCCGTGCGGGCGGCGCGTGCGCGAGCGCGTCGCGGCTCGGCCGTGCGCGTGCGCGTGAAGCGCGTGCGCGCGAGGGTCAGCGGCGCGCGCGTACGGCGGCGTGCACGCGAGGACAGGGGCGCCAGAGGCCGGAGCGGCGTGCGGGGGGTGGCGCTCGGGAGCAGAGGAGCAGGGAGAAAGAAACAGGGAGGAAGGAAGGAGAAAAAGGAAAGGGAGGAAAGAAGAAGAAGGGAAAAGAAAGAAAAGGGAAGGAAAGGAAAAAGAGAAAAAAAGAAAAGGAATAGGGAGAAAAAGAGAAAGGAAAAAGAGGGAGGGAGGGGTGCCGGCGCCGGTCGCGGCGGTGACCGCGGCCGGTCGGCCACGCGCGGAGAAGCGCGTGGTGCGAGGAGAACAGCGAGGGGAAAAGGAAGATGCGCCGGCGCCAATCGCGGCCGCAGCCGCGGCCGGTCGGCCACGCGCGCGCGGGATTCGCGCGCTGTGTGAGATAGGGCTTGCGCCGGCGCTGTTTGCGGAAGGCGGTCGCGCGCGGGCGTTGTGCGGCACAGGGCGGGGGGGGGGGAGAAAACGTAATTGGCTTGCGTCGGCTGTCAAGATGGCGGGGAAAGGTAGCGGGTTAGAACTAGGGTTCGACGACGACTAAGTTGTTGATCGGAATGTTTTAACGCATGTTTTAAGTTGGTAAATTTTCAGGGCGTCACAAGTACGGAGTACATATAATGGAAAATTTTATTGTAAATCATCAATGTTCGGATTAAAGAATAGTTTCTCATACTTGTATCTTTTACTACTTTGCTCTTGTGATTAGCGCGAGAGGTGTGAGAGGGAGAGGATACAACCGCTCACGACCTGTTTTCCAACCGAAACATGAATGAAATAGGTACCATGAGAGAGAGGTTATGCACACTGCAGCTTAAGCCAATTAGGAACTGCCCAATCTCGAAACGTGTCCCGCGCGCACCACGCGCAGCGGAACATGTGCACGGCGCTCAACCATTTACTGCCCCCGTCCGTCTTCATCTACCCATTATGGCGGCAGCAACTGCTAACCGCCCGAATTGCTTATTCGATCAATCGTGGCGTGTACTCGTGGTCTCCTTGTACCGATGCTCTCCGGCCACGGCCTCGAAATTCCACTGGATGGGAGAACGCGCGCGCGCTATAAATCCAGGGCAAGGTATCCTGAGTTTGTCGCTTGACATCTGCGTCTCACACTCTGCAGCAACAGTCGAAACGCCATGAGCTATCTGTTCCAGACCAGGCGTGAAGCGACGCAACAAAAGCCAGAGTCTTCAGCAGAACAGCAGCGAAAGGTACCAGGCGGAACCTGAAGATGTCCTTTGCTTAATTTCCTAATGCCTCATACTGTTGATGAAGGAGAGTGAGTTGTGTCCATCCGAACGCGCATGCAGATAGATGATGTTCGGGAGCTGCTGGGCGACCTGGCGACGGAGATGCCCAGCTTCTTGTCGGACGGCACCATCCGCCGGTTTCTCCTGTCAAGGAACTGGAGCACAAAAAAAGCCGCCAAGGCTCTGAAAGAAGCTGTCAAGTGGAGGCGTCAGTTCAAGCCTGAAACGATTTGTTGGGTACTCGAATCTTTCGTCACCATATATGGGGGTTGTTTGGAAACTTTTAAGTTACTATGCACTTGATCTAGTCTTGCGCTTTATGTTATACTTAAGTTGAGCATGGTTCTGCTTGGAAATAATTGTTAGGAAGACCTTGCTGGCATCGAGAACGAGGTTCAACGAGCGTACATGGCTGACTATCTCGACAAGAATGGCCGAACTGTGTTCGTGATTATGACGTCAATAAAGGTCAGTATGAGTTTGGACGCAGCATATATATCTCCTTAATCTAATACAGTAGCTTAGGCCTGAAATATACATAGTTAACTTTTACACAATCAATAAAAAAGCATAAGTGCCCTTCTGAAATGCCATACATCAAAAGTTTCTTTTTCTTTGACTAAATTTTGATTATCAATATGAACAACATCATATTGCTCAAGTAGAGTTGGGCAAAAAGATATTTCTGTATATGTTATGAGTTTGTTGTGTATGTATAACTACGTTATGATAGCTACAATTATACCCTCGAGGCTATTTCTTTCGCTTTGAAACTTGAAGAAATCTAACAAAGAAATGGACTTCGTTTTAGTCTGAAAACTCTGTCACACACAGTTGCCCTTTAATTTGGCTCAAATTAATGTAACCTTCGGAGTACCGACTCTATAAGTCCAAAAAAGTCACATGAGATTCGTGTACAAGAATCTAGTTTCAACAATTTATTTGGCCCCTACTTCCTCTGTGTGGTATGTTTTACCTTTACTCTTGAGCGATTCTATTTTTCTACTTCCTCTGCGTGGTATGGTTCCATCCTTGATGGACAGGAATATTATTAGCATACGTTGTTTTTTGTCATAGTATGAAGAGGATTTCAGTAACCAAGCACAAAGATAGATCACTGCAAATAAAACTTGGACTCTGTTTCTTGGACTTTGTGTTGTAGCCTTGGTTTTGTTGATCTTGTTTACTTAGTTTGACATGTTCACAGAGCTTAACTTCAGCAAAGGAACATATACGACAGCTAGTGTATAACCTGGAAAATTTGGCCATGAACTCAGAAGGCGCACAAGAAGGGAACGTTGTTTGGATGTGTAATTTCAGTGGTTGGACACCATTATCTACGCCATTATGGGAAACCCGTGAATCGCTGCACATAATTCAGAGGTATTATCCAGGGTTGATTGGAGCCGCGATTCTCAGCAACCCGCCCAAGATATTTGAATCCTTCTGGAAGGTACTTGTGAACTATTTATCGACGTATCTGGATAAAACTAAGTATAAATCAATTCCTATCGTAACCATGAGGTTTTATTAGGAACATAGGTGGTCAAACATGTTTAACTTTTGTCCAGTAGTTTGAATCTGTCACTTTCGTTGCATGAAATAAATTGTCAGTTTATCACAATACTGTCGTTGCGACAAGTATATCATCAGTGTCTTGCTCAAATCATCATATGTTAGGAGTTTTTTTATTAGAACTGAACATGATGTATGAAGTCTACTTTCTAAGACCTTATACGTTACTACATTAAATCAACACAATATTTTTTTTCCTTTTTGTCTATATTGACTGATGACTTGTTATGTGAAAATGTTAGTGCAATTTGACACACTTCCTTTTGCAGATTGTAAAGCAGTTTCTCGAACCAACATTGCAAGAGAAAATAAAATTTATTTACAGCAACAATGCAGAGAGCCAGAGGATAATGGCTGATATGTTTGACATGGACAAGCTGGAGTCTGCATTTGGTGGAAGAAACACAGCTAGCCTTGATATTACCAAGTATGCTGAGAGAATGAGAAGAAGAGATCAGTTAAGGCGAACTTGCAACCACGCAAATAGAAACACCTGATTTTCCTGACCAGGAACAAGATCATTTCCCTTGTGAACAGTAAAGAGTACTTGGAACTACACTGTCAACAGCTAATCCATACCAAGAACACTGAAACCTTATATGAGCGATGGAAGCTAGATTTCATCAAATAGCTTAAGCTCGATAATTATGAGCGCCTAAGGTTAAATGTTGAAGATATCCTTTACATGGTTCATGATTTGTTTTTTGGGGGTTCTGAGAAAATTTAACAGAACATGAAGTATGTAACACTGGAATATAAGAAATTATTGATAATAATAATAATGCCTGTTTAATTGGATGCATGCCTGCTATGAAAGGTAGCTTTTAGCTGCTTCCAAGATATGTACATGATTAGAATAGGGAAGAACTTATTGCAATGCTGTCAGAAGTTCTTGATTTCCTGGACATTTGCCTAAATAAATTTCATAAAAGAAGGGTTATTTGGTCTAATATGCATATACGTGAGATTACAATTTGATCTAATTAAGTTCACTACTACAAACATTGATAATATGGGACGCCTTGTCACTCAGATTCTTTGTAACCACCTGATGTTGTGTTATCTCCAACCTTAAATTGAAAACAATCTTAGATGAATTTGTTTTGCTACAGTACTCCTCACAAATAAACCATTCAGCCTGTTGATGACCAAAATTATCAGCATCCAAATGATATGAGAACAAGATAGCAACAGTTTCCCAAACTGGTACATCCGGCGGGTACGTTTTCAGAACTATGTAAACCAGGAAAACTCGGAGTACCCTATTTGGAACCAGAGTGATTTTGACGAGTTCGAGACAGGACTTGTAATCCAGCATGATTTTGTACAGATCTTGACTTGCACATGGGCAATACCTCCCCTCCCTATATATATGAAGGGCCATGGCCAATTGATGGTGTCCATTCAATCAAAACATAAGTGCCTTTACTTTTTATCTTCAATCACAGGATTTGTCTTTTCCATCGTCTCGATGGTGATTGAAGATGTTTCCTTCAAGGTTTTCACGGACTCATTACAAGGTGCATATTTATGATATGCACATTTAGCGTTTAGAACGAGCGTGTAATGCTTTTGCCGTCAACAAACACTTTTTTAGCAACTCTGCTTGGGAAGAAAGAGCCATCAGCCTCTCGGAAAATTGAACCATGGATAAAGCGACACCAACAACATCATAAAGCCGTTTTCTGAAGATCTTTCAAATGATGATCTCCAACTCTTTGACAAAGGAAGATTGTCTCTAAAATTTCAAGATGGATGGACAGGGACTAGTAAAACCCGAATCGAGGAATTTACGCCTTACAAGAACAATCAAGCAAATGTAATAAACAATTTAACTAACACATCATGTCCAGTCTCGCTTGATCAAGTTAATGATATGATAAAAATTGTCAGACAAACAATAATCGATTCCATAAAGGGTTATATATATATATAGGAAAAATTCATTCTACATGCATTTATAGCTACTCTCATATATGTATCTCATAATATAGGACGTATCTGACCCAACGAAGAGCATATACGTAAAGTATGTGATTATACTAGAATATCGATGATGGTATATACGTTGCATATGTGACCATACATATAGTATGTGGATATACTAATTTTTATATACTAGTACTAAGTTATAATTATAATATATTTAAAAAATAGAGGTACTTTTGAAATTAATTTATATATCCTTTAAAAGTATCTTAGAAGTGATAAATAAGTACGCGGACATACGCACAGTGGTATACTGATGGTGAGAATAGATATACGCGAGTGTAGATAAAACTTTTATATATATATATTTATATACATATATATATACCGGCTACAGAATTAGTAATCCTATGGCCAGACTATTAGCATCCGGTCCGGCCAAACCCGAGCCCAATCCGTCCGCTGCCCGCCCCGCACGGCTCGGAACTAGCCTCGGCTCGACTCGGCTGTGAGCCTGGGCGTCCAGCACACAGCACACCCACCCTAAAATTTCTCCCGTTTGCAATCCGGCCATCCCGCACGCACGCAGAAAATCCGCTGCCCTGATTCGTTCGCCGGAGATGGCGTCGCTCTGGCATCGCAGGAAGAGATCCCCTGATTGTCGCAGCTTCTTCAATCGCTAGCACCTCCCTTGCGTGTCTGCAACCATGAATCTCTACGTGCAGCGGCGGCTCCCATCGGTAGAAGCCACGGCGGGTGGGTGACGGCTCAGCGGCGGCCCTCTCCCTCTCACGATAGTAGCACCCTCGCGAACTGGCGATCTTATTTGGAGCGGCCGTCCGACGATGTCGTCAGATCCCGGCTGCAGGCCATGAGAGACCCCGACCGTGCACGGGAGGCCATGTCACTCCGTCCCCACCGATTAGGCTGTTAATTCTGGTAAGCCTACTCTATCGCATTCTGTGTATTTCATCCGATTTGGTTGCGTAGTAGGAAGCTGAAATCAGATTAGGTATTTCCTATGAATGTTCACCAGGAATATGTATCCCTGTATATGGATATGTTATTTTCCTCAGAGTTTCCTACTTTCTCGTGTTTCTTTCACGAGACCTGGTGACTCAGATGTTGACGAATTAGTATTGTGGCTGGATGCTTTGCCAAGAGCCAAGAAAGGTTCAAAGGCGGTCTTGATCGGTACCTGTAACACCCTAATATAAATTTCCTAAATTTTAATAAATTTAATTTGGCTTAAATAAAATTTCTAAGATTTTTCTTGATTTATCCTATATTTAAACTAATTTTATACTACAAAGAATTAAAATTTATTTTAGGAACAACATGATTGTGCATTCATGCTGGTGCATATATTTTATTGGAATGAGTGCACAGGGTTTGAATTCAAAAGTTCATTTGAATTCAAATAGATTTGGGGTTTCAAAAGGATTAGAAAAGAAAAAGGGAAGAAAATAGAAGAGCAAAACTAGATCCCAGCCAGCCCAGCCCGGCCGCCTCCTTTCTTCCCCTTGGGCCGATTCCTTTCCCCTGCGGCCCGATCCCCCTCGCTCGGTCCATCGACCGCCCAGCTCGCTTCCATCGGCCGCCCCGCATCGGCCGCTCCCCGCTTCCCATCGGCCAGCCCGAGCCATGCCTCCTCCTCTCTCTTTCTGGCTCTTTGGCCCCACCTGTCAGCTCCCCCGTCTTCCCTCTTCTTCCCTTCTCCCATTCTTCCCCACGCACCGGCCGCCCAAAATCTCCGGCGAGCCCTAGCGCCGGGCCCGCACGCCAGGACCCCGGTTCTCCCCTTAAAGCTGAACCCTAAACCCTCTGCACCCTACCCTCGCCACCACCAGAACCCTAGTCGCCGCCGCGCACCGAAGCTCAGAGCGGAGCCGCTTCTGCTCCGACGTGGGCCGGCCGCTCCGGTGCACCCCAGCTCCGGCCAAGACCCGCAGCAGCTCCGCCTCGCCGCCACGAAGCTTCCCGAGGCTTCCACTCTCGACCCCAAGCCTTGCCGCGCCGGAATCGAGCCGAGGACCGCCGTCGGTATCCTGCTCCGCTCTTGCGATTCCTCGCTGCCGGTGATCCCCGGACCTCCCTAACCCCCCGTACAACCTTCGCAGGATCTCCACGAGTCGATCCCCAGTGACCAGAAGCCCGGAGACGCCCGCATCAGTCCTCCCCGTGAGCGCCGCCCGTCCCCGCTGCTCGAGCCTCGTCGCCGGCCAGCCTGCGCTGCTTCTCTGGCCCGTTCAAGCCCTCGCTGAGCATCACATCATCCTCCTGGTCGTCTTGCGCTAGATGTCGTGGACCTAAGCTCGCTCTTGTGGCCGGAACGCGTGCACCGGCGATGCGCCGCCGTGCCGATCCACCCCCGTCGTCGTGTGCGCCACCTGAGCCCTCCCCGAGCCCCGCCTTAGCCCTGGGTGGATCACGCATGACGCGCTGATCATGCCCGACCCAAAGCCTGGTCGCTTTGACCCCCGGAGCGCCGTTTAGAGCGAAGTCCGGTGAGCCGAGCCGCGCGCCGCCGCGGGAATTGGTCTCCGGCGACCAGCGCCGCCGCCCCGCAGCCGGTCCATCGTGAACCGTCCGATCCGAAGTGAACGCCTACGATTAGATCCAGATCAGATTAGGTCCGAGCCATTAGATCCAGATCCGATGGCCCAGATTGGAAGGTACCGGTTCGGCCTGGTTTTTTGTAAAGAGTCCCTGGGTTTTCCCGGAAACAACCCGCAGTCCAGTGCCATTCAAAAGTATTAGCAGATCAGCCCAATTTTTAGCGTTTAGGCCCTCGGATTCCTTAGAAATAGAACCCGCAGTCCGGATCTGGTAGTTTTGCGGGTTAGCCCCTGCGTCTAAGGTTTAAATAGGTTTAAGCCCTGGGTTTTAGCACAGAAACCCCCGGAATCCTCTGTTTTCTTACAAAAAAGTCCCTAGACCTTGTTTTAACCCTAGTTTTCGCGTCTTAGCTCCGTTTTAGGTGGTTTTCGCGCTCACGCGATCGTTGTAACGCGTAGAATAGCTTTAGTTCAGTTTTGTATGCTGTTTTACTATATTGTTGTACTGTTTCTTATCTTTTGCCATTGTTTGCATGTATGTGCCTGTGTGGACCATGTTTTGGCATTGCGATCATGAGTAGACGTTGAGCCATCGGAGGAGTACCAGGAGTCACCTTCTTCAGAGCCCATTGAGCAGCAGCAGGAGAACTTTGAGGAAGGCAAGTATAACATGAACACCCTATCACTTTTAAATACAATTTCATACTGCATTTAAATACTGTACGCGTATAAGGATTTCCTAGCCACTTTTATCCTTTATATAAAAACCTTGGGTTGCATTTTGGTTAGTTGTGCTAGGTCTTGCGCTCTCGCATATTATGGTCCTTTTTAATTAACTTTGATTAATGGTATATGCAACTTGATCCTGAGAGTGGCCCTCTGTGCTGTGTGCTTGAACGGCTCACGTCTCATTAAAAAATGTTTTATTAGAAACATGGTTTAGGGGGCCAGCACGGTGCTTAGTGGTTGGTTGGCCACTCTCCATAAGGACCTGTTCATAGAGCGACAACCTGGGACAACCGCGCAACCACAAGACTGGAATGGGACGGTCTTGACTTACTAATTAGGTCATTTTGGTTTGGGAGGAACTTACCTGCGGGGCAAGAGGGGTGGTAAGCTTCAATGGTCCCTGCTCCTCCAGCTTGGTCTGTGTTGTGTGTCTTGTACCCCCGTGAGGTGGGCCCCATCGTCGCTGATCCAGAAACCTTAGCGGTTACACCTTACTAACATGATCCTTTGTAACGGTCTCGTAGTGTGCTTGCTAGTCATCTCACCTAAGGAAGTGTGATGAATAACTAGCGTAGCTCACGACTTGTGGGTAAAGTTGTGCAACCTCTCAAGAGTGTAAAACTGGTATACTAGCCGTGCTCACGGTTATGAGCGGCCCAGATCCTCCGTCTGATTAGTGGGGTTTACCTTTGGTGGATTGGCTTGGTTTTCAGTAGTCTCATGAATCATTTTGATTAATTATTATGCAACTTGGGTCATGATAATTCATCCACTTGTAGTAAATAGCTCTAATAAAAATTTGCCAAGATTAAAAACTAATGCAGTTGAGTCAGCTAACCTTAGAGCTTCATAATTCGTGTTATACTTGTTGAGTACAAGTTGTGTACTCACACTGGCCTTCTCTACTCTTCTGTTCTCTTTGGGATATCTTCGACTGCTACTCAGTATCAGGCAACATGGAGGACTACATCAGCGGACTCGACGATTTCTAGGCGTTGTCTCCCAGCCGACGTCCCTGTGGCGCCCTGTTCTTCCTGTATTTATTTTACGCTTCCGCATTCCTTGAATTGATTCTTGATTTAGTTGTAATAAAGATATTCATTTACGATTTATACGCTTTTATTTCAAGATACACGTTGTGATATCTTGATGATTCTGTTGTATATATGCGTGACTTGATCCTGGCGCATATATGATTGCTCGGTTTATGTTCTTATAAATCGGGTGTGACAGAATTGGTATCAGAGCTGTGTCGACTGTAGGACGAAGCCTAGATAGAACTGGCCAAATTTAGGACTTCTTTTTCCTTTGCCTTGCTTCCGCAAAACTCCCAAAATCATTTCTGCCTCTATTCCTTGAGCCTTAAACCTTGATCTGCTCGCTCTCTCTTGTCCTCTCTGAGAATTAGTTTGATTTTTTCCGTAGACGTTGGCCTGAACTCGTCTAACCCCATAAGTTTAGGCTAGAACGAGTGTGTTAGTTGAGTAGTGTGATAAACTCGGCTAAGATGTGAATATTGAATGTTTGTGATTGTGCAAAGTGTTTGATTTGGATTTTTGGTTGATTGCATAGTTTAGAAGTTAAAGTTGCTCATGCAAATCGACTTTAATGCAGACTTAAATTAAGTAATAAAATGGAGTTAGATCGTTGGGGGTAAAACCGTACACTCTTTTCTCTCTACTTTATCCTACCAGAGTTTTCTTTCCAGAATCGTACAATATCTGCCTCTTATAAGCTTTGTTCTACTGCAAACAGATGGTGAACACCAGGAGCACAGGCACCGGTTCTGGCCAGCAGGGGCAGAACAACCAGGGTACCGACCAGCCGCTGCCGATGCCTCCACCTTTGACTCCGGAGCAGTTCTTCCAGCTCCAGATGCAGATGATGGCCACCCTGAACAACACTGTTTAGACTCTGCAGCAGATCCATGCTCAGCCGCCACCTCCTCCACCGCAGCAGCCCCGCGACAGGCATGCGGACTTTCTGAGGGGTCACCCGCCGACGTTCTCCCATGTGGCGGATCCACTCCAGGCTGACGACTGGCTTCGTGCAGTGGAGCGCCAGTTGGATGTCGCTCAGTGCGACGATAGAGAGTGAGTCCTACACGCGGCAGGACAGCTGTGAGGCTAGCTCTCGACTGGTGGGAGTCCTACCCAGCTCGGGACCGCGACACCCTCACTTGGGTCCAGTTCCGGGAGCGTTTCAGGAATCACCACATCCCTGCTGGAGTGATAAAGATGAAGCACAAGGAGTTCCTTGCGCTTAAGCAGGTAAATTAGAGTAAAATCTTTCCACAATTCCTATTTGAGCTCAAGCCCACCCTTGTTTCTCTTCGTGAAATAAGGAATGCTGAGGAAAATCCATCCTCTTGTTTTCGGTGTTTATCATTTTAGGGAGCTATGACGGTGACCGAGTACCGTGATCGTTTCCTCCAGCTCGCTCGCTACGCCCCCGCTGAGGTCGCCAATGATGGAGATAAGCAGGAGCGCTTCAGGGAGGGACTAGATGATCACCTGGAGTACGCACTCATGAACCACCGCTTCGACAACTTCAACCATCTGGTTGACTCTGCCCTCAACACCGAGCGCAAACGCCGGGAGATTGAGGACAAGAAGAGGAAGATGGCTCCTGCTGCGTTTGGCAGCAACACTCGGCCTCGGTACTAGTACCTGCAGCAGCATCAGCAGCAGCAGAGGCAGATCCAGTCGTACCAACAGTGATAGCAGCAGTACCCGCCTCGTCCTCAGCAGCAGCAGTTGGGACAGGGCGAGAGGCTTCCAGCACCTCCGGCACGCTTAGCTCCACCGGCTCCACCAGCTCCGTGGCAGGGAGTGCCTACTCCTCCTGCCGGACAGCAAGCTCCAGCATTCCCATGAGCGTGCTATCACTGCGGCGAGCAGGGACACTACGCCAACGTTTGTCCCCGGAAGGCGCAGACTGGACAGTCAGGACGCCCAGCTTAGCCCAAGGCGCCATCCCAGGGCAGGGTGAACCATGTGACGGCCGAGTCGGCAGCCGAGGCTCCCAACGTGGTTATTGGTACGTTCATGGTCAATACCCACCCTGCTATAGTGCTTTTTGATACTGGTGCTACGCATTCCTTCATTACTCGGTCTTTTGTCGAGCATCATGGCATTCATACTAGCACATTAAAGAGATGCATGTTAGTATCATCACCGGGAGGGCAATTGAGGTCTCATATCTTCTGTCCCAGAGTCAGAGTTGTCATAAGGGGGGTAGAGTTTGGTGCTAATCTGATGGTGCTAGACACCAAGGGTATCAATGTGATTTTAGGAATGGAGACCCTTGTTAGATGGGGTGTCAGGATTGATTATGCTCAGAGGACTGTCGACTTGTTGGCACCGGATGGACAGGAGGTCACAGTCAGTGCTTCGGAGCCTTCTGGAATTCTTTGTCAGATGGAGGCTAGACCCACGGATGGTATTCGCGTGGTGTCTGAATTCCCGGATGTCTTTCCGGATGACTTGCCAGGTATGCCGCCTGATCGCGACATTGAGTTTTCTATTGATCTCTTGCCTGACATAGCTCCTATTGCTAAGCGGCCCTATCGTATGGCACCCGTTGAGCATGAGGAAGTTAAGAAGACTGTCGACGAGTTGCTAGCCAAGGTTATATCCATCGTAGTTTCTCTCCTTGGGCTTTCCCTGTATTGCTTGTAGAGAAGAAGGATGGAGCGAAGAGAACGTGCGTCGATTATCGGGATCTGAATGCAGTCACCATCAAGAACAAGCATCCCTTGCCTCGCATTGAGGATCTCTTTGATCATCTTCAGGGTGCTTGTGTATTCTCGAAGACTGATCTGCGTTTAGGTTATCACCAGTTGAAGATCTGTCCCGAGGATATTCCGAAGACGGCATTCACCTGCAAGTATGGGCTATACGAGTATACGGTCATGTCCTTCGGCCTGACCAATGCTCCGGCTTTCTTCATGCATCTGATGAACAAGGTTTTCATGGATTATCTGGACACCTTTGTGGTGATATTCATTGATGATATCCTGGTATATTCCAAGTCAGAATCAGAGCATGAGAAACATCTGAGGCTTGTGTTGCAGAGGCTCAGAGAGCACAAGCTGTATGCCAAGCTCAGCAAGTGCGAATTCTGGATTGACGAGGTTCCATTCCTCGGTCATGTCATCTCCAAGGGAGGTATTGCTGTGGATCCCGGAAAGGTGAAGGATGTGCTTGATTGGGTGGTACCACAGACAGTGAACGAAGTCCGCTCTTTTCTGTGCTTAGCAGGATATTATCGGAGGTTCATTGAGAATTTCTCCAAGATTGCGAAGCCTTTGACTTCCTTGCTGGAGAAGGGTGTGCATTTCTCTTGGACTGATGAGCGCCAGAAGGCTTTCGAGGAGCTGAAGAAGAGGTTGACTACGGCACCAGTCCTTACTCTGCCAGACCAGAGCAAGAGGTTCACAGTGTATTGTGATGCTTCGAGGGATGGTCTTGGTTGCGTCTTGATGCAGGAAGGTAGAGTTATAGCTTATGCTTCCCGGCAGTTACGCTGGCACGAGCTGAATTATCCCACTCATGATCTGGAGTTAGCCGCAGTTGTGCATGCTCTGAAGATATGGAGGCATTACTTGTTTGGGCAAAGGTGTGACATTTACACGGATCACAAGAGCCTCAAGTACATTTTCGCTCAGAGTGAGCTGAACATGCGGCAGAGAAGATGGCTAGAGTTGGTCAAGGATTATGACCTGGAGATTCACTATCATCCGGGTAAGGCCAATGTTGTAGCAGATGCTCTAAGCAGGAAGAGCTATGTTAACATGGCCGTGGCTTTTCAGATGCCTCGAGAGTTATGCGAGGAATTTGAGCAGTTGAGTTTGGGTTTCTTGCATCACACCTCGAGTGCATCATTTGAGGAAAAACCCACTCTAGCGGCAGAGATCAGGCAGCATCAGAAAGATGATAAGAAGCTGCAGGAGATCCGTGAACGGCTCAAGATTGGCAAAGCACCTCATTTCAGAGAGGATGATCAGGGTACCTTGTGGTACAAGGGACGGATATGTGTGCCGGATGTAAAGGATCTCAGGAAGATGATCTTGAGTGAGTGTAACGCCCGCGTTTTTATCTTATTTAAATTACATTACCAATCACTCGCTTAAAAATCTTTTAAACCTTTTCCGCCGCTTGAGCTCCTGAAGCCCACCTCCCAATTTTTCGTCGTTCCGACATCGCGCAGTCTCTTCCTCTTTTTCCGCGGAGCCGCCCGCCCCTTTTCCTTTTCCACCAACCCTGCCGTCCCGTTACATCACCTTCGTGTCGCGGTCGGCCGCGTGCGCCTGCCCGGCCGCGACCATCAGCGCTGCGCGTGTGTTCTATCTTTTCTTTTCTCATATTTTGTTTAAATCCATTTTATTTCTCTCTTCTAATTTTTTTCCCATACTCTTTTTTTTTTGCGCTGGCTTCCTCTTTCTTTTCTCCCCTGTGCTGCCTGCTCGAACTGTAGCCCGCTCCTTGCACGCACGCGCGGGTCAGCGCACGACCCGCTGCTGCCCGTGCACGCCAAGCCGGCATGCGGCCCGCTGCTGCGCCGGCTTGTCCCGTCCCGTCCCCTCACCCTCGCAGCTCGCGCTTGGTCCCCGAGCATCCCGGCCGCCATTAATGGCGAGGCTCCTGTACTGCCCGTGACCCCCCTCCACGCCGGCCATCCCCCCTCATCCTCTCGGCCTATAAATCAGACCCCAAGCCGCCCCTCACTCCGCCCACACCGCCCCAACACCTCTCCCCCCTCTACCTCACGCTGCAGCTCGCCCTTCACTTTTCCTCCTTATGCAGTCCGCAGCCCCCATTTCATGCGACATTATGTTCTGAATCGATTCCAAACTCCACCACGCATCAAATATTCTCTCTCCAAGTACCAAGATCCACATCCAACAAATATAATAGCCTCCTCTATTTTTAATAGAAGCTCTCTATTTCCCTTTTAGCTCGTCGGCGAACTTTGTTTTATTGTGTGATTGTTTGTGTGTTGTAGCTGATGGTGTGACCGAGGAGGAGCAGGACCGCGAGCCGGAGCCCGAAGACCCATACCTCGAGGAGGAGCTTCCGGAAGGCTTTGAGGACGGCAAGTCCAATCCCATCCTTTGATGCATATTTATCCCAGTTTTATAAACGCAACCTATTGGCCTGTTTTATAAAATGCATTGTTTTATTGCAAGACATGGTTGGATAGCCACCCCTTGATTTCTATGACTATTCCTTGATGACCTAGGTTCATGTCTATACAGGATTTGCCCTGTTGAACGTTAACTACTGCTAGAGATGCTTATTACCTTTTATTCCCTTTATTATATTTTAATCATGACCACAAAGTGCTTTACCGAAAATAAGGGTGTGAGTGTTTTAAGAGATAA
Source organism: Panicum hallii (assembly GCF_002211085.1). Taxonomy (NCBI): domain Eukaryota; kingdom Viridiplantae; phylum Streptophyta; class Magnoliopsida; order Poales; family Poaceae; genus Panicum; species Panicum hallii. The sequence goes on along the minus strand of NC_038044.1, from coordinate 34,019,506 downwards.
AATGGGATTTTGGGAAAATCAAAGAAAGATATAACCCGATGAGATGGACGGTGTTTTCTGTGTGAAATGCCACTAGTGTGCTTGTACCTTTGTGGTTGAGCATGGTTGGGAGATGTTCGTCTTGTTAATATAAGGATGAACTGAGGTGTCATCTTGACTAACCCACTTATCGTACAACCACTCGACCGTTGTGTGGGCAACGGCTTAGCATAAACCCCACTAGTTGTCCTGCTAGCCAAAAGAAGAGCGGGTGAGCAACGGGAGATCATGGAGAAGGGTATGATCTGTGTGAGTTATGTCCCGGTTATGACTTGGTTGATAGGTCATTTACCCCATGGTTGCTTCCGTGTTGGCTAGTTAGATTCAGCTAAGGTGGGTAATGGTTTTGTTAGGATCCGCCGCGACATTAAGGTGTTCGTGGTGCGGTACCCTACTTGTGGGTAAAGTGTACAACCTCTGCAGAGTGTAAAATCTATTCGAATAGCCGTGTCCACGGTATTGGATGAGTTACGGCATGGTCACTTCAATAGACATTTTGGGATGATTGGTTTTGTGGCGTGAGTTGTTTTGAAAGTGCCCGGCAGTTGTGCAGTGAGCTACTGTGGATGGGGAGTCCGGTAGTATTAAAACTTGGATCCTTTGTGTAGGATCAACCCCACTTATTGTTCGATTACTATAGAAGTGTCTTGAGAAAACTCTTTTATTAAATGAACCTTTGCATGTGTAAAACCTCGCTTTATCGCAAATGAACCCTAGCCTCCTCCTTGATATATCTATGCATGATCTTTATTATTCCCTGTGGTTCAGGGTCTCCACAGGAAGCTTACCATGGCGCAAGACTCTGATGTTATCTTAGATTTCGTTGGCATTTTGGTTTGGCTTGTAGTCCTTATGTTGGCCCTCTTGATAGTGGCGCTTCAGTGCCCGCTACCCCGACGGTTTGTACGGTAATGAACCATCTGATGTAATAAATGTGTTATCAGCCTCCTGGGACTGATATTTGTATCACATTTAGTCACCTCTGTTGAGGGGACGCTTCAGGTGGTATCAGATCCGTAGGTTGGCTGTAGGACGTGACCCTTAAAACCGAGGACATTTTCTAAGCCATTTCCCACTAGATCTTTCCCCACTTAACTCACCTTTCCACACAGCACTTACCTTTGGCCCTTGTCTGATTCCAGATGGCTGACAATGGATGGAGTGACGGAATCTGCCCCGCAGAGCCTGGCCTCTCGAAGTTATTGCTACTCAGCCTAGAACACGTCGGAGTTGTGGACCCACCGGAGTACACCTACCGGGAGTACAACTTCAGAGGGACCCTTCGGTGTGACCTGATGATCTTCGTGGGAAAAAGCACACTTTACCCCGACGTGGATCCCTGGTTCATCTCCACCACTGGCTTTGGGTTCCCAGACACCTACTGAAAGGCTACCCGAAAAGCCCTACGACGCCTACGCATGGTCTATAGGCATCATCTTCAGCGAACTCCTATGGGATTTTTCCCACCTGCTGGAGGGAGAGGACACTCATGGATTGCCCGGATGAGAGGATTGGGAAGGGAAGAAAAAGAACTAGAAGATACGGTTTCCCACCTATCCATTTACCTCACCAGCCTAGACCAACTTTACAGCGAACAGACAAAACAACTGAAGCACCAAATCCGCAGGGCAGAGAAGGCAGAACAAGAGTTGGAAATACAATGCAGGAGAGCAATAGAAGCTGAGGCTCAAGCTGAGAGTTCCCTAGCCTCTCTCCAAGACATATGGCGAAGCAACACTCAAGAAAGGGAACGTATCAAGGCACGCAGAAGAGAAGCTGGATTACTGGAAGGAGAACCCGAGGAAACCCATTGGGATAAGGGCACTTAGACCGAAGATGAGGTATTGGAGCAATGTCTTCCGCCAAAGAAGCGACCTAACCGGATCGGGGAAGAATCCCCTTGGGAAGAGTAGAGTACCTAAGCTAGAGCTATCACCCTAGTAATAATGTATCCATGGGAGATGTACCCGACCCTAATGAAAAATAAAGACCATCTATCCTTCTTGTACCCTACCATGTGTGCAAGGCTTGTTCACTCTACCTTTGTTTTCAGATGGCCGAGAATGGTTGGACCCAGGGCGTTTGCCAAGAAGAGCCTGGTTTCCCCCGCCTTTTGATCAACTCCCTAGAGTGCCTCGGTGTTACTGAGCGCCCAAGGTACTACAGTAGAGAGTACGAACACCTCGGCACTCTTCGCTGTAGGGTGGTTCTTTCCATCGCTAGAAGCACCCGCCACCCCGACATCGAGCCGTGGTGAGTGACTGCCACAGGATTTCGACATCGGGATGCCTATCCCTTGGCCATCAGAAAGGCTCTCCGCTACCTGTGCCGGATCTTCGAGGAACACCTCATTCCCACACCGATGAGGCTTTTTCCTCCGGCCATCAGGACGCAAGTCTGGCAGGCCCGCATGAGGAACTTGGAACGGCGCCGCCACCAAGAAGACCTTTTGTACCATGTGGTCGCCTACCTCGTCTCCTTGGATAAGCTCTTCGACGAGCAAGCCCGATTCCTAAGGGAGCAAACCCACCGGGCCAAGCAAGCTGAGCTTGCAGTGAGGATGCACCAAATCTGGGTGGCTCAAGCCGAAGCAAGGACCGCGGCCGCTATAAGTAGCGAAGCTGTCGCTCATGAAAACCTTAGGCAGATCCAGGATCGGCGCTTGCAAGAATGGACCAGCAGTGGAACGCCCATCCCGGCAATTGGGGAGATCCAAGTCCTAATTGGAACACCCATCATAGGATGGGGAGGACTTTTTGGGACCCCGCAAGCTCCACCCGAAGGTGCCGAAAGGTCAGCTGCAGCCGCAGAAGAAGGAGCTGTCGAACAGCCCCGAGAAAATGGGATCCTCGAGGACGACGAGGAAGAGCTACTCATTCCACTGGAAGTGCACTCCGCCCCGGAAGACGACTCGCCCCGTGAGTAGCATGCCTTAGAGATGCCCCCAGGGATGAAGCTGTCCCGGCCCCAAGCTTAGAGTTGTGCCCTCCCATCTGTTGTGCCCTTTGTACCCGACTGTGTAGTGCGTGTTTTGGCTGTACCCTCCCAAGTGTTGTACCCCCAGCTTAATAAATAAAACTATTTATGATTGATGCTTGTTAGTCTGTGTGATTGTCGGCAGTACGTGGAGTCTGCCTTTTCGAAAATACAAAAATAAAACATCACTTAATTCCAAATCTAAGTCTCATAAAGGTTTTACCCAATCCACAGATGGCCCCCAGGCGTAACACCAGGACCTTCCAAAGTCAGGCACATACCACTCCAAGTGCGGAGAGGCAACAGGGTGTGCAAGGACAAGCCCCCGGCCATGAAGATCAGGAAGATCAGGAAGTAAGCCAGTAGGGAGGAGAAAGCCAAGTAGGAGCACGTCAGGCCCCACCCCCACCGGCCATTGACCTGGTGCAAGTGTTGAACAACCAGAACCTCCTACTGGAAGCTTTGACCAATGTCATCACCAACCCAAGGCCCGTGAGCAGAGTACAAATGACAAATTGACAGCTTTTCTGAGGACCAAGCCACCCACCTTTGCAGGATCCTACAACCCCTTGGATGCAGATGACTGGCTGCGTATTATCAAGAGAAAACTCGAACCATTTGAGCATGGAGACCATGACAAGGTCCGTTTGGCTGCTCACCAGCTCACTGGAACTGCTTTGGCTTGGTGGGAGAACTACTGTGAAGCTGCTCAGGATGCCTCCACTATCACTTGGAAGGAATTTGTTGATGAGTTCTGTCGCTATCACATCCCAGCAGCCACCATGAAGCGCAAGGCAGATGAGTTCCATGAGCTGCAATAAGGCAACAAGTCCGTTGAGGAGTACACATACCAGTTCATAGAACTAGCTCGCTATGCACCGGAGGAAGTAGACAAGGATGAAAAGAAGCAGAATATGTTCAGAAAGGGTTTAAATGCAGAATTTAAGAAGCTGCTTTCCCCATGCATCTACCCAGACTTCAACACACTGATGAACATGGCTATCATTACTGAGAGAGCCATGGCAGAGGAAAAGAGAGACAATAAGCGTAAGTTCCTGGAAACCAAGGCTCGCTAGCAGGATCGTTTCCAGAAGCCGAGGCACTTTGGCCCTCCAGTGACTAGGTCCCAAGCCCCTATGCAGTATAGGACCCAGTCACAAGCTACTGGCTCTCAAGCCCCCAGCACCCAGTTTAGACAATTCAAGAGCTAGAACACCATGAAGGCCCCACAGAGCAATGCAAGCCAAGTTACTGCCAGCAACAATGCCAGAGCATGCTTCAACTACCGTGAGACAGGGCACTTCATTGCCAATTGCCCATATGCCAATAACAAGCCGGCAGCATCAGCCCTCTCCAACTCGGTGAATGGACCAAGGCCAGCTCTATCAGGAGCCAATCGTGTACCCATCCACAGTAACAACACCGGCAACAACAACCAGCAGATGGGGCCGCCCCAGCAGTCCTTCGGACAAGCCCGCATCAACCACATCAACGCGCAAGAGGCTCAGGACGCTCAGGGCGTAGTGCTCGGTGAGTTTCTAGTCAGCTCAGTTTTGGCAACAATATTATTTGATTCTGGAGCATCACATTCATTCGTATCCTCAAGTTTTGTGGAAAAGCACAATATACCTACAGTACTACTAAAAACACCCCTATTAACCCAAACACCTGGAGGTGACATTAAGTGCCGACTGGGTTGTTCTCGGGAAAGGATCATTTTAAGTGGGGTAGAGTTCCTAGCAGACCTAGTAGTACTTAAGTCTAAAGGTATAGATGTGATCCTTGGAATGGATTGGCTAAGCCTGCACAATGGCCTTATAAGTTGTGCTGACAAGGTGGTATACCTAACCAACCCAGAAGGAGTACAAGTAACCTGCCATACTCGGGGAAGTGAACCGGACCCAATGGTTTTTAGTATGGAAGCTAAATTCTTGGAAGAAGTTCCAGTAGTAAATGAATACCTAGATGTTTTTTCGGAAGAACTCCCGGGAATGCCGCCAGATAGGGATATAGAGTTTGTCATTGACCTTGTCCCTGGAACCTCCCCTATAGCTAAGAGACCTTATAGGATGGCAGCCTCTGAATTGGCAGAACTAAAGAGACAACTGAATGAGTTACAACAAAGTGGTTTCATTAGACCAAGCTCATCACCATGGGGAGCTCCGGTCTTGTTCGTCAAGAAGAAGGACGGAAGCATGAGGATGTGCGTGGATTACCGTGCACTAAATGAAGTCACCATCAAGAACAAATACCCCCTTCCCAGAATTGATGACCTCTTTGATCAACTGAAGGGAGCCAAGTATTTCTCCAAGATAGACTTAAGGTCAGGATATCATCAGCTCAAGATTAAGGAAAGTGATATTCCGAAGACGGCCTTCGTCACCCGCTATGGGCAATATGAGTTTACGGTGATGTCCTTTGGACTCACCAATGCACCTGCTTATTTCATGAACCTCATGAATAAGGTGTTTATGGAAGAGTTAGATAAGTTTGTCGTAGTTTTCATTGACGACATACTTATTTACTCTAAGAGTATCAAGAACATGAGCAGCACCTATGAGTGGTTTTGGAAAAGTTGAGAGCGCACAAGCTCTACGCCAAGTTCAGCAAGTGTGAATTTTGGCTTGAGAAAGTAGCATTTCTTGGTCATATCTTGACCGCGGAAGGAGTAGTAGTGGACCCCGAAAAAGTTGAAGCAGTCTCCAATTGCCAGCAACCAACCAATGTTAGTGAAATCAGGAGCTTTCTCGGTTTAGCCGGATATTACCGAAGATTTATTGAAGGATTCTCCAAGATAGCCCGACCCATGACAGAGCTACTCAAGAAAGAGAAGAAATTCACCTGGACCGAGTCATGTGAGAGAAGCTTCCAGGAGTTAAAGAGAAGACTGACAACCGCCCCGGTACTAATCTTGCCAGATATTCAACGGGACTTTGTCATTTATTGTGTTGCATCCCGTCAAGGATTAGGATGTGTCCTTATACAAGATGGGAAAGTAGTGGCATATGCTTCCCGACAACTCAAGCCTCATGAGCAGAATTACCCAACCCATGATTTGGAGTTTGCAGCCGTAGTACATGCCCTCAAGATTTGGAGACACTATCTGATTGGGAATAGGTGTGAGATCTACACAGACCATAAGAGCTTGAAGTACATCTTCACCCAGCCAGATTTGAACTTAAGGCAAAGAAGGTGGTTAGAACTAGTTAAGAATTATAATGTGGCAATTCATTACCATCCTGGTAAAGCAAATGTGGTAGCAGATGCCTTAAGCCGGAAACCTTATGGACCTAAGGATGCCCACCTACAAGAACAAATGGCACGATTAAATGTACACATCGCGCCCCATGGTTCCAGTCGCAAGTTGAGTGTTCAACCCACTTTGGAGGATAAGATCAGAAAGGCCCAAGGTTCAGATAAGGACTTGATGAAAATCCACATGCATACTGGAGAAAACAAGGCACCGGATTTTAGAGTGGATGACAAAGGAACCTTATGGTACAAAGATAGAATTTGCGTACCTAAGGAAGGAGACTTCCGACAGACTATTATGGATGAGGCTCACAACTCGGCATATTCCATCCACCCAGGATCCACCAAGATGTATGTGGATATAAGACAAAAGTATTGGTGGAGTGGAATGAAGGCGGACATTGCAAGGTTCGTCGCCCATTGTGATACTTGTCAAAGAATCAAGGCCGAACATCAGAAACTAGCAGGATTGCTGCAACCCTTACCCGTCCCGGTTTGGAAATGGGATGAGATAGGAATGGATTTTGTAGTGGGTTTACCCAAGACACAGAAAGGACATGACTCCATATGGGTGATAGTGGACCGGCTCACAAAAGTCGCTCACTTCCTACCTGTACGGACCAATTATGATGGAGAAAAGCTAGCCCGGCTCTATGTGGACAACATAGTGAAGCTGCATGGTGTGCCTAGCAGAATTGTTTCGGATAGTGGAACCCAATTCACCTCTAGGTTTTGGAAAAGTTTGCATAAGGCCATGGGCACCAAGTTGGATTTTAGTTCGGCTTATCACCCGCAGACCGATGGTCAAACAGAAAGGGTGAACCAGATTATGGAAGATATGCTAAGAGCATGTGTCCTTACTTATGGCAAGGATTGGGAACAAAGTTTACCGTATGCTGAGTTTTCGTACAACAACGGTTATCAAGCAAGCTTGGGCATGTCACCATTTGAAGCTCTCTATGGGAGAAAGTGCAGAACCCCCCTGATGTGGTCAGAAGTTAGAGAGCGTGCCCTAGTTGGACCCGCACTCATAAAGGAAGTGGAAGAAAGAGTGGCCGAGATTAGAGAAAAACTGAAGGCCGCCCAATCTCGACAGAAGAGTTACTCAGACAAGAAGAGACGAGAAGTAAGCTTCAATCCAGAAGACTTTGTCTATCTCAAGGTTTCACCTATTCGAGGGACTCGAAGATTTCAGGTATATGGGAAGCTAGCCCCTCAGTACATTGGACCCTACCAAGTACTGAAGAAAATTGGAGCTGTGGCATACCGTCTAGAGCTACCAGAAGGAATGGCTGACATACACCCAGTATTCCATGTATCCCAACTGAGAAGATGCCTGAGGGTACCCGAGAGAGAGCATGTGCCGGAAGAAGAAATAGCTTTACAGACAGATCCTCGGTACCAGGAAGTACCTGTCAAGATTTTGGACACTGTCACAAAAAGGACAAGAAACTCTGAAGTACGGATTTGCAGAGTTCAGTGGAGCAGACATGGAGTGGAAGAAGCTACATGGGAACGTGAAGATGCCCTGAAGAAAGAGTTTCCCCATCTATTTAGGAGCCAGTCGAATCTCGAGGACGAGATTCATTTTAAGTGGGGTAGGTTTGTAACGCCCGCATTTTTATCTTATTTAAATTACATTACCAATCACTCGCTTAAAAATCTTTTAAACCTTTTCCGCCGCTTGAGCTCCTGAAGCCCACCTCCCAATTTTCCGCCGTTCCGACATCGCGCAGTCTCTTCCTCTTTTTTCGCGGAGCTGCCCGCCCCTTTTCCTTTTCCACCAACCCTGCCGTCCCGTTACATCACCTTCGTGTTGCGGTCGGCCGCGTGCGCCTGCCCGGCCGCGACCGTCAGCGCCGCGCGTGTGTTCTATCTTTTCTTTTCTCATATTTTGTTTAAATCCATTTTATTTCTCTCTTCTAATTTTTTTCGCAGACTCTTTTTTTTTTGCGCTGGCTTCCTCTTTCTTTTCTCCCCTGTGCTGCCTGCTGCCTCCTCGAACTGTAGCCCGCTCCTTGCGCGCACGCGTGGGCCAGCGCACGACCCGCTGATGCCCGTGCACGCCAAGCCGGCGTGCGGCCCGCTGCTGCGCCGGCCTGTCCCGTCTCGTCCCCTCACCCTCGCAGCTCGCGCTTGGTCCCCGAGCATCCCGGCCGCCATTAATGGCGAGGCTCCTGTACTGCCCGTGACCCCCCCCTCCACGCCGGCCATCCTCCCCCTCTTCCTCTCGGCCTATAAATCAGACCCCAAGCCGCCCCTCACTCCGCCCACACCGCCCCAACACCTCTCCCCCCTCTACCTCACGCTGCAGCTCTCCACCGCTGCTCACCATTGCCGCCCACCACCCATCACCGTGGACAGCCCTCCGTAGACCGTCTCCGCACGAGGTGAGGGCCGGAATCGGACCCCCTCGGCCTCCTCTCTACTTTTTCCCCCTCCCCGGGTGTTGCCATGCTCCAGGGGGCCGGCGCCCATGGCCTGGCCGCCCCCCTCCTACTGTTCCCCTCCCCCTCCTATTCTGTCTCGAGGAAGAAGGAAGGCAGACTTGTGCATAACCCCCTCCACTTTTCCTCCTTATGCAGTCCGCAGCCCCCATTTCATGCGACATTATGTTCTGAATCGATTCCAAACTCCACCACGCATCAAATATTCTCTCTCCAAGTCCCAAGATCCACATCCAACAAATATAATAGCCTCCTCTATTTTTAATAGAAGCTCTCTATTTCCCTTTTAGCTCGTCGGCGAACTTTGTTTTATTGTGTGATTGTTTGTGTGTTGTAGCCGACGGTGTGACCGAGGAGGAGCAGGACCGCGAGCCGGAGCCCGAAGACTATTCCTTAATTTCTATGACTATTCCTTGATGACCTAGGTTCATGTCTATATAGGATTTGCCCTGTTGGACGTTAACTACTGCTAGAGATGCTTATTACCTTTTATTCCCTTTATTATATTTTAATCATGACCACAAAGTGTTTTACCGAAAATAAGGGTGTGAGTGTTTTAAGAGATAAAATGGGATTTTGGGAAAATCAAAGAAAGATATAACCCGATGAGATGGACGGTGTTTTCTGTGTGAAATGCCACTGGTGTGCTTGTACCTTTGTGGTTGAGCATGGTTGGGAGATGTTCGTCTTGTCAATATAAGGATGAACTGAGGTGTCATCTTGACTAACCCACTTATCGTACAACCACTCGACCGTTGTGTGGGCAACGGCTTAGCATAAACCCCACTAGTTGTCCTGCTAGCCAAAAGAAGAGCGGGTGAGCAACGGGAGATCATGGAGAAGGGATACGATCTGTGTGAGTTATGTCCCGGTTATGACTTGGTTGATAGGTCATTAACCCCATGGTTGCTTCCGTGTTGGCTAGTTAGATTCAGCTAAGGTGGGTAATGGCTTTGTTAGGATCCGCCGCGACATTAAGGTGTTCGTGGTGCGGTACCCTACTTGTGGGTAAAGTGTACAACCTCTGCAGAGTGTAAAATCTATTCGAATAGCCGTGTCCACGGTATTGGATGAGTTACGGCATGGTCACTTCAATAGACATTTTGGGATGATTGGTTTTGTGGCGTGTGTTATTTTGAAAGTGCCCGGTAGTTGTGCAGTGAGCTACTGTGGATGGGGAGTCCGGTAGTATTAAAACATGGATCCTTTGCGTAGGATCAACCCCACTTATTGTTCGATTACTATAGAAATGTCTTGAGAAAACTCTTTTATTAAATGAACCCTTGCATGTGTAAAACCACGCTTTATCGCAAATGAACCCTAGCCTCCTCCTTGATATATCCATGCATGATCTTTATTATTCCCCTCCGCGGGTGTGGTTGGACTTGTTGAGTATGTGTGTACTCACTCTTGCCTAGTTTTTATAGAGGAGGAAACGAACTTTGTCCCTGAAGACGTCGAGTAGGTCGCCGTCCTGCACCCAACCTTGCCTGTGGTTCAAGGTCTCCACAGGAAGCTTACCATGGCGCAAGACTCTGATGTTATCTTAGATTTCATTGGCACTTTGGTTTGGTTTGTAGTCCTTATTGTGGCAGAACCAACCTGAATTCTACCGGTTCAAGTACGCAAGTCCACTCCAGAGGGCTCCAACGTACTTCAAACGGTATAATCCCTTGGCCTGTCGGGTAACGTCCCGATAAACCACCGATACAGGATCGAATAAGGTTACCTCACACGAAGGTGAGTCCAGAGATACAGTCACCATCAAATTTTACATCACAAGGAATTACATTACAAGAGTTTCTAAAAAGCAGTACGAAGTTTCAAACTTAGAGAAAACATTACAAACTGTTAAAGTTGTGGTTTTTGGCAACGGAAAACATACGCGATGATTTACAGCACGTCGTCAAGACGGATGTCATGCCATGCCCGGGCACGACATCACTCGGTATCACCAATGTTGGTTGGGAACGGATCCCATTCCATGGACCAACCTTCTGAAAGAGCACAGGGCCAAGGCAAGGGAAGAGTAGGATCTTCAAGACATTACCTGCAAAACATATAACTAGCAAGGCTGAGTATACTAATACTCAGCAAGGCTTACCCGGGATTGGGTATACTTTAGCCCATAACTAGACTTATGAAGGCTTATAATAGTTCTGGGTTTGGTTTCAGCTGAAAAGCAACTAAGAGTAGATCCTTATTTTTAACTTTTAGCTTTCAAGTTCTATGTGATTATCCATTCTAGATAAGCACTTATAACTAAGCAAGCAAGGTAGACTCTTTATCTCAACCATTAGTATTACTCATCATATAGTTGCTCTTGTTACTCTGTGTGATAAAGGGATTAAGTAGTCTCAATCATCGTGAGAGGCGGACGATTCTGAATCGAATTTAACCTTGCAAGGTAAACCTAACTCACACGCTTGGAATATCCAACGATAGTTCCGAAGCAACCGTTTACCTTTCATTCCGACTCGTGGATCAGAGCCACCACAAGCGACTGCAGGACCATACGCACACCCAATGTGTGCAGGACGTACGTCTGTAGCGCGACTACAAAACCCGTACTCCTGGTTGCCCTTGCAACACGTATTCCCACACGTCGAACATAAGTAACCAGAAGAAGCAAGACGAGTGGTGGGAGGTATGTCCACTCCTCGAGCCGATTGGCTACTAGGCTTACTGCTTACCATATTTCGCGGTATGTGGTTAGTACTTTCAAACGCTCAACCCCGATCGGCACACACCGCGACCTTATCACTTTCAACAACACAGACGGGGTATCACCTCAACCATGATACCTCATAAAACTCCCGTCCGTCATCCTTATAGTGATAACATGAATGTAAACATTACAACTCCTATATCGCGCGAGTGACAGGAAATCACTCGACTTGTACCGGTCCTATTTAGCAGAGCATCTAAACGGTATGGACTCGGGTACAATACATTGGTTCCTTAAGATTTTATGCAACTAGGGTTTCATCTCAACTCCTAGACGTAATGCAAGATACATAATATAATAATGAAATTGTAATAACTTGAAATATTGGGATGTGCACCGGGGCTTGCCTTTACTGGTGAGGCTGAAGTCAGCAAAGTTAAGATCTTCGGAACTTTGGTTCGGGGCTTCAGTTAGACTTTCGACGACGTCTTCGGGGTCCGTAGGAATTTCCACGGCTTGGTCCGCGATCAGCTCGTAAACACCGTCGGCGAAAGCAATCAGATCTATATGATATGCAAGAATATAAAATTAAAGAATGTATAGTCTTTTTACTTTATTTTACGATAAGCTGCAACCCAGAAGATTAACACTCAAGAACTCACGGTACAAAAAGGAAACCTAAGCTTTGAATCATAAACATTCAACTCATGACTATAGCATTGATTTAATTGAAAACAAGAATTAAGATACTCAAATTTAAATTCAAATTTGAATGTGAAGCTTGGATCATTAAAGTTATAAAGCTTTGAAAATTTAAACACAGATCCATTGCATACTTAAAAGATTCTGACCAAAAGATCTAATTAGATAAGCTTTACTGAATAGACTTAGCTAATTTTACTATAAAACAAATTAAATTGATCAACTTAAAAGAATTTAAATTACAAAACAAACTTAGGTTTGAAAATTCCATATCAATTCATACTTAATCTATAGGGATTGCATACCAAAAATCAAGATCTACAAAGTTAACATGTAGGAGATATGAATATTACACTCTCTTATCTTAGATTTAACATAGATTTAAAACTATTTGGTTTCATATCAAACTCACTTAATAGAAGTTGTAGAGCTCAAAATCTAGTTTCTAACAAAACTGGTTTTGCAATTTTTGGAATTTCCTACTATTTTCTATTGATTTTACAAGTCAGCAGCATCACTTCACATGAAATAACAAGTACCCTTACACAGAGGTCCTCAAACTCTACTGTTCCTATGGGTCTAGACTTTGCAGAAAACACCCTGAACTTATCTTAATTGTTGCACGGGGTCCTCAAGGCGAGCTTGAACAGAGGAGGGGCTTGGGGAGCTCGGTTCCAGTGGGAGGAGACCATGCCGGCGGTCGGGGAGGTCGAGCAGCACACCGGGAACTCCTTTTGGGGGTCAGGAAGCGAGGGGGAGGGCCGCAAGGGAGACCTCGCCGTTGGGGGGCAGAGCTTACAGGTGCGGCCTGTTCTGGCCAGCCGGGCAGGAGGCGACGGTGCAGCTTCGGTTTGGGGAAAGGGCAGGGGCAGCGCAGCTCCTGTTTGGGGGAGAGCAGGGGCGGCGGCCTGGCGCAAGGGGAGCGGGCAGCGAGACAGAACGAGGGGAAGGATTGAGGGCGTCGGGAGGTGGGGAATTTCCAGTGGAAAAAGCAGTTGGTGCTCTTTGTGTCTTCCTCCCGGGTGAGGCCGTAGGTGGTAATGGGGTGGTCCTCCGCGGCGAAGTAGCTCGGGGAGGAGGAGGCCACGGCAGCGATGGACAGGAGGGCGCGCTGGAGGGGGGGTGCGCTCTGTTCCTCAGGCGGGCAGAGGCAGCGACGGCAGAGGCAAAGGACCGGTGAAAGTGATCTGTTCAGTTTGACTTGAGCAGGACGAGGAAGACAGGGGAAAAGCGGCGCTAGGAAAGGATAGGGCCACAATGGAGGAGTGAAGGGAAAAGGATCAGCGCTAGAGCCGAGGCAGCGCGTGGGAACTTGCAGCAGGAGGTGGCAATGGTGGTCAGCGGCAAGCTGCAGACTGAAAAATAGAGACGCGCCAGAGGAGGAAGAGAAAGGGGATTTTCCTAGGGACCTATTTGTAAAACTGAAGAAACACAGGGACTCTATGGTAAACTAATTTTTCCCAACGATACAAAGATCTAATGAGAGGATGCCCAAAATGAAAGTTGTAGAACTTTTCGGGCCCTACAACATTGTTTTAGGGCTCAAGCTTAAAAACCCAAAACTTGCAGCATTACAAGTTAAATTTGAACAAAGGTAAAATTTAAATTACCTTGTCCTTACCTAAAAGGATTTGGTCAAAAATTTGGACCTATTTAAAAGTTTTCATGACTGTCATGATGACTGACATTCTTGCAGTTTAATCCTAAGTAAACTTTAAAAGTCACTTTTATACTTTGCTTAACTTGCATAAAAGGACCCATATTTTAGCACTAATTACATTTAGGTCCTCGTTTTCCACACAAAAACCCATTTTTCATGTGATCTAGCATATCTATTACACTTAATCAGCACTCAAGGACCTATGTTCTATAGAAATTACAACTATACTCCTAATTATTTGTACTATACATAAACACCATAGCAAGCACATACTCTTTACACTAGGTCTAATATCCATAAATCTAATTACCTGGTTGTCACACTTATGTTGTCCCTCTTGATAGTGGCGCTTCAGTGCCCACTACCCTGACGGTTTGTACGGTAATGAACCATCTGATATAGTAAATGTGTTATCAGCCTCCTGGGACTGATATTTGTATCACATTTAGTCACCTCTGTTGAGGGGACGCTTCAGTGAGGCTCATGATACAGCATATTCCATTCATGCGGGCAGCACGAAGATGTATTATGACCTCAAGGAACAATTCTGGTGGTATGGAATGAAGCGTTCCGTTGCGGAGTACGTGGCTATCTGTGACACTTGTCAGCGTGTCAAGGCAGAACATCAAAGGCCAGCAGGTCTATTGCAGCCGTTGAAGATTCCAGAGTGGAAATGGGAGGAAATCACTATAGACTTCATTGTTGGATTGCCTCGTACCCAGAAAGGGTACAACTCTATATGGGTAGTAGTGGATCGGTTGTCGAAGGTTGCCCACTTCATCCCGGTGAACAATACTTACTCCGGCGCTAGACTCGCAGAGTTGTACATCTCCAGGATCGTCTGTCTGCATGGTGTTCCGAAGAAGATCATATCTGATCGAGGATCTCAGTTCACTTCACGGTTCTGGGAGCAGTTGCATGATTCGTTGGATACGAAGCTACGCTTCAGTACCGCCTATCATCCTCAGACAGATGGGCAGACAGAAAGAACCAACCAAGAGTTGGAAGATATGCTTCGAGCCTGCACTATTCAGTATGGTACCAGCTGGGATAAATGCCTGCCGTTCGCAGAGTTTTCCTATAATAACAGTTATCAGGCCAGACTGAAGAAATCTCCTTTCGAGGCCCTGTATGGTCGGAAGTGCAGGACTCCGCTGTGTTGGGATCAGATTGGCGAGAGGCAGGTGTTTGGTCCGGATATTGTTGAAGAGGTAGAACAGCTGGTACAGCAGGTGCGAGAGAACCTGAGGGTCGCACAGACTCGTCAGAAGAGCTACGCGGATGTTCGTCGTCGAGATCTGACCTTTGCAGTGGGTGATCATGTGTACCTGAAGGTCTCGCCGATGAGAGGAATCCGCAGGTTTAACGTGAGAGGGAAGCTAGCCCCTCGCTACATCGGTCCATTCAAGGTGTTGGAACGGAAAGGTGAGGTAGCATACCGCTTGGAGTTGCCTCCCAACCTCTCGGGAGTGCATGATGTGTTCCACGTGTCTCAGCTGAAGAAGTGCTTGAGGGTGCCAGAAGAACAAGCACCGCTAGAAGGGTTGGAAGTGCAAGAGGATCCGACCTACATTGAGCATCCGGTGAAGATTCTAGAGACGTCTGAGAGAGTTACCACGAACAAGAAGATCAAGATGTGCCGCGTGCAGTGGAGTCATCACACGGAGGATGAAGCTACTTGGGAGCGAGGGGGAGGGCCGCTGTGACAGAACCAACCTGAATTATATCGGCTGAAGTACGCGAGTCCACTTCCGAGGGCTCCAACGTGCTTCAAACGATATAATCCCTTGGCCTGTCGGGTAACGTCCCGATAAACCACCGATACACAGGATCCAATAAGGTTACCTCACACGAAGGTGAGTCCAGAGATATAGTCACCATCATATTTTACATCACAAGGAATTACATTACAAGAATTTCCCAAAAGTAGTACGAAATTTTAAACTTAGAGAAAATGGTACAAACTGATGAAGTTTTGGCTTTTGGTAGCGGAAAACATACGCGATGATTTACAATACGTCGTTAAGACGGATGTCAAGCTTAGCCCGAGCACGACATCACTCGATATCACCAGTGCTGGCCGGGGACGGATCCCATTCCACGGACCAACCTTCTGAAAGAGCACAGGGCCAAGGCAGGGAAGAGTAGGGTTTTCCAGACATTACCTGCAAAACATATAGCTAGCAAGGCTGAGTATACTAATACTCAGCAAGGCTTACCCGGGATTGGGTATACTTAGCCCATAACTAGACTTATGAAAGCTTATAATGGTTCTGGGTTTAGTTTCAGCTAAAAAGCAACAAAGAGTAGATCCTTAATTTCAACTTTTACCCTTCAGGTTCTAGTTGATTATCCATTCTAGGTGAGCACCTATAACTACTCAAGCATGGTAAGATCTTTATCTCAACCATCAGTATTACTCATCATATAGTTGCTCTTGTTACTCTGTGTGATAAAGGGATTAAGTAGTCTCAATCATCGTGAGAGGCGGACGATTCTGAATCAAATTTAACCTTGCAAGGTAAACCTAACTCACACGCTTGGAACATCCAACGATAGTTCCGAAGCAACCGTTTACCTTTCATTCCGACTCGTGGATCAGATCCACCACAAGCGACTGCAGGAACATACGCACATCACTCGTGCAGGACATACGTCTATAGCGCGACTACAGAATCCGTATTCCTGGTTGCCCTTGCAACACGTATTTCCTCAGTCGAACATAAGTAACCAGAAGAAGCAAATCGAGTGGTGGGAGGTATGTCCACTCCTCGGGCCGATTGGTTACTAGGCTTACCGCTTACCATATTTCGCGGCATGTGGTTAGTACTTTCAAATGCTTAACCCCAATCGGCACACACCGCGACCTTATCAAATTCAACAACACAGACGGGGTATCACCTCAACCATGATACCGCACAAAACTCCCGTCCGGCATCCTTATAGTGATAACAGGAATGTAAACATTACAACTCCTATATCGCGCGAGTGACAGGAAATCACCCGACTTCTACCAGCCCTATTAGCATAGCAGCTAGTCGGACTCAAGTACTAGTGTCCATCACATTGGTTCCTAGGAGAATGCAACTAGGGTTTCAAGCAATTCCTGAGAACTTAATGCATAGAATACGTAAATAGATATAACGTGTAGTGTAAATAAAATAGTGGGTTATGTCCGGGGCTTGCCTTTACTGGTGGGGCTGAAGTTAGAAATGTTAACATCTTCCGAACTTTGGTTCGGGGCTTCAGATATTCCCTTGGTGACATTTACTTGATCTTCAGGAACATCCGCCGTAGACTTCTGGAAGATCTTGTAGGAACTGCGTGCGGAAGTAGTCGTATCTACATGCAATGCGACATCACATTCAAAGCATGCACGTGAAGCTATTTCACCTCACAACAAAATTGCAATTCAAGACTCCTTTAACATATTACTTACATAACAAACAAAAGACTTGCAACTAAACTTGGATAGAGCTATAGGGAAACAACTATTTAGAATCAGCTACTTGCTGAGGGTTACCACAGAGTCGATTGGAAACAACGGAGGTTTAGCCGATGGAAAGGTGGATCGTTTCCCTAATCGATCGATGAAAGCATCGATTACTTTAGCAGAAGGATGATTCCTAAAGCAGTTGTCTTAACTGAGATGTGCTTAAGTGTTATTCTCAGTAACTAAGTGTGGTTGTATCGACTCGATTACGTCAGCACAACTATTGAGTGACGTATATCTAATTGGAGTGTGGTTAAGGGTATATGGCCGATAGATATATAGCCGATCTCTCAGTCGATAAATCGGCTGATAGAAGTATGTGGACAAGGATGGGGAAACTAAGGATTGATCGGCCATATTTGACCGATACGGAAAACGACTAGAATCGGCTTGGATCGGCCGATAGCAAGAACCCTAAGATTGTGTATACACCTTTGATATATCGACTATATGCAGTCGATGTAGGACAGAACAAAGGAATTGTATCGACAGTAGCCGATACAAGAAGGATAACAACCGTATCAGCTAATCAGCCGATGGTAGAAACATATTACAAGAAAAGCATCGGTTGACAGTTGTTATATGGAAACATCATAGACTTAACGAAAACGGATGCTAAGTGGCTGGGTTGATAACCTAACACTGAAGCATAGCTGTCGAGATGTTTTGGCTAAGCAGCAGACACGCCAGAACTAACGGGGATCCTTATACAACAAGGAACCTAAAGAAATAGCAATCGAGACGAGGAAAAATCCTGATGGCAGGGACATGAGCATTCGTATAAGAAGATTAACTAGATATCACACAACTCTATTTAAGACATACATGCTATGGCTTACTTTCCAGCTATAACACAAGCATACAATACAAAGCACAATAAAACATTCATTCCCTAACACTTGACCTAGACCACACATCAAGATTTTCAATTCAAGATCACAACATAAACTTGTAAATTTTGACTTAGGGTTTCCAACAAAACTGATTTTATATTTTTATGAACTTCTTACGAAAATCTATGAAATGTAGAAGTTCATCGATTTGAAATATAGAAAGCTTTGGAAATTTTATAAAGAACACCCTAGAACTTTCTAAAACATCGTAATCAAGTCCCTGGTCCGGGAAAACAGATAACAGAAAGTTAATGACGATATCTCGACAAAGGAATCACCGGCATTAGAAAGATTCAGTGGATTAGGGCAAACCTTGGGGTAGCCTTGGTTATGAAGAAGAATACGCGGAAAGTGAATTCCCGCGGTGAACAGAATTGGCGATGAGAAGATGAGCTCGACGATGTTGAGATTCCGTGGGTGATGAAGAAGTTCGTCGGGGAGGGTTGCCATGGGTGGAAGATGGCCGAAGGAGTAATCTTCATGATGATTCGTGATGATAGCGGTTGAGTGATCCACAAGGGATACGAACTGTTGGAGGTCGTGGACTCCTGGGACGAGACGACAGAGTCGGATTGGTTCGCTAGGACAACTCCTCCACGAACCTCCAGGGTCCAACTGCTCACAGGCTAAGCCTTCCTTTGCTTCCGCATCCTTGGCCCTCAACCTGCTCGCGCGTAGCCTGTTGCCTTGCTCGCGTATACGCCAGGGCCATCTCCATATCCTCCACGAAAAGTTCACAGTGCCGCCTGATCTCGTTCACTGCTTTCTCCTCAACGGCCTTCGACGTCTTCTACGCGCGGCTCTACTGCCCCCTGGGCGGGTCCGCCCCGAATCATCGCACCGCCGCACCTCCCGCACTGCGTGCGACCTTTCGGCACGCCGTTGCCACATCCGCCTGACGGCGTCCTGCACCCTCGACGCCCCGCTCAACAGCAGGACCCTCGCGTTCTTCAGCACCACGCGTATCGACATTTCGTCGAACACCTGAGCTGCGTCCTCGAGACGGCCATCGCGTTCCTGCATCTCGCACAATTGTTCTCCACCACAACTCCTCCTGCGCGTGCCGTTGCTCGGCACGTCACACTTCAGTATCGCCTGCTCGCGCTCATGGGCCCGCTCTGCTCCGGCCGCCCAACACTTGCACACATCGCCAGCTTTCGCACGTCACCGCGCGCATGCTCGCGCGACCCGCTCGGCGTCGCTCACGTTCACTCCTGCACCGCCCGCGAACCGCTCCAGCGCCGCTTGGCTTGTGTGCCACTCACGCGTCAGCGTCACGCCTCCCGCGCGAGCAGCGTCCACACCTGCGCCTGCGCGCTCCTGTTCGCGCACACCTCCGGCAGTGCGCATGCTGCTCCTGCTTCGGCCACGAGTCGCCGCTGCGCGCCGCGCCTCCCGCGCGCATTCCGCATCTGCCAAACCATTCCCACGCCGCTCGCTGCTGTGCACATGCTCGGGCCGCCTGTTCCTGTACTCGTCCGCGCTCGCCAGGGCCCACTCCATGCCACGTCGCCAGTTCCCGTGGCGCCCGTCTGCATCAGCTCGCCCGGCCGCCTGGAGCCGCTCACGCCACTGGCTCTCTCGCACGCCCAGCATCCAGCATCCAGCCGAGCCGCCGTTTCTCCCGCGCTACTGGCCTCCACGCCCTCTGCCTGCTACAGCCGCGCCGTTCCTCTTCTGCCTGGGCCTGCTCGCGCCGACCGCTCGCCTCCGCCTGCCACGCGCCGTGCGCCGCTCGGCCCAAGCCGCTCGCCGCTCGGGCCGCTGCGCCGGCCCCGACCGCCCGCCAGCCCGCGCGTCCGCGCACGCCCCAGCGCCTACTGCTGCGCTTGCCCGGGCCCGCCGCTGCCAGCCGCCGAGCGCCGGCCCGCTCCGCTTCTATTAGCAGAGCATCTACTCGATATGACCTCAGGTGCAATACATTGGTTCCTAGGATTCATGCATCTAGGGTTTCAAGCAATTCCTAAGAACTTAATGCATAGAATACGTAAATAGATATAGATTGCAGTGTAATTAAAATAGTGGGTTATGTCCGGGGCTTGCCTTTACTGGTGGGACTGAAGTCAGAAATGTCAATATCTTCCAAACTTTGGTTCGGGGCTTCAGTTAATTCCTTGGTGACGTTCATTTGGTCTTCAGGAACATCCGCCGTAGACTTCTGGGAGATCTTGTAGTTACCGTTTGCAGAAGTAGATGTATCTACATGCAATGCAACATTACAGTCAAGTGTGCACACAAAACTATTTTACTTCACAACAAAGTTGCAATTCAACACTCATTTAACATATTACTTACATAACAACCAAAAGGATCTGAAACTATACTTAGGTAGAGCTTTAGGTGGACAACTAATTAGAATCAGCTACTTGTTGAGGGTTACAACAGAGCTGATTGGAAACAACGAGGGTTTAGCTGATTGATGAGTGCATCGGGTTTCTAGACGATCGATGAAAACATCAATTACTTCAGCAGAGGGGT
The DNA here is from genome assembly GCF_002211085.1 of Panicum hallii. Taxonomy (NCBI): domain Eukaryota; kingdom Viridiplantae; phylum Streptophyta; class Magnoliopsida; order Poales; family Poaceae; genus Panicum; species Panicum hallii. The sequence goes on along the minus strand of NC_038044.1, from coordinate 33,998,898 downwards.
GATTCCTAAAGCAGTTGTGTCTTAACTGAAATGTGCTTAAGTGTTATTCTAGGTAACTAGGTGTGGTTGCATCGGCTCGATTACGTCAGCACAAAATTGAGTGACGTACAGCCGATTGAAGTGTGGTTGAGGGTATATGACCGATAGATATAGATAGCCGATCTCTCAGTTGATAAATCGACTGATAGAAGTGTGTGGATAAGGATGAGAAAACTAAGGATTGATCGGCCATAGCTGATATGGAGAGCAACTAAAATCGGCTTGGATCGGTCGATGGCAAGAACCCTAAGATTGTGTATACACCTTTGATATATCGACTATATGCAGTCGATGTAGGACAGAACAAAAGAACTGTATCGGCAGTAGCCGATACTAGAAAGGTAACAATCGTATTAGCTAACCAGCAGATGGTAGAAGCATCGACTGACAGCTGTTACACAGGAACATCATAGACTCAAGGAAACGGATGCTTAGCGGCTGAACCAAAAGCTGATGTTGAAACGCAGCTGCAGAGATGTATAAGCTAAGCAACAGATGCACATGAATTAACAAAGATCTTTATACGAAGAGAATCTTAAGGAAACGGCAATCAAGACAAGGATAACGTCTTAACGGCAAGGATATGAGCACTTCGTGGGAAAGGATTAACTAGATATCGCACCTTTCTGCCTAAGGCATATATCCTATGATTAACCCTTTAGCTACAACACATGCATACCACTCAAGGTACAAATAAAGCATTCATTTCCTAGTATTCAACCTAGATCACAATTCAAAGACTTTCACTCAAGATCATAACATAAAACTTGTAGATTTCGACCTAGGGTTTCAAACAAAACGATTTTGTACTTTTATGAACTTCTTACGAAAATCTATAAAATGTAGAAGTTCATTGATTTGAAATAAAGAAGATTTTGGAAACTTTACAGAGAACACCCTAGAACTTCTAAATCGAAGCAATTAAGTCCCTGGTCGGGGAAAACAAGAACAGGAAGATAACGATGATATTCCGGCAAAGGAGTCGCCGGCATTAGGAAGATTGAATCAGGGCAAACCTTGGGGTAGCCTTGGTTATGAAGAAGAACAGACGGAAAGTGAACTCCCGCGATGAACATAATCGGCGATAAGATGAGCTCGACGATGATGAGATTCCGTGGTTGATGAAGAAGCTTGCCGGGGATTGTAGTGGGTAGAGAATGGCCGAAGAGGTAATCCCCGCGGTGATTTGTGGTGATGGTGGTTAGTTGAGCGATCAACGAGGGTAGGAACTGCTGGACGTCGTGGACCCCTGGGACGAGACGACAGAGTCGGATTGGTTCGCTACGCCAACTCCTTTGCGAACCTCAGGGTTTTCCTGCTCACGGCTAAGCCTTCTCTGCTCACGCACCCTTAGCTCTTGACCTGTTCGTGCGTGGCCTGTTGTCTTGTACACGCACGCGCCTGCTGAATCGAGTCGAGCCGGCTACTGGCAAAACACTTGCATTCGCACTCGCGAACGCGCCGGTTCAATTTCGCTCGGACCTCCAGGTCCTGCAACTTCGCCGTCCCCTCCACTTGTTGCGACGCCATCCGGTTTGACCTACCACCGCCGCCGGTCTTGCGTTGCACGTCAAACCCGCGTCGCGTTACTCCCGTCTCAATCTCCGCATGGGTGAAGGGAGCTCGTCGTGCCTGGCTGCACCGCATCTCCTCCGAGCTCGTCACGCCTGACCACTGTCTTCGCTTCGCGGCTCCTCTTTCTGATTCGCCACGCCATACTCACACCTCTGCCTTCGCGAGGACCGTGGTCTGCTTGCATTAGGGCCGTGCCTTCCGTTGCCCTCTCCTCGACGGCCTCCGACCAATGCGTTGTACATCACTACAGTTGGCATCACTTCTCCCGCGGCCAGCATTTCGTCGAACACCTTAACTGCATCTTCGATACTGCCACTCCTGCACCACCAAAGATCACCGTGGCGTAGTCAGGGTCGATGCCACCGTGTTCCTGCATCTCGCGCAGAAGCCCCGCTACGCGCCGCCGGTCCTTGCGCAGGAGCTCGGCGTCGCTTCCTTCGGCCTTGCCACATCGCTCCCGCGCACGCTCGCTGCTGCCGACCGAGCCAGCGCCTCCTGGGCTTGCACGTCCGTGCTGCGAGCCACTCGCGCGCCTGCCTGCTCGGCCTCCGCTCCACCTGCGCACGCTCGCCCGCGCCACTGCCGCACCCTCGCGGGCTCCCTGTGTCCGCGCCCCAGCCGAGCCGCCCTGCATCGCCAGTCCCCCCCCCCCCCCCGCCTGGCTCGCTCCCGCGCGCCTCCACGCTTGCTCGCGCGCCAGGGCCTGCTCCCGAGCCACGCACCAACGCCTGCTGCCGCTCGCCTAGCGCCAGCGCCGCTCCTCCCGCGCGCCTGCTGCGGCCGGCCGCCCGCGCTAGCGCTGCTCCCCCGCCTACGCCGAGCTACGTGAGCTCCGCCCGAGCCCGCCTGGAGCCGCGCCGCCTGGCCGCGCCACGCGCCCGCCCCGCGAGCCGACCGAGCGCCTGCCGCCCGCGCGTAGCGCTCGAGCCGTCCGAGCTGCGCGCTGGCCTCCGCGCCCGCGCTTCCTCCCCCGCTCGCGCTACCTCCTAGGCCGCGCTCACGCCCCACCTGGGCCGCGCCCTGCGCCCACCGGCCTGCCGCCCAGGCACTCGCTCGACTGCGCCGCGCCTGCCGCGGCCCGCGCGCTCCGCTTGAGCGTTTGCGCCGGGCCCGAGCCGCCGCCAGCTCGCGCCGCTCTGCCACCGCCTGAAATCAGCTCTGCCTGTGGAGGGGGAAGAGAGAGGAGTGGCCGGGGACACGGCTGGAGGCAGGAGAGAAATAGGCTCCGGTGGAAGAAGCAAAAATAGAGACGCCAGTTGAGGATAAGTCAGAGAGGGAGAGAGGAAGAACAGAGAAGAAAGAGGAATGGTTTTCCCCAAGGACTCATGCGCAAATTCAGAAAACTGCAAGGGTCTGTCTATAAAACATAAATTTCACATCAATCTAAAACCCTAATGAAGAAATGCCCAAAACGAAAGTTGGAGAGTTTTTCAAACTCTACAACATTGCTTTAGGGCCCAAGTTCAAAAACTCAAAACTTATATCTTTACACGTGAAATTTTGAACAAAGATTGGATTTGAATTACTTTTGCCCTAAAGAGTAAAGTTTTATAATATTCAGGACCTAAATGCAAACATTTATGACATGTCATGATGACGGGATAGACTCGTCATAATGGTTGGATAGACATGTCATGATGACTTGCACCTTTTTACACTTTAGCCCTGGGTAACTTTAAAAGTTACTTTTGTAAATCAAATATTTGCATAAAAGAACTTGTACTTTTATAAAATTACATAAATACCCTTATTTTGACAACTTTACCCAAAATTTTTACACACTTCACACATACATTTCAAATGAAACTTTGGATAAATATATATATATTTTTTTACAAGGAACAAAATAAGAAAAACATATTTACAAAACCACCCTTCACTTATTTTAAAGTGCCTCCTATCCAATTACATTTTGCAAAAATAACCCTGGATTTTTCTGTAATTACAAAAATACCCTTTTTACTTACACTTTAAATTTTCAAAAACTTCACATAAACACACACAAGCTTTATACAAACAAACACATATTTCACACTAACAAAATATTTGCCTAGCATTATAAGTACACGAATTGTCACAACGCGTATGACATTTGACAGTGATGAGTCAGCGAAAAACATGCTTAGGGTGATATAGCATGCCAACATGGACGACCAACTATGATGAGGGAAGAGATTGACCTGAAAATAGAAGGTAGAGGATTAAATTGGTTCAATTAAAAGTTGAGGGACGAACTTTACACTAGGATGATATTTCAAGGATAAATATGCCTATTTTGTAATGGATAAATGACTCCACATCGGGTTCCAGAAAAAATAGATTGACACTTATTTAACAATGATAGGCAAAATCTTATGCTCCTTCTAACCGAAAAGTCCACTATGATTTCTTCTTTCCTGTTTTTGTTCCTTTTCGCTGCTGACCTACAATCACCCAAAGTCAGTTCAAAAGTGGGAGAAGGTGAGGAAGGTGGTGTTATGTCCTCAAGAACTGATTTTCCTTTCTTGTCTGTACTGGAAGGCTGAGCTTGTTTGTGGAAAGTTATCTCAGAGGCAGATGGCCAGTTGTGTGGAATGGAGAAAATGACATGTCCCTTGTCATAGCTGAAATTAAAAAAATCCCAAGCTTTGGATAGTAGAAAGTTGTGAGGCCCATTGAAGTAAGTAGGGGACATGAGCAGGATTGTGAAGAAATTGCTCCATTATATAGGTATTCTGACTGAAGATTTTGAGCTTGTGGGGTCCTTAAAGTGATTTACCCACAGCCTGACTGCTTCTTCATTCTGGTGATGAGTTCTCTTGGATGCCCAAAAGTGAGCCAGCCCAGGGTCCATTAAGGGAGCCAAATATTTCCATGAAGCTGAGTTGTAAGATTTCAGGTGGGGGCTGGATTCCCAGTGAGGATGATCTCCAACCTGCTGTGGAAGATCTTCCACTTCTTCTGAAGTCTGATCATCATCCATGAGCATGTTCTCAAGTATTTCCTCAACTAGAAAATTTACTGGAGGTATGGATGCTGTAGGGCTTGAACAATTGGAGGTACATCGTTGCATGTCCTGAACAGGAACATCAGGCTTTGCAACATTCAGATTGATTTCTTCCTCTATAACATTAGGAATCTGGCCCAGTTATGGTTTGCAGATCATAAATCATTTCAAGACTCGTAGTTTGCATTGATCACCAAAGAACAAAGTGAACTGTACCATAGTGGCCCAAAGAGGTGGATGTTAGATAAAAAAAAAGAAGATATTCGCAATAGGCTAGTTTGCTATGGTACGCTAGTTTATTTTCTATCTTAGTTGAATATCTATCCAGCTGTGTTATCCGCACTGCGTTTGATTTGTGCATCGGTGAGTATCTCCCATTCACGTTGTGGACTGGAATGTTTCTTTTGCTTCCTTTGCTTTTAATTTTAGGTGGTATGCATAAGATCCAGTTTCTATGGAGACGAGGGGCTGCAACGCTGCGTTGAGGCCGAACCTGGGAGGATGTACGGCGGCGGCACTAAACCTCACAGAAGCTCGATCATCCACGTGATGCCACCAAAATAACGGAAGAATTACATAGGGATCAGGATTCTGTTGATATTTTGGCTCTTGAGAGCATAACTTGTATGAGGGCGGCACGACGAGTCGACGACACACTAAACTTGCATCTTGTTTCTTCGAAATAAAACCGGGGACCTTTGCTCTAGAAGACCAAACAAGAATAGCTAAAAGCGTAAATGGTTCTTGTAGTACATTTAATACTTTAAGGACAAATGCTTACATGTCAGTATGCCACCATGCAGCACCTTGCTTCCATTACCGTGAGGCGGCGGCGGCGGCGGCGGTGGTGTACATGCGCCATTCGGATCGACGCTCCTCTGCACCGGGGAGGCGGAGCCGGTTCCAGGGCCGGTGAGGCCGGATCCGGCCTCGCCAAGGGAATTGGCGTGGCGGCGAGATGGGAACGGCAAGCTCGTTGGAGGAGGCTTCGCTGAGGCTCAGCCCTCAGGAGGCAGACTGCTGGTATGGGCGCTTCTGGTGGGCGCGTGCTCGAGGTTCTAGCCGGTGGCGTGTAGGCCGACTGCCTCATCGGTGTCTGGCCATCTAGCGTAGATGTACGAATGTGGTTTCTAGAAGCGTAGGGAGAAATCCTAGTCCAGGTTCAAGCCGGCCGGCAATAGCGACACTTTTTGTGCCGTTTTACTCCTAGGAGGTTTTGCCAATGCACTCCTCTGCATGCAGATCCGTGTTGACGTCGGGTATATGCTGGCGTCGACATTGGTGACACGTCCTGGTGCCACTCCCTCCCTGGAGGCTATGTCGATATCTCCTCTCACCCATGCGCTAGACGGAGGTTTACGTGATAAGATTCGGCGAGCAACAGATAATCTGGATATCAAATTTCTAAGCAGACTGGAGACGTGGTGGATTGATGTTATGCGAAGACATTGCAAGGTTGAAGTGGGAATGAAAAAGAAGATTGAAGCTTAGTCTTTTAGCTTTCTTTTTTTGTTTTATAGCTTTTTTTCTTATATTTGTGAAACTCCTCATTTGAGATTTAGAGTCCAAGAACTCTTGTAACGTGTGGCCGTCTATATTAATGATGGATACAGAGGCCAGTTTAATCTTTTATTAGAAAAACATGAAGGAGTGGTGGAATATGTCCATTTGTTCCCTGGTATCACGTGGCCCTGTTTTGTGCTATTTTCTTTGACCGACTGCTTTTGAATTGACGTTTTTATTTTTACCGGCCAGTTATTGTTTTATCCATTACTCCTTCCGTTCCAAAATGTATATCGTTTTGACAAATCTAGATACGTAAATTTTGCTACGTACATAGATAAATATTGTGTCTGTCTAGATATATAGTAAAAATTATGTATTTAGATTTGTCAAAACGATCTACATTATATTCTAGAACGGAGGAAGTAGGTACAAACAGACGGATGCTGGAAGCTGCTGATCATTAAGGGAGACAAATATTGGTGTTTGCGTGCAACAGCATGACACGGAAGAACGACAAAGGTATATATCCCGTATATCCTTTGTATCCCAATCTGTTTTTGTTTCGTTCCTCCAACTATCGCACTGGTAATTATCAAAAAAAAAAATCATCCCACTGGTGGTGACTTTCTGTTTGGGTACATGGTTAGAGTTTAGACCGTCTCCATTGATGGCTGTCACACCCCACCCAACCCCCGCCCCCTGTTTTTGCATTCCTGGTGTTGGCAATTATACCAGAAGGGATTATATGGTAAGATCCCCTTGTTTCTACTTTAGGAAATCTGAATAAATTTTGAGCACTACTAAAAAAATATTTTTAGAGATGGGTAGAGTAACATTTATAGAGGCAGATATACCAATCGACTTTACATTTCGTAGCTAAAAATAAAATATTTGTAAAAGCGGGTATACCAACAAAATCGATCTCTACAAATGATTGTTCCTAGATATCGATTCTGAAAATTGAAAAAAAGAAGAGTTCAAAAAATATGAATTTTTCCACACTACTTAAGTCACGGAGTTTTGCATGTTTTACTCTCACGTGGTTTACGGATTATATGGTAAGATCCCCTTGTTTCTACTTTAGGAAATCTGAATAAATTTTGAGCACTACTAAAAAAATATTTTTAGGGTGTGTAGAGTAACATTTATAGAGGCAGATATACCAATCGACTTTACATTTGGTAGCTAAAAATAAAATATTTGTAAGAGCGGGTATACTAACAAAATCGTTCTCTACAAATGATTGTTCCTAGATATCGATTGTGAAAATTGAAAAAAAAGAAGAGTTCAAAAAATATGAATTTTTCCACACTAGTCACGGAGTTTTGCATTTTTTACTCTCACGTGGTTTACGGATTATATGGTAAGATCCCCTTGTTTCTACTTTAGGAAATCTGAATAAATTTTGAGCACTACTAAAAAAATATTTTTAGTGGTGTGTAGAGTAACATTTATAGAGGCAGATATACCAATCGACTTTTACATTTGGTAGCTAAAAATAAAATATTTGTAAGAGCGGGTATACTAACAAAATCGTTCTCTACAAATGATTGTTCCTAGATATCGATTGTGAAAATTGAAAAAAAAGAAGAGTTCAAAAAAATATGAATTTTTCCACACTAGTCACGGAGTTTTGCATTTTTTACTCTCACATGGTTTACAAGACTCGAACCCACTATCTCCAGGCTCACGCATGCATTATCCACCACTACACCATAAAGTCAGTTGTTATTACTACATGAGGTATGTTATTTTTTATCAACTTTGAAAAGGATTTCTATGAGTGGGTGACACCATTACCCATAAGTAGAAATTATTTTCTGAAATGGGTGATGTCATCACCTCCCATCGGATTATTTTTTTCATTTTTTATTTTCCTTTTTTTCAAAATATAGACATATATGTGTGGATACTCACACAAAATAGATTTTATATAATATATTTAATATTTCTAGGTGTTTTTTTAAATGATCAAACTTCACAATCTCAATACATATTACATTTACATTCACATATACTTACACATTCGTACTATAGAGTCCAACACACATACTTCACTTATAGTTATTTTTTTGGACTACTAAACATCTTAAGTGAAAAAAGATCAATTTTGTAGAGAGTTTATCTTCATCCGAGATCATATAAAAAGTTATAAATTTATTTGTCCAAGACTATTTGTAGGGGCAGGCCACATCCTCACTCGAGACTATTTCTACATGAAGGACATATCATCATCCGCTTCTAGAAATTATTTTCCCAAGCAGGTGAAAATTGTCCTCATTGACAGGGGTGGTTCTAAAAATGCTTATTTCTATGGCCAGGTGATGTTACCATCCATTCTTAAAAATAAACACTATTTTTGGAGCCATTTAACCCACAATCTGCCTTTAGAGCATTGTCAGACTCGGGGCCACGGGGCTGTGTACATAACGTAGTTTAAAGAGGTTTAAGAGATTAAGTCTGTCTTATCTCTTATTTATCTCCTTTATCTCTTATTTATCCCATTTATCTCTTATTTATCCCGTTTAAGTAGGACATAGAGCTAACCGATACAGAAGGAATCTATCCGAGACATGTTCTGGTACGATTCCTTAGCTGCAGTTGGTTAGTATCTTTGTAACCCTAGCCTCTCGGATATATAAGGGAGGGCAGGGAACCCTTTCAAAACATGATCTACAGATCAAACTACACCAAAGGCAATACAAACCACCATACAGGACGTAGGGTATTACGCACCTAGCGGCCCGAACCTGTCTAATCTTTGTGTTCCTTGCATCTTCGAGTTCCTGATCCTCACCAAAACTTACCACCTTGGGTATATCCCTCGGTGGGCAGCTGGTAAAACACCGACAGCTGGCGCGCTAGGTAGGGGAGCGCGTCGAAGATCCACCAGCGAGCTTGATGGCAACATTCCAATTCTCCAGGTCAGTTCCCTCTCAGGGTACGACATTTGTTTTCGGCTCGTGGGTCTGCATTGCAGACGGTGCACGCAACTTCCGTCGATTCCTCGTCGACATGAAGCCAAAGACTTCCGCTGTGGATCCCCGCAGCGACCTTGGCAAGTTCGTCGACGGGCTCGACGACTTATCGACTCATGCTTCCGCAACAAAGATCGAGGTGGAGTCTGCTCCAGGCTCGACTTCATCCAGTGTTGTGGCAACTTCCCTTGGGTTGGATTCGTTCAAATCTAAGGATTCGCGTAACCGATCTCAACTCGGTTCATGCAACTTGGCCACTGATCTTCAGGGGCCAACTTCTCCGAGTCTTTCTCTGCATTAGAGGAGAGCCTGGATTCCCTGCTCCAACTTGGAGGGCCCGAAGCCACCGCATGTCGGGGGGCCTCGTGTAGTTTTGGCGTCAGTGATCTGATGATCACCTCCACACCCGAGGGGCGCTTCGTACATTGGAGGGGGATGAAGCTCTCAAATCTACTCGAGGCCGAGGCTTGACTTGTGGTCCATCTCGAACCTCTGCCTTTCCAGGAGGGTAGGCCGTTGGCTACCGTGGTGGAGGAGTCGACAGAACTAGTCGACACGAGCTCCGATGAGCTCGCCTCCCGCTAGGTGCTTCATCGACAACTTTTAGGGAGCGATTTCTCACGCAGGTACTCGTCACGATCTTGCTCAGTGTAAAAAGGAACGTAACAAGCTCCTGCGGTCCTACACACATCGCTTCTTCGATGTCCGTGCCACCATGGCGAACATCTCGGAGGACGACATCATCGACTACTTCTACAACGGTATCACTGACCCAGGCATCTGCAGGGATTTTGGGCGGAATAGGCCGAAGACTGTTGCGGGCCTTCGTGATATGATGCACGATTGGTCCGAGCAGGAGGAGCAGATGCGGGAGCGGTTCCCGCGGTGCCAAGATAGCAATCTGAGGCGCCCAAACGACAACCGCAACGACAAAGGCCAGCGGGACTATTCGGGTCCACCCCGAAAACGCAAGCCAAATGATCTCATCGTGGCTGTGGATCGTCCCTCGCGGGGCAAGAAGTCGACAACGCAGGAAGAGTTTGAGAAGCTCCTGCAGAAGAAGTGCCCATGGCATCCAGGTGCCAACCATGTGGCCTTCGACTACTACCATCTCCGGAGGACGTTCAGCAACTCCGGTGGTGGTAAGAAGAAGAAGAAGCCTATGGACAAAGAACCCGAGGATGACGACCAAGAGGACCAAGGGCGCAACCCGAAGTTCCAGGACGCTTCGAACACCGTCAATGTCATCTTCAGAGGTGATGGGGATTTCGGCTCCAGGCGGGACCAGAAGCTGCTTCTTCGGGAGATCATGTCCATCGAGCCGGCGGTACCATGACCACTCCGTTGGTCGGAGATCCCCATCTCATTCTTCCGCGACGACCAGTGGACGAGCTTTTCAGAGCCCGGCAAGTTCCCCCTGGTTCTGGATCCTGTGGTGGCAGAGGTCAAGCTCAGCAAGGTGCTCATCGATGGTGGGAGCGGTCTTAACCTCATCTTCGCTAGCACTCTGAGGAAGATGGGCTTGGACTTCAAGGACATGCTGGTTCCGAGCAAGTCCCCCTTCTACGGCATCGTCCCAGGTAACGCGGCACACCCACTTTGTACGGTAGTTCTCCCAGTCACCTTTGGCACGAGGGAGAACTACCGCACTGAATTCATCAAATTCGAAATGGCTAACTTCGAATCTTCTTACCATGCAATATTGGGTCGTCCGGCACTCGCCAAGTTTATGGCAGTGCCACATTACGTTTATCTGCTTCTCAAGATGCTAGGACTCAGTGGAGTACTCACTCTCCGGGGCGACTTGAAGAAGTCGTATGACTGCAATTAGGAGGCGATCCAGTACGCTTCGACTACTCGTGTGCCAGATGATTCGGGTGAAGTACTCGCGGCCGCGTAGCAGCTCTCTCAGTTCGGGCTGGAGATTCCTTCGAGAAAGGCCAGCAAGTCAAGCATCCAGTCGAAGGATGATGTGGCCCTCAAGACGATCCAGCGCGGGCTTAGGTGAGAAATAGGAACTCGCGCTCGTCAGTTTCCTATGGGCTAACCGAGACATATTCGCATGGAAACCAGTGGATATGCCAGGGGTGCCTAGGGAGCTGATCGAGCATAGTCTGAATGTACACCCAAAGGCTGTGCCGAAAAAGCAACGCCTGCGAAGGTTTGCCCACGACAAGCGTGAGGCGATTAAGCGAGAAATAGCTAAACTTCTCGCGGCTGGATTCATTAAAGAAGTAATCCATCCAGAGTGGGTAGCTAATCCCATTCTTGTAAGAAAAAAGAATAATGAATGGAGAATGTGTATCGACTACACTGATCTCAACAAGCACTGTCCCAAAGATCACTTTGGGCTCCCGCGCATTGACCAAGTTGTCGACTCGACGGCTGGGTGTGTCCTTCTTTGTTTCCTTGATTGTTATTCAGGATATCATCAGATTACGCTCAAAGAGGAGGACCAAATCAAGACAGCGTTCATCACCCCGTACGGGACACACGCCTACAAAACCATGTCCTTCGGGTTGAAAAACGTAGGAGCAACAAATCAACGTGCGATCCAGATGTGCTTCGCGGATCAGCTGCATCGGAACGTTGAGGCCTATGTGGATGATGTTGTCATCAAGACCAGGGATTCCGACGACTTGATCGCAGATTTGGAAGAAATGTTCAGTAGTCTGCGCAGATTTCGGTGGAAGCTCAACCCAACCAAGTGTGTTTTTGGAGTACCTTCAGGGAAATTGCTTGGGTTCATCATCAGCAATCGAGGCATCGAAGCCAACCCTGTAAAGATTTCGGCCATTACTGATATGGGGGCTCCGGCCACAATCAATGATGTGCAGAAGCTAACAGGTTGTATGGCAGCCCTGAACAGGTTCATCTCCTGACTCGGGGAGAGAGGACTACCCTTCTTCAAGCTCCTGAAATGCCAAGATATGTTCCAATGGACGGAGGAGGCCGAGCGGGCTCTGCAAGATCTGAAACATCACCTTCAGTCTCCTCCGATCCTTACAGCACCATTGCCGGGGGAAGATCTACTACTTTATATCGCGGCAACAACTCATGTTGTCAGCAGTGCTATTGTAGTCGAGTGAGGCGAGGAAGGCCATGCATTTGGAGTGCAGAGGCCTGTCTACTTTGTCAGCGAGGTACTCTCCGAATCCAAGGTACGATACCCGCCATTCAAAAGCTTTTATATGCAATTCTAATCGCATCAAGAAATCTGCGCCATTATTTCGACGAATACAAGATCACTGTGATTACGGATTTCCCACCGGCGGATATTCTTCATAAGCAAGATGCCACGGGGCGTATATCAAAGTGGGCAGTGGAACTGGAGGCTTTGACAATCGACTTCAAGCCACGCACTGCAATCAAGTCTCAAGCTCTAGTCGATTTCATGGCTGAATGGAGGGAGAATCAAGTCCCAGCTCTAGTCGACAAGCCAGAGCACTGAACCATGTACTTTGATGGGTCTCTCAAGCTCGATGGCGGTGGCGCTGGAGTTTTGCTTATTTCTCCATGAGGTGAACAATTGAAGTATGTCCTTGAGATCCTGTGGGAGGTATCCAACAATGAAGCCGAGTATGAAGCATTGCTTCACGAGCTTCGTTTGGCGATATCACTAGGGATCAAATGACTACTTGCCTATGGCGATTCTCTTCTTGTTGTTCAGCAAGTCAACAAAGAGTGGGACTGCAACAAGGAGACGATGGACGCCTATGGGCAGGAAGTGCGCAAGTTGGAAAACAAATTTTCCAGCTTGGAGGTTCATCACGTGCTACGAGAGCACAATGTTGGCGCATATATTTTGTCCAAGCTGGGGTCAACTCGTGCTCAGATTCCACCAGGAGTCTTTGTCTAGGAGCTCAAGCAGCCATCCATCAAGTCTCCTCCATAGGTAACCATCGATGCGGGTCCCCAACAACCCGATCGAGAGGTTATGGCGCTGGGGGAGGACTGGCGAGAGGCTTTTATCGACTTCATATGAGATCAAAGGCTACCGGCGGGAATTGACGCCAGGAGCGCAGAGGCGGCACGCGTCATGTGCAGAAGTAAGGGTTTTGTCTTAGTCGACAACAAGCTCTACCGGCATGGTGCCCGTTCAGGTGTTCTCATGAAGTGCGTCACAAAGGAAGATGGTTACGACATACTGCGGGAGATCCACGAGGGTGTCTGCGGCAATCACGTAGCTTCAAGAACGCTGGTGGGGCAAGCATATAGGGCCAGTTTTTGGTGGCCCACTGTAGTATCCGATGCGGAGGATCCTGTGTGTAGGTGCCAAAACTGTCAATTCTTCGGCAAACAGTCTCATGTTCCAGCCCACAGCCTCATCACCATACTGCCATCCTGGCCCTTTGCTTGTTGGAGCCTTGATATGATTGGGCCCTTCACAACGGCGCCAGGTGGTTTCACCCATGTGTTGGTGGCTATCGACAAGTTTACCAAGTGGACCGAGTACAAGCCGATAGCCAAGCTTACACCAGATCGGGTTGTTGATTTCATCTCTGATATATTGCATCGCTTCGGCTTCCCGAATACCATCATCACAGACTTCGGATCAAATTTCACGGCCAACCAGTTCTGGGAGTTCTGCGAGAATGCATGCATCGAGGTTAAATATGTTTCTGTTGCACACCCAAGGGCCAATGGACAAGTCGAAAGGGCGAACGGTATGATAATCGATGGCCTCAAGCAGAGACTCTATGATGAAAATAGCAAGAAGGGAGGCAAATGGATACACGAGCTGCCACATGTCATCTGGGGGCTTCGGACTCAGTCGTCCAAAGCCACAGGACAAACGCCTTTCTTTCTCATGTACGGATCTGAAGCTATATTGCCGGCCGAAATCATGTGGAGATCCCCAAGGGTTGAAATATACAACGAAGGTGAGGCTGACGAGGCGAGGCACTTGGAGCTTGATTCTTTTGAAGAGGCCCGTTGCACCGCTCTTGTTCAGTCAGCCCGATACCTGCAGGGGATTCAGCGATATCACGATTGCAACATGACGGAACGGTCATTCAGCATAGGCGACTTGGTCCTACGTCGCATCCAAGACGAGTCCGGCCTAGACAAGCTCAACTCAAGGTGGGAAGGTCCGTTCGTCATCAAGCAGGTTACAAGACCAGGGTCATATCGATTACAATATCCAGAGGGTCAAGATGTTCCGAACTCTTGGAACATCCAGAACCTGCGCAAGTTTTACCCATGAGAAGATGTCCGAAGATAGCTGAATCTCGAGGGGCCTAGTCGATCTTTTTTCTCTCGAATCAATTTGGAGGCTATGTGCCATAAGATTCGGGTTGTAAATTCCTTTATGAACACACAGAGGCTGCAGTCACGTGCAGTACTTATATAAATTGACTTCTTGTCATGGATTTTACGGAGGCTACGGCCACGTTCATATCTTATCGACTTCATGTTTTGATGGAAGCCTCGGCTTCGTTCTTACCTTCTACAAATCGACTTCCGCCACGGCCTTGAATGGTCGCTCACTACTGCATTTATCCCAACAAAATCGATCCGTTCAACTGGTTTATACCCAGTTTGTTGGATGGGCTCGCATGAAGAGCTACCTTGACTACATCCTGAGTCGTTGCACTCAGGGTAGTTTCATCTTTTGCCTTACACACGGTAGACCCGCGGCGATGCCCGCATTTGTTCCCAACGAGTTGGATCCGCTTATCCGGTTCCTACCTAATTCGTGGAGCGCGCTCATATGAGGAGCGACCTCGACTACATCCAGAGTCGATGCACTCGGGGTAGTTTTGTTTTTCTGCCTTAAGCACAGCAATCTCAGGACGGTGCTCGCGTTCTTTCCTAATAGTTTAGACCCGCTCGATCGGGTTGTGGCTAACTTTTTAGACGAGTTCCTACTTGGAGCTATGGCTACCTTCAGGGTCGCTGCACCCGGGGTAGTGTCTACTACTTAGCCTTTAAGCCTGGATTCCAATTTAGCCAAGGCATGCACACAAGTAGAGACATTAAAAACAATATATATACAGGGGAATGAGTACTTGTTTCTTACACCCTAATCCTGTAGTACACTTTGTACTATTTGTTTTGCTACAGGTTGGGCTTCCCGGAGGTAATCGTCGAATTGTTCCTTGGTGCAGTCCGCTGCCATTCCCTGAGCAAATATATCTAGCTGCGCGTCTAGCAAGAAGGACTTCACAAACACGAAGGTGTTGCTGACGCACGCGACTGGAGCTTCTGATAGGAATTTGAGCACCTTCTTCGGGGCTTCGCGAAGCCGCTCCAGCAAGGGCCGCTGGCTTGCTTCACCTTCTTCTGGCGGACCCACCCTGTTCACCAGCTCGTGGGCGGCCCTCCTGAGGTCTTCCAGCTCTTTCTGTCGCTGCTCGTCCTTTTCACCCAGCGTCTTTACTTGTTGAAGGCAGTCGGCGAACTGTTGTTCAGTATCGCTGATCACCTTCTGCAGCCTCTTGACGTCATCTGTACGGCGATAGAGCAGGTTCTTCACATCAGTAAGTAGCTCTTCTTTACACATTAAGATTCTCCTAAGTTCTGTGGTGAAAAGTTTTTCAGAATCCAGGATGAATTGATAAGTGCAAGTACTCGAGGGGAGCAATGGCTTACCTTGGTGCGCTTTCTTTTGCTCTTTGAGCTGCTCCTGGTGCGCGTTCTTTTGTGCCTAGAGCACCTTCTTCTGTTCCTTGAGTTGCTGTTGGAGCTCGGAGTTGGCTTTCTCGAGATACAAGTTCTTTCTCTTCTCGTCATCGACGCGTTTTTCCAGAGCAGCGAGTTCTTGGTGATCACTCACAACTTCCTGCAGTTTTTCTGATTTCTTCTGGGAGTCAGTGATCACATCCTGCATAAAAGAGGAGATCGAGTCAAAACTATTCGACAACGCATACAAGCAGACAAGTACTCGGGACTTACCATGGTAAAGTCATACAGTTCCTTGTAAGCTTTCCTGAAGCCCCTTATGTTCTCGGCTGTCAGCCTCGGGTCATCAACCAGGTCGGTGTTGATGATGTTCTTGTATCCGGGCCCGGCCTTCAGCATTTCTCTGGGACCCTTTGATGTCCCGGCGGCTTCTTCAGGTGGTGTCTGCTGGGCACCTGCAACTGCAAATGTTTTTTAGAATATTGCGCCTGGGTCTCGGCAGTTCACCGTGGGCGGTCAGATGCTTACCTGTGCCATCTGTAGGAGCAGCATCAGGGGCCTCGACTTGTTTCCCGCCACCAGCTTCGGTTTCGACTTGTTGGAGCTCGGGAGGCGGCAAGTCGGGCAGCATCGCGTCCGCCTCAGAGGCTCGCTCCGCGGGCGTCGACCCTTCGAGGGCTGACGGCTCGGGGGCTGGAGCTGCCGTGACTGGCCCCACGCTTGAAGTCTCTTCCGGGCTGGGGTAGTCGAGGCCAATTTCAGCTGGAGGTTCACGGCGCTTGCAACCCTGATGAAGTCGAGTCTATCATCATGCAAGTCGAAAAAAGCAGCATGTTTATTATGCAACCAGATGCAAACTTACAGTGTAGACTTCTTTTTGACGGCCCTTTTCACCCGTAAGGCCTGTCACGACGTTTCCGTTGCTGGCGGTGGGGTTTCACCAGCCGGTGGTGTGGTCCCTGCCACAGCGATGGTGACGGCTGCGGTGGCTAATGGGCCTGCTCCCTCCTCTTCGGGCTCGGTCCTGGGTGAAGAGGTGGAAGGACTACAAAAAGGACACTGTCAGCGTATAACAATATTGATGTTCGGCAATTCACCAAAGCACCAAATCAATACCTGTAAGATTCGATTGCTTCAGCTTTTCGCTTCCGCACCAACCGACGACCCTGCGGTACCAAAGGTAGAGCTTCGGTCAACTCCACGGCTAGCCCGGAGGAGTTGTCCCTTCTCGCCTCTCCTTCGGCTTCTTTCTCCACCAGGGGGTTCTCGTCCTCCGTGGAGTCGCTGCTATGCAGAGCCTGGGCTATGCGAGCCCTCTTTGCTTCGACAGTGGCACTGGGAGGAGGTGGTCCGGCCGGGGGATGTCGAGTCGCGGCGGGTAGCTGCGGTATATTTTTGTGTGTCCCTGCAGAAGGTTTTCAGTTAGCAGCGGCAGAACAGAGTTCGTCTTCAACAAAAAGTAGTCGAATACTCACCGGTTTGGGCGGATTTCACGCGGAAAACAACTCAGGCACGTAAGGCATGGCGTCCACATCCAGTAACACCCGCTGGACTCGGAGGAGTGCGTCTTCGTCTGGTAGTTTCTCTGCGCACATGCAAGAAGGATCTTCAGAGCCTGTGTACTCGAATCCAAGTCGGTGGCGTTGTTGGATCGGTTGGACTCGACGTTTGAAAATGAGAACATGACGGATGCGCCGGTCACTCCCGTCATCTTATGTGCCTCTATGATGTCTAATAGTTCCTCGACTTGATCCATGTCTCCCCTGGAAAGTTCAAGATTCCACTCCGGCCTCACTACAGGTGGATTGTTTGATTTTGCTGGAAGTTGGGGGGCATGGTTCTCGATATAGAACCAGTGATTTTTCCACCCGAGAAGCTTGGAGGGGAATTTGTATGATAGATATTTGTCGCCGGCCTACTGACGCAGTTGGATGCCGGCGCCCCCTGCAACGGAAAGGTTTTTCGAGGCGGGCTGTGGTTTGACGCGGAAGAGGAAGCGAAAAAGATCCCAGTGGGGTTCGATTCCGAAGAAAGCTTCGCAGAAATAGATAAAAATCGAAACGTGGCAGATGGAGTTCGGGTTGAGGTGATGGAGCTCAAGCCCGTAATAATATAGAAGGCCGCGGAAGAAAGAACAAGAGGGGAGGGCCAATCCCCGTTCGACAAAATGGTAAAATGTGATGATTTCGTCAACATTTTCCATAGGGAAAGGTTCACGGAAAGAGGGGCGCCAGTTGACAAGATTCTTGTCTTGCAGCAACCCCTCGGAAACTAGTCTATTAAGATCATGGAGGGAACACTTACTGTATGTCCACTCCCCGGTCGGTGGCTGCGCCTCCTTCTTCTTCCCTTCTGCTTCTAATTTCTTGGGCGCCATCTCCGGATTCGCTTGCCACGAGTTACTGGGGGCTACGGGGAGAGGGGCGGGGAGATCGGGGCGAGAGGATTTCGCCGGGAGGATGGCGGCGGGCGTACGGCTCAATTTGGGGATTTTTTGAGGCTCTTGGCAATTTGTAGATTGGAAGCACAGTCTTTACTTAGCAGTTACTGCGGGGTTAAATAACCAGCGGTTGGGGTAAAGTTCTACTGTGGCGAAGGTCAAGAGTCATTTCAGGGAATATTCCGAAGATGAGGGGTCATTTGGTGGACTGTTTGGATTAAATATTCGATTAATCATTTTTTCAGGGTCAGCTATCCTGAAAAAAGGGGTTTTTTGAATCCGTGATCTAACTTCCATCATTTGTACCATCACATTGATAATTTACCATGTCAACATTTCTAGCCTGCATGCCACGGTTTTTGGATCCTTATCTCCAATTTTGAAGGATTTGGATTCAAGGCTCGGGGGCTGCGGGGTACATGGCATCGACTACTTATTTTTTAAATTTATTTGAAAGGTAAGGAGGATTTCAGACTAATGCAGCCCTCAGTCTGATTCTCTGATTCAACCTAAGGCTCGGGGGCTACTCCATATGGAGTGCGATTTTTCAATCACACACCATATCAAAAACAAAATTCGGGCATGAGCACCTCATAGCTTCGATGCAGCCAAGTAAGTACTCGAAGAAGGATTTCAAGACGAAGCTTTGAAAGAAGTCGAAGACTACTTCGAAAGTACTCGATAAGCCTGCAGTACTCAGCTATGAAGAGCTCGGGGGCTTGTCAGACCCGGGGCCACGGGGCTATGTACATAACATAGTTTAAAGAGGTTTAATAGATTAAGTCCGTCTTATCTCTTATTTATCTCATTTATCTCTTATTTATCCCGTTTAAGTAGGAGATAGAGCTAACCGATACAGAAGGAATCTACCCGAGACATGTTCTGGTGCGATTCCTTAGCTGGAGTTGGTTAGTATCTTTGTAACCCTGGCCTCTCGGATATATAAGGGAGGGCAGGGACCCCTTTCAAAACATGATCTACAGATCAAACTACACCAAAGGCAATACAAACCACCATACAGGATGTAGGGTATTACGCACCTAGCGGCTCGAACCTGTCTAAGCTTTGTGTTCCTTGCACCTTTGAGTTCCTGATCTTGGCGACTCCTCACCAAAACTTACCACCTTGGGTATATCCCTCGATGGGCAGCCGGTAAAACACCGACAAGCATCTCCTAGTATTGCCCCAATAAATATCTCCCAATAACATATTATTGGGATATTCCAATACCACTTAATTTCATAAAGTTATCGAGGGAGATACTTTTGCAGTTCTTCAATATTCTCAACCCAATACAACTAACATATTGGGAAAGCCAAAATTTTCACTTTATTTGAGGGGAGTTAGAGCGAAATATTGGGACAATCCAATAATTATTGCGGAAAGAGAGAGGTATTGAGTAACTGATGGAGCATATATTTTTCTAATATTCATAGTTTACTGGGAAAACTGATGGAGCATATCTTATTTGTCAGACCCAAACCCATGGGTCTGTGCACATGGCGTACATCTTCTAGGATAAGGGGTGGGACATGTCCTACATCCTACACCAATTGTAACTACTCGTATTGTAGTAGAACTACTTGTACTGTAGTAGAACTAGTCGGAACAGAAGGAAACTACTCAAAAAGTACTCGGGTAGGACTCCTGAGCTTGTATCCGGCTAGGATTTCCATATAACCCTATCCTCCCAAACTATATAAGGGCGGCAGGGACCTCCTCCAAAAGACCATGAGGGACAACTCATGCCTCATGGGAGATCACACAAGATCAACCCGATCAACACCTAAGGCAATACAAATCACACATAGGACGTAGGGCATTACGCTCTTGGCGGCCCGAACCTGTATAAACTTTCTGTTCCTTGCACCTTCGAGTTCCTGATCTGGGTAACACCCTACCTACAAACTCACCACCTTAGGGGTATCCCTCAGTGGGCGTGGCGGTAAAACTCCGATAGCTGGCGCGCCAGGTAGGGGTGATGATCGAAGATCCACCGGAAAACTCGATGGCAGCATTCAACTTCACCAGCGCTATGCTCGACGAGGGCATGATGTTCCTGGTTCTACATCACCAACGGCTGTGGCAGCTTCAACAGCCATCTCGTCGACTCCAAAGAGTCGGAGGCATCTGCTCCAGCATCCTGCCACGACGTCGACAACCTTGCCGATAATCTTGTCAAAATTTGACTTTCTAATCTAATTAGGAACTATGCGAGCCATCTCAGGGAGCTCAATGGTAGTAATCATTCAACCGGGCCTCAAACTCAAATGGCCGTCGATGGCGAGGCAGATGGCGGCGGGACCTCCTAATCGCCCGGAGCTTGGCCACCACGACACGCTGATGCTGTTGCGGGTGCATGTGATGGAGGTGCGGGCCCGCTCGCGATCTATCTCAATGGCTCCAACGACCGCTACGTGCGGTTGCAGCTGCTTGTGCGGCAGAAGATTCAATTTCTCTCCACGCGTGGATCTAGAAAGCTAGGCACATGCATGCATGCGCCATCAATGCAAGTGCATACAAGACATGCATTTAGCGGTACATGACCATGCAAAGCCTCGGGCTTATGTGATGATGACTACCACTAATCACTACTGCAAGTCCATACCGGCTACTTCCTCTCCAATCAAGCATCAGCCCAAGATGACCACTTCGACCGGGGACAGATTGCGCGCGCGAACTCCGCATGAGGAGTCGCTTCATCAACTTCTACCAGATGGCATCTAGTCAGGAAGCTTACATCACCGTCTACCACGACAACTTGGCACGACCCCAGCTTGTGTCGCAGTCTACCATGACAACTTGGCACGGCTCTTACTTGCTCCAAGGACTACTTCGACTACACGTCTCGACTATTTGTTTAGATGTTTGTAACTTGTGTTCCTATTTTATTTGGCTATAATAACTATAGGTTATGGTATGCAAATATGATATATTGTTTATTCTATCACAGGTGCTACGGATTTAAGGTATTACACTAACCTACTACATCGACTACTCAGAATGACTCTTGCTCGCACTATCGGCACACTGATCGCTTGACTGCAATTAGTCTAATTCGACTCCGACTAGTTCGGTTCATCATCCACCGTCGGCGACTACTGGACTTCGTGAAGAATGCTCGGTGACACACTGGTGACTACTTCGATTACTCGTCTCGCCTACAAAACTAGTCGGAATTTGAAAGATATATAGGCCTCTTAGTGGGTTTTGGTGGTAGATGACAAAGCACATATATATTTAATCGTGTTATCAAGCATGTGTGCAGATGCTAATGGTGATTAAGTAAAGCATATTATGAAGCACGACCCCTAAAAAGGAAAAATGAAAAATAGTGTTTCAAATTTACTTGAAGAGTAGATCTATTTTGAATATGAGTATGGAAACGTCGTACTATCAAGAGAGACTTTGATCTACAGGTGTTGACGTGGTAGTTGTGCTCAAGAGAACCTACAAAAATCCGGAGAATCAAATCTACCACTAAAAATAGTCTTCTTGTGAAATTCCCTACTAAACCCGGAGTGTCCGGGTCCTAGTCCGCAAGGTCCAGACAGAGATGTCCGGAGTGTCCAGACATATACCCGGAGTCTCTGGGTAAATGCTCCCCGTCTGTAAATTGCTCTGAGTCCGGAGTGTCCGGATCCCAGTGTTCGGAGTATCCAGACATATACCCGGAGTATCCAGGTACCCTTTAGCCAACGGCTAGTTTTCTGTGAAGGGAGCATAAATACCCCGATACACCCTCACTCAGACCTCTCTGTTGCTCATTTCGACCAGAAATGCCCACAATCTAAAGAACTCTCTCACTCCCCCTTTCTTAATTCTTGAATGATTTCCTTTGGGATTCAAGTGAGATTGTTGCAAGAGCAAAGATTTGTGCTAGTGAGCTTCCATTCCATCTCTTGAGCACATCATTCTTGTCTAGTTGATGGATTCAGGTTTGTTACTCTTGGAGCTTCAAGCTCCTAGACGGCTAGGCGTCGCTCGTGAGTGTTCAAGCAAGTTGTGAGCATCACGGGAAGTTTGTAATCGTCTTTCCTCTCGGAGGAACTCATAATAAGTGACCTTAGGTTTGAGCGTTGGTCTCACTCTTGGGAGAGGAGCATAGAGGTTCTTGAGCACCGTCTCTTGAATCCTTCCTCAATGGAGACGTAGCTCCTTTGGAAGTGAACTTCGGGGAACAAATTCTATCTCTCTCTTGTGCTTCTTACTTGTTTTGTTGGTTATTTGCTTGTAAGACTAACTTTCTAGGGTTTGAGGTCGATCTACTATTATACAAGTCTCTAGAGCAAGACAACTGGTAAGAAACACTCCCAAGGTACCATTAGCTTTTCTAAATTTACTCGATCTAAATTACAGCATGAGTATCTCCTTTTTTGTACATTATTTCATACCCAGATAATCCGGACATTATCTCCGGACACTCCCGACACAAAGACCGGAGTATCCGGACATATATCCAGATATCTGTGTTATTGACAGTGTTCAAAGTACTTTAAGTTTCAGATTAGCCTATTCACCCCCCTCTAGCCATCTTGAGGTCCTTTCAATTGGTATCAGAGTCTCGTTCTCCATCTTTGAAACTTAACCACTTGGAGAATCAAGATGTTGGGTGACAATTCATCAAAGGATCCCATCAATCCAACCGATGAATTTGACAAGGAGAAGTCATCGGGAAAGTCTGAGGATAACAAAAGTTCTTCTTCCAAAGATAAGAAAAAGAATGATCAATACAAAAAAGAAGAAGATGAGTTAGAAATAACCGATGATAAGATGTCATTCCAGGAGTGGAAGGTATGAAAGAAGGAGAAGAAGCTACAAAGAAAGAAAGGGAAATTCAACATCAAGATCATAATTGTGGCAGAACCAACCTGAATTATACCGGCTCAAGTACGTGAGTCCATTCCTGAGGGCTCCAACGTGCTTCAAACGGTATAATCCCTTGGCCTGTCGGGTAACGTCCCGATAAACCACCGATACACAGGATCAAATAAGGTTACCTCACACGAAGGTGAGTCCAGAGATACAATCACCATCACAATTTACATAACAGGGGATTACATTACAAGAGTTTATAAAAGTAGTACAAAGTTTCAAACTTAGAGAAAACAATACAAACTATTTAAGCTAAGACCTTTAGCAGCAGAAAACATACGCGATGATCTATAGCATGTTGACAAGACGGATGTCATGCTAAGCCCAGGCACGACATCACTCGGTATCACCAATGTTGGCCGAGGACGGATTCCATTTCACGGACCAAACTTCTGGAAGAGCACAGGGCCAAGGCAAGGGAAGAGTAGGGTCTTCAAGACATCACCTGCAAAACATTTAACTAGCAAGGCTGAGTATACTAATACTCAGCAAGGCTTACCCGGGATTGGGTATACTTAGCCCATAACTAGACTTATGAGAGCTTATAATGGTTCTGGGTTTAGTTTCAGCTGAAAAGCAACAAAGAGTAGATCCTTAATTTCAAGTTTTAGCTTTCAGATTCTAGTTAATTATCCATTCTAAGTAAGCACCTATATCTAAGCAAGCATGGTATCATCTTTGGTCAAGCATCATCTTTGATAACCATAATATTGCTCTTGTTACTCTATGTGGAAAAGGGGATAAGCAGTCTCATTTCATCGTGAGAGGCGGACGATTCCTGAATCGAGATTCAACCTTGCAAGGTAAACCTAACTCACACGCTTGGAACACCACAGGGTCGTTCCGAAGCAACCGTTTACCTTTCATTCCGACTCGTGGATCAGAGCCACCACAAGCGACTGCAGGAACATACGCACTTCCAAAGTGCAGGACATACGTCTGTAGCGCGACTACAAAACCCGTATTCCTGGTTGCCCTTGCAACACGTATTTCCTCAGTCGAACATAAGTAACCAGAAGAAGCAAATCGAGTGGTGGGAGGTATGTCCACTTCTCGGGCCGATTGGTTACTAGGCTTACCGCTTACCATATTTCGCGGCATGTGGTTAGTACTTTCAAACACTTAACCCGCACTTCCACACGCTGCGACCTTAACAGATTCAACAACACAGACGGGGTATCACCTCAACCATGATACCTCATAAAACTCCCGTCCGTCATCCTTATAGTGATTGCAGGAATATAAACATTACAATTCCTATATCGCGCGAGTGACAGGAAATCACCCGACTTCTACCGGCCCTATTAGCATAGCAGCTAGTCGGACTCAAGAGCTAGTATCCATCACATTGGTTCCTAGGAGAATGCAACTAGGGTTTCAAGCAATTCCTAAGAACATAATGCATAGAATACGTAAATAGATATAGATTGCAGTGTAATAAAATAGTGGGTTATGTCCGGGGCTTGCCTTTACTGGTGGGACTGAAGTCAGAAATGTCAATATCTTCCGAACTTTGGTTCGGGGCTTCAGTTAGTTCCCTGGTGACGTTCACTTGATCTTCAGGAACATCCTCCGTAGACTCCGGAGAGATCTGTAGGTACCGTTGCCGAAGGAATCATATCTACATGAAATGCGACATTGCATTCAAAGTGTGCACATAAAACTACCTCACTTTACAATTCAATTGCAATCCAGCACTCATACAACATACTACTTACATATCAACCAGAAAGATCTGAACTAAACTTAGATAGAGTTTTAAGAGGACAACTAATCAGGATCGGCTACTTGTTGAGGGTTACAACAGAGCCGATTGGAAACAACGGGGGTTTAGCCGATTGAGGAATGCATCGGTTTCTAGACGATGGATGAAAGCATTGATTACCTTAGTAGAGGGATGATTCCTAAAGCAGTCGTGTCCTAACTGAGATGTGCTTAAGGGTTATTCTAGATAACTAAGTGTGGTTGCATCGGCTCGACTACGTCAGCACAACTATTGAGTGACGTATAGCCGAATGGAGTGTGGTTAAGGGTATGTGACTGATAAGTATAAAACCGACCTCTCAGTCGATAAATCGACTGATAGAAGTGTGTGGATAAGAAGATGGGAAAACTAAGGATCGATCGGCCATAACCGATATGGAAAAGTAACCAAAATCGGCTTGGGTCGGCCGATGGCAAGAACCCTAAGATTATGGGTGCATCTGCCGATGTAGGACAGAACAAAGGAGTTGTATCAGCAGTAGCCGATACTAGAAAGGTATCAATCGTATCAGCTAACCAGCCGATGGTAGAAGCATCGACTGACAGCTGTTACACAGAAACATTCTAGACTCAAGGGAAACTGATGCTTAGCGGCTGAACTGATAGTCAACGCTGAAGCATAACCGCAGAGGGGTAAAAGCTAAGCAGCAGAAACACATAAACTAACAGGGATTCTTTTACGAAAAGGATCTTAAGGAAACGGCAATCAAGACAAGGATAACATCTTGACGGTAAGGAGATGAGCACCAGGGTGATAGGACTAACTAACCGTCAACTTTCTCCACCTAAAACATATATCCTATACTTTATCTTCCAGCTATAACATATGCATACAATATAAGGTACAAACAAAGCATTCATTCCCTGACATTTAACCTAGACCGCAAATCAAAGACTTTCACTCAAGATCACAACATAAAATTTGTAGATTTCGACCTAGGGTTTCAAACAACACTGATTTTGCATTTTTATGAACTTCCTACGAAAATCTATGAAATGTAGAAGTTCATCGATTTGAAATACAGAAAGCTTTAGAAATTTTACAAAGAACACCCTAGAACTTTCTAAAACATAGCAATCAAGTCCCTGGTCCGGGAAAACAGATAACAGGAAGTTAATGGCGATATTCCGGCAAAGGAATTGCCAGCATTAGGAGGATTCAAAGAATCAGGGCAGACCTTGGTTGTGGAGAAGAACAAACGGAAAGTGAATTCCCGTGGTGAATAGGATTGGCGAAGAGAAAAGCTCGACGATGACGAGACTCCGTGGATGACGAAGAGCAGAAGTTGCTGGATGTCATGGATCATGGGACAAGACGATGGAGCCGAATGGGTTCGCTATATCGACTTCTCCGCGAACCCTAGGGTTTTCCTGCTCACGGGTTGAACTCCCTTTTCCTATGCATATGCGATGCCAAAGCCTGGTCGACCAAACACCTCTGCTCGCACAGGAAGAAACCTTCGTTGGCCTGACTGCACCGCATCTACTCCGAGCTCGTCACGCCCAACCACTGTCTTCGCTTCGCGGCTTCTCTTCCTGATTCGCCACGCTATACTCACACTTCCGCCTTCGCGAGGACCGTGGTCTGCTTGCATTTGGGTCGTGCCTTCCGTTGCTCTCTTCTCGACGGCCTCTGATCAATGCGTTGTACATCACCGCAGTTGGCATCACTTCTCCCGCGGCCAGCATTTCGTCGAACACCTTACTGCATCTTCCATACGGCCACTCCTGCACCACCAAAGATCACCGTGGCGTAATCAGGGTCGACGCCACCGTGTTCCTGCTTCTCGCGCAGAAACTTCGCTACGCATCGCCGGTCCTTGCGCAGGGGCTCGGCGTTGCTTGCTTCGGCCTTGCCGCACCGCTCCTGCGTTCTTGATCCACGTCACATCTTGCTGCGGCCGCCCGCGCCAAACTACCATCAGATACTCCACACACGGGGCCTTACTGTCCTTGTACTGGTCCACGCCAAACTGCCGCGCCAAAACTCCACCTGCACACTCCATCCGCGCGGCCGCATCATCAGCTGCACTCACTCCAACTTCGCTCGCCATCAGCCGAACCGCGCGCACGCCAGCCCATTCACACGCCGTGGCCCGCACTGCCGGACTCGCATCCACACACGCACACCTGCACATCATTGTCTGGCGTGCCGCGCAACTGCTCCTGTTCCAGCACCGCACCAGCCTAGCATCCCGGCTTTGCTTCGCTGCCACCAGCGCCTGCGCGCTCACGCACGCCGCTCTGGGCTGGGCCCGCCTGCCGCGCATGCACGACCTGCCGCGCCGCACGCCGCCAGCTCCGGCCCGCACGCCCACCTGCGCCGGCCGCTCTCCGCCTGCGTGCCTGGGCTGCGCGTCCGCGCGCCGCCGGCCTGCTGCAGCCGCCCGCGCGCGCCTGGCTCCTGCGGCCGCCGCGCCTGTGAGCCGTGCACGCCTGGGCCCACCTCCGCCCCGACCTGGCGCCTGGTGCTGCCGCTTCGCCGCTCGCCAGCCGCCGGCTCTGCCCAGCTCTGGCGCCTGATTTGGAAAGAGGGAGGGGAAATAGATGCACTACCAGGGAGAGGAGGAAGAGGTCAAATACAAAAGGAACAGAGAAACAGTGGAGATAAGGACGGGACTGCCAGGATGAGGGAGAGCAGAGGAGAAAGACAGATGAATCTCTCCCAAGGATTTATGCATAAATATAGAAAACTACAAGGGCCTATCTGTAAAACAAAATTTTCTGTTGATTTAAAATTCAAATGAAGAAATGCCCAAAACGAAAGTTGGAGAGTTTTTCAAACTCTACAACATTGCTTTAGGGCTCAAGTTCAAAAACTCAAAATTTATATTTTTACACATGAATTTTTGAACAAAAGTCGGATTTAAATTGCTTTTGTCCTAGAAATGTAATTCGTCAAATTTCAGGACTTAAATGCAAGTATTTATGACACGTCATAATGACGGGATAGACTCGTCATAATGGTTGGATAGACATGTCACGATGACTTGCACTTTTTAAACTTTAGTCCTGAGTAACTTTGGAAATTACTTTTGTAAATCAAATATTTGCGTAAAAGGACTTATACTTTTATAAAATTACATAAATACCCTTATTTTTACCACTTTACCCAAAATTTTTACATATTTTAACACGCGCATTTCCAATGCAACTTTTGAGTAAATATATATATTTTTTTACAAAACATAAAGTAAGAAAAATATACTTGCAAAACCACCCTTTACTTATTTCAAAATTACCTTAATCCAAATACATTTTGCAAAAACAACCCTAGGTTTTTCTGTAATTACAAAAATACCCTTTTAACTTGTACTTTTAAATTTTCAAAAGCTTCACACAAACATACACAAGCTTTACACTTAACAAACACATATTTCACACTAACAAAGTATATCTAGTATTACAAGTACACGAACTGTCACAATTTATCATATTATATCTTGCATAAGTCTAGTTATGGGCTAAGTATACCCAATCCCGGGTAAGCCTTGCTGAGTATTAGTATACTCAGCCTTGCTAGATATATGTTTTGCAGGTAATGTCTTGAAGACCCTATTCTTCCCTTGCCCTGGCCCTATGCTCTTTCAGAAGGTTGGTCTGTAGAATGGGAGCCGTCCCCGGCCAGCACGGCCGGCGCGGGTAGCTGCGGCACCAGGTCGCGGCGCGGCGGCTCAGGAGGAAGAGGAGCCGTGTAGGTCTGAGTGGAACAAGTGCACGGCGCAAGCGGCAGTTACTGACTCGGTGCGACAGCGGCTTAGGGCTGGGGCGCACTGGCTCAAGCGCGGCGGCAGGCCGACGAAGGTGCGGCAGATGCGGGCGCACGAATAGAGCAGTGCGTGCGCGGCGAAGCAGAAACGTGGGCGCGCGGGATTGGCGCGCACGACAGGTGCTGGAACGGCAGGAACGTGAGCGACGCCGAGCGGGTGGCGCGAGCGTGCAAGCGATGGCGTACGGAAGTGGGAGGTGTGGACAGGTGTTGAGCGGAACGCGCGCGGAGGGTGCTGGAGGCGCGATTAGCGCGCGCGTGTGAGTGGCTTGGCCGAGGCAGGAGTAGGCCTCAGGTGTGCTGCAGCCACATAACTGAGCCATTAGGGGCGCACTGGTGACTAGGTGTATGTGACGTATCCCCACTGCAATCTCTTCTTATGCAACCTTACTAGTGTCCTAACTTTTGATCTACGCTTAAGGATATAGGACTACCCAGGTGTTAGTTACGAGCGAACGGTTGCAGGGTGCGAGCCATGTGCGTCACTAACTCATGAGGGTATGCATCATACTTCATGCATTTCATACGTGCATACATTGCAAGTATCATCATCCTTGCATCATAGTATATGCATTATTTGGTCAACAGCATGGTAATTGCATTGTGGCATATGCACCATCTTGATCGTGCATGGAATCCTTCATCCTCATGTTGCATCATCATTACAATCATACATCTCAACAGTGCATCACATTCATAGTTACATATCGAGCATTGCACTCTGAATTGGGGCATTTTGTCATTATCCCTTGATTACATCATCCTTGATTTGCTTTTCTTCCCTTAAAGAGTCTTTCGTCCGAATCTCGGGACGAGATTCTTTTTAGGGGGGGAGGCTGTGACAGTTCGTGTACTTGTAATACTAGATATACTTTGTTAGTGTGAAATATGTGTTTGTTAAGTGTAAAGCTTGTGTATGTTTGTGTGAAGCTTTTGAAAATTTAAAAGTACAAGTTAAAAGGGTATTTTTGTAATTACAGAAAAACCTAGGGTTGTTTTTGCAAAATGTATTTGGATTAAGGTAATTTTGAAATAAGTAAAGGGTGGTTTTGCAAGTATATTTTTCTTACTTTATGTTTTGTAAAAAAATATATATATTTACTCAAAAGTTGCATTGGAAATGCGCGTGTTAAAATATGTAAAAATTTTGGGTAAAGTGGTAAAAATAAGGGTATTTATGTAATTTTATAAAAGTATAAGTCCTTTTACGCAAATATTTGATTTACAAAAGTAATTTCCAAAGTTACTCAGGACTAAAGTTTAAAAAGTGCAAGTCATCGTGACATGTCTATCCAACCATTATGACGAGTCTATCCCGTCATTATGACGTGTCATAAATACTT
Organism: Panicum hallii; assembly: GCF_002211085.1. Classification (NCBI taxonomy): domain Eukaryota; kingdom Viridiplantae; phylum Streptophyta; class Magnoliopsida; order Poales; family Poaceae; genus Panicum; species Panicum hallii. Next base: position 33,968,999 of record NC_038044.1, on the reverse strand, counting down.
GCATTTAAGTCCTGAAATTTGACGAATTACATTTCTAGGACAAAAGCAATTTAAATCCGACTTTTGTTCAAAAATTCATGTGTAAAAATATAAATTTTGAGTTTTTGAACTTGAGCCCTAAAGCAATGTTGTAGAGTTTGAAAAACTCTCCAACTTTCGTTTTGGGCATTTCTTCATTTGAATTTTAAATCAACAGAAAATTTTGTTTTACAGATAGGCCCTTGTAGTTTTCTATATTTATGCATAAATCCTTGGGAGAGATTCATCTGTCTTTCTCCTCTGCTCTCCCTCATCCTGGCAGTCCCGTCCTTATCTCCACTATTTCTCTGTTCCTTTTGTATTTGACCTCTTCCTCCTCTCCCTGGTAGTGCATCTATTTCCCCTCCCTCTTTCCAAATCAGGCGCCAGAGCTGGGCAGAGCCGGCGGCTGGCGAGCGGCGAAGCGGCAGCACCAGGCGCCAGGTCGGGGCGGAGGTGGGCCCAGGCGTGCACGGCTCACAGGCGCGGCGGCCGCAGGAGCCAGGCGCGCGCGGGCGGCTGCAGCAGGCCGGCGGCGCGCGGACGCGCAGCCCAGGCACGCAGGCGGAGAGCGGCCGGCGCAGGTGGGCGTGCGGGCCGGAGCTGGCGGCGTGCGGCGCGGCAGGTCGTGCATGCGCGGCAGGCGGGCCCAGCGCAGAGCAGCGTGCGTGAGCGCGCAGGCGCTGGTGGCAGCGAAGCAAAGCCGGGATGCTAGGCTGGTGCGGTGCTGGAACAGGAGCAGTTGCGCGGCACGCCAGACAATGATGTGCAGGTGTGCGTGTGTGGATGCGAGTCCGGCAGTGCGGGCCACGGCGTGTGAATGGGCTGGCGTGCGCGCGGTTCGGCTGATGGCGAGCGAAGTTGGAGTGAGTGCAGCTGATGATGCGGCCGCGCGGATGGAGTGTGCAGGTGGAGTTTTGGCGCGGCAGTTTGGCGTGGACCAGTACAAGGACAGTAAGGCCCCGTGTGTGGAGTATCTGATGGTAGTTTGGCGCGGGCGGCCGCAGCAAGATGTGACGTGGATCAAGAACGCAGGAGCGGTGCGGCAAGGCCGAAGCAAGCAACGCCGAGCCCCTGCGCAAGGACCGGCGATGCGTAGCGAAGTTTCTGCGCGAGAAGCAGGAACACGGTGGCGTCGACCCTGATTACGCCACGGTGATCTTTGGTGGTGCAGGAGTGGCCGTATCGAAGATGCAGTAAGGTGTTCGACGAAATGCTGGCCGCGGGAGAAGTGATGCCAACTGCGGTGATGTACAACGCATTGATCAGAGGCCGTCGAGAAGAGAGCAACGGAAGGCACGACCCAAATGCAAGCAGACCACGGTCCTCGCGAAGGCGGAAGTGTGAGTATAGCGTGGCGAATCAGGAAGAGAAGCCGCGAAGCGAAGACAGTGGTTGGGCGTGACGAGCTCGGAGTAGATGCGGTGCAGTCAGGTCAACGAAGGTTTCTTCCTGTGCGAGCAGAGGTGTTTGGTCGACCAGGCTTTGGCATCGCATATGCATAGGAAAAGGGAGTTCAACCCGTGAGCAGGAAAACCCTAGGGTTCGCGGAGAAGTCGATATAGCGAACCCATTCGGCTCCATCGTCTTGTCCCATGATCCATGACATCCAGCAACTTCTGCTCTTCGTCATCCACGGAGTCTCGTCATCGTCGAGCTTTTCTCTTCGCCAATCCTATTCACCACGGGAATTCACTTTCCGTTTGTTCTTCTCCACAACCAAGGTCTGCCCTGATTCTTTGAATCCTCCTAATGCTGGCAATTCCTTTGCCGGAATATCGCCATTAACTTCCTGTTATCTGTTTTCCCGGACCAGGGACTTGATTGCTATGTTTTAGAAAGTTCTAGGGTGTTCTTTGTAAAATTTCTAAAGCTTTCTGTATTTCAAATCGATGAACTTCTACATTTCATAGATTTTCGTAGGAAGTTCATAAAAATGCAAAATCAGTGTTGTTTGAAACCCTAGGTCGAAATCTACAAATTTTATGTTGTGATCTTGAGTGAAAGTCTTTGATTTGCGGTCTAGGTTAAATGTCAGGGAATGAATGCTTTGTTTGTACCTTATATTGTATGCATATGTTATAGCTGGAAGATAAAGTATAGGATATATGTTTTAGGTGGAGAAAGTTGACGGTTAGTTAGTCCTATCACCCTGGTGCTCATCTCCTTACCGTCAAGATGTTATCCTTGTCTTGATTGCCGTTTCCTTAAGATCCTTTTCGTAAAAGAATCCCTGTTAGTTTATGTGTTTCTGCTGCTTAGCTTTTACCCCTCTGCGGTTATGCTTCAGCGTTGACTATCAGTTCAGCCGCTAAGCATCAGTTTCCCTTGAGTCTAGAATGTTTCTGTGTAACAGCTGTCAGTCGATGCTTCTACCATCGGCTGGTTAGCTGATACGATTGATACCTTTCTAGTATCGGCTACTGCTGATACAACTCCTTTGTTCTGTCCTACATCGGCAGATGCACCCATAATCTTAGGGTTCTTGCCATCGGCCGACCCAAGCCGATTTTGGTTACTTTTCCATATCGGTTATGGCCGATCGATCCTTAGTTTTCCCATCTTCTTATCCACACACTTCTATCAGTCGATTTATCGACTGAGAGGTCGGTTTTATACTTATCAGTCACATACCCTTAACCACACTCCATTCGGCTATACGTCACTCAATAGTTGTGCTGACGTAGTCGAGCCGATGCAACCACACTTAGTTATCTAGAATAACCCTTAAGCACATCTCAGTTAGGACACGACTGCTTTAGGAATCATCCCTCTACTAAGGTAATCAATGCTTTCATCCATCGTCTAGAAACCGATGCATTCCTCAATCGGCTAAACCCCCGTTGTTTCCAATCGGCTCTGTTGTAACCCTCAACAAGTAGCCGATCCTGATTAGTTGTCCTCTTAAAACTCTATCTAAGTTTAGTTCAGATCTTTCTGGTTGATATGTAAGTAGTATGTTGTATGAGTGCTGGATTGCAATTGAATTGTAAAGTGAGGTAGTTTTATGTGCACACTTTGAATGCAATGTCGCATTTCATGTAGATATGATTCCTTCGGCAACGGTACCTACAGATCTCTCCGGAGTCTACGGAGGATGTTCCTGAAGATCAAGTGAACGTCACCAGGGAACTAACTGAAGCCCCGAACCAAAGTTCGGAAGATATTGACATTTCTGACTTCAGTCCCACCAGTAAAGGCAAGCCCCGGACATAACCCACTATTTTATTACACTGCAATCTATATCTATTTACGTATTCTATGCATTATGTTCTTAGGAATTGCTTGAAACCCTAGTTGCATTCTCCTAGGAACCAATGTGATGGATACTAGCTCTTGAGTCCGACTAGCTGCTATGCTAATAGGGCCGGTAGAAGTCGGGTGATTTCCTGTCACTCGCGCGATATAGGAATTGTAATGTTTATATTCCTGCAATCACTATAAGGATGACGGACGGGAGTTTTATGAGGTATCATGGTTGAGGTGATACCCCGTCTGTGTTGTTGAATCTGTTAAGGTCGCAGCGTGTGGAAGTGCGGGTTAAGTGTTTGAAAGTACTAACCACATGCCGCGAAATATGGTAAGCGGTAAGCCTAGTAACCAATCGGCCCGAGAAGTGGACATACCTCCCACCACTCGATTTGCTTCTTCTGGTTACTTATGTTCGACTGAGGAAATACGTGTTGCAAGGGCAACCAGGAATACGGGTTTTGTAGTCGCGCTATAGACGTATGTCCTGCACTTTGGAAGTGCGTATGTTCCTGCAGTCGCTTGTGGTGGCTCTGATCCACGAGTCGGAATGAAAGGTAAACGGTTGCTTCGGAACGACCCTGTGGTGTTCCAAGCGTGTGAGTTAGGTTTACCTTGCAAGGTTGAATCTCGATTCAGGAATCGTCCGCCTCTCACGATGAAATGAGACTGCTTATCCCCTTTTCCACATAGAGTAACAAGAGCAATATTATGGTTATCAAAGATGATGCTTGACCAAAGATGATACCATGCTTGCTTAGATATAGGTGCTTACTTAGAATGGATAATTAACTAGAATCTGAAAGCTAAAACTTGAAATTAAGGATCTACTCTTTGTTGCTTTTCAGCTGAAACTAAACCCAGAACCATTATAAGCTCTCATAAGTCTAGTTATGGGCTAAGTATACCCAATCCCGGGTAAGCCTTGCTGAGTATTAGTATACTCAGCCTTGCTAGTTAAATGTTTTGCAGGTGATGTCTTGAAGACCCTACTCTTCCCTTGCCTTGGCCCTGTGCTCTTCCAGAAGTTTGGTCCGTGAAATGGAATCCGTCCTCGGCCAACATTGGTGATACCGAGTGATGTCGTGCCTGGGCTTAGCATGACATCCGTCTTGTCAACGTGCTATAGATCATCGCGTATGTTTTCCGCTGCTAAAGGTCTTAGCTTAAATAGTTTGTATTGTTTTCTCTAAGTTTGAAACTTTGTACTACTTTTATAAACTCTTGTAATGTAATCCCCTGTTATGTAAATTGTGATGGTGATTGTATCTCTGGACTCACCTTCGTGTGAGGTAACCTTATTTGATCCTGTGTATCGGTGGTTTATCGGGACGTTACCCGACAGGCCAAGGGATTATACCGTTTGAAGCACGTTGGAGCCCTCAGGAATGGACTCACGTACTTGAGCCGGTATAATTCAGGTTGGTTCTGCCACAATAATCAAGTCAAGTGATGACTCCGACACCAATTACAAGAAAAGATCCTCAATCTCATCAAAAATGAAGAAAAGAGCCGACTATCACCGAGTGGCTCATGACAACATCTTTCGAATTCCAAGTGAGCACAATGCCTCAATTCACATGGGAAAACCACCTCACTTTGATGGTACGGGCTATAATCAATGGAAGACAAAGATGTTTGGTTACTTGAGTGCTATTCACAAGAACCTTTGGAAGATTGTGGAAGTTGGTTGTGACATTCCGAATGATGATGAGACTCCTACACCGGTTCAAGCTTATGTTTTGCAATGCAACTACCAAGCTTTGAACATCCTTCACTCTTCCGTTAGTGCTGAAGAGTTTGACAAGATTAAAGATGCTCTCACCGCCATGGATGCTTGGAATACACTCCAAGTTAATCATCAAGGATCAAGAAAAGTTCGTGAGTCAAGAATCAAGATATTAGAAGATGAACTAAGTCTTTTTTCCATGAAGAAAGATGAAACCGTTAAAAAAATGTACAATCGAATGAAGAAGATCACCAATCAAATCAAGTCACTTGGTGGAGATAAATGGGGTGATCGTGAGATAGTGGACAAGCTCTTGACCGTATACATGTCTAGGACATCACACTACCTAGCTTGATAAGAGCCGAAAGGGGATTCAAGCATTTCACCACCAAAAATGTTCTTGGAAGAATATAAGTTCATCACGATCAATTGAAGAGAGCCAAGATCAATCAAGATTTGGCCAAACTTCAAGAACAAGTAGCAAAGAACAATGGGTGGCTCTTCAGCAAAATTAAAGGGCAAAGAAAAAGCTACCCAATCCTTAAAGAATGATGACTCTAGTGATAATGAAGATGATGAACTTGATGATGAGCAAATGGCTTTCTTCATCAAGAACTTTAAAAGGGTTCTAAGGAAGAGCAATTTCCGAAACTTTGGCAAGCACAAGTATGAATCAAGAAGAAGATCAAACAAGCCTTGTTTTGGTTGCAAGAAAATTAGGCATTTCATTACAGATTGTTCGGAAGAAAAGAAGAAGAACAAGGGCACCAAGGAGAGCTCATCCAAGAGGGACAAGCCAAGATACAAAAAGCAAGCCGGTGAAGCTCATCTTGGTCAAGAATGGGATTCAAATGAAGAGAGCAACTCCAACATTGAAGATGTTGCAACCATGGCATTCAAGACCTCTTCTTCACATCAACCATGTTTGTTTGAAGATCTCACCGATGATGAAGATCAAGGTCCAATCATGTGCCTTATGGCAAAGAATATGAAGGTAACATCCCCAAACTCATCGGATGATGAACTAGATGAGGAAGATAAAATTGCTAGTCTTATTAAACTATATGGCAAAAGAGTGGCAACTAAAATGATGAAACTAATAATAAAACTAGATGAACTAGATGAGAATCTTGAATCACAAGAATAATTGCTTAAGCTTGAAAGAGGAAAATCCGAAGCTCTTGAAAAGAACCTTACCAATGAAAGGAAGGAAAACAAGAGGCTTGAGAACTCTCTAAAAACCAAGGATAGCATACTTCTTGAGGTAGAAGAGTCATTCACTAGTGAAAAGAGGAAAGTGAATGACTTAACTAAAAAACTCTCCTTAGTTGAAGATACTCATGCTAACTTGAAGAGAGATAATGAGAAACTTCAAGAAAGCTTAACAAGCTTACAAGCCATTCACACGATACTTGAAGTTAAAGTTAACACTCTTTTGGAAAACTCCTCTAAAGCTTGTTAGTCATCAAAGTCATCTAGTCCTTCAACTAGTAATGGTTGTGCATGATGCTTTAATATTGATGTTGAAACTTGTGCTACTAACCATGCCGAAATGCATGCCAAGAAGAAAGAGATTACTAGACTCACTCAATTAGTGCAAGAAGAAACACCATCTCACAAGCAAGTACTCAAGACAAATCCCTCACCAAGGGTAGGTGAGTTTGAGAAGCATACCAAGGGATTTGGATCAAAGTACATGAGCAAATATGGCTTTGAGAAAGGTAAGGGACTTGGAAAGAATGAAGATGGTGCACCTCAAACCATCCCATATGTCAAGAACAACAAGAAGGCCGCCTTAGAAGCAAATGGAGGTCTAGTGAACATGACTACTCCCATCCGCAAGGGAGTTGGTAAGACCCAAGGAACAAGTCATGTCAAGTTTTTCAAGGGAGGCACAACATGTGATGAAGGTGCCAAAATTATCGCATCTTCATCAAAGCAAGACAAGTTCCAAGCTCCTAAGACACAAGAATCATCCCCTAAAATGTCTTTTTATGCGGATTATATGTTAACTAGAAACCACCGTTGTAAAGTGGTTGCTATGTTTGTGGGTCACCGCTCATGGAACACTAAGGTAAAAAACCATGTGTGGGTACCCAAGGTGCTTGTGACTAACACTCAAGGATCCAAGTATTGTTGGGTACCTAAAAGGAAGGAATAATCTTGTTTTGTAGGGATACTGTGGCAGAACCAACCAGAATTACCCCGGCTTAAGTACGCGAGTCCACTCTAGAGGGCTCCAACGTGCTTCAAACGGTATAATTCCTTGGCCTGTCGGGTAACGTCCCGATAAACCGCCGAATGCAGGATCCAACAAGGTACCTCGCACGAAGTCGAGTCCAGAGATACAAATGCCATCACTTTTTACAGCACAGGCAGATATATTACATGAGTGTTTTTAAAGTAACATCAGTTCCCAACTGATGGAAATTATTAGAAACAGTTCAAAGTTTCAAGTCATACAGCGGAATTTAAAGCACAGGCACTGTACACGTCACCAGTTCAGATATCATGCTAACCCTGGCATGATATCACTCGGAAGGATCTGTGTTGGCCGGGGATGGGTCCCACTCCACGGACCAACCATCAGGCAGAGGGTAAGGCCACGGCATAGGCAGAGCAGAGTCGTCTGGGGGATTATCTGAACAAAAAGGTCACAACGCAAGATTGAGTATTCTAATACTTAGCAAGGCTTACCCGTTCATGGTATACATAGCCATGTAACTAGACTTATGAAGGCTTTTGGGGTTTTGGGTAGAGTTTTCAGCTGAAAAGCAACAAAGAGTAGGTCCTTAATTTCAACTTTTAGCTTTCAAGTTCTATGTGATTATCCATTCAAAGTAAGCACCTGTAGCTATTCAAGCATGGTAGAATCTTTAGCCAAGCATCATCTTTGATAATCACAAAGTTGCTCTTGTTACTCTATGTGGTAAAGGGATCAAGCAGTCTCAATCTCCGTGAGAAACGGACGATTCCTGAATCGAATTTCAGCCTTGCAAGGGTAAACCTAACTCACACGCTTGGAACATCCAACGATTGTTCCGAAGCAACCGTTTGCCTTTCATTCCGACTCGTGGATCAGAGCCACCACAAGCAACTGTAGGACCATACGCACATCCAATGTGCAGGACGTACACTTGTAGAGCGACTACACGGTCGTACCCCTGGTTTCCCAGCAACACGTATTCCTACACGTCGAATCGAGTAACAGGAAAAACCAAAATACGAGTGGTGGGAGGTATGTCCACTCCTCGGGCCGATTGGTTACTAGGCTTACCGCTTATCATATTTCGCGGCATGTGGCTAGTACTTTCAAACGCTTAACCACCGGTACCACACACTGCGACCTTATCAAATTCACCAACACAGACGGGGTATCATCTCAACCATGATACTCCACATAAATCCCATCCGTCATCCTTATAGTGATTACAGGAATGTAAACATTACAACTCCTATATCGCGCGAGTGACAGGAAATCACCCAACTTCTACCGGTTCTAGTGGCATAGCAGCTATTCGAACTCAAGAACTAGTATTCAATACATTGGTTCCTAGAAAAATGCCACTAGGGTTTCTCAAACAATTCCTAAGAACGTAATGCATAGATAGGTATAAATAATATAGATTGCAGTGTAAATAAATCAGGGGTTATGTCCTGGGCTTGCCTTCTTGCGTGGGGTTGAGGGCAGTAGTGTCAAAGTTTTCCAAACTTTGGTTCGGAGCTTCAGTTAGATCTCCGACGGCGTTCCCGAGGTCTTCAGTTGATTCCACTCCTTGTTCCAGGATTAGCTCGTAATCACCGTCGGCGAGAGTAGTCGAGTCTACATGATATGCACAGTTATAAGTTAAGGGATGCATATTATTTTATTTTATTTCATGATAAAGTTGCAATCCAATGAAAATATAATTTACACACTACACATGTTATTTACTTCTCTACTGGGCAGTCATTTATCGGGTATTAACCATTTTATCTAGTTACATTAAGCAACAGGGTTGGTTAACCTAAATATTTAACTAATGGCATGAGGTAACAGGTTGAGTTGGTTTCAATTATTTAAATTAATTTTTGATAAATTTATCTATTTGCTTTGCTAATTATTTTTATTAACCCTAGGTTATTATTTAACCATAGACTTATTTTATTTAGATATGAATATAACATTATCATAGCATGTTTTATTTGCTTTGTTGGTTTTACACCTGATCCTAGGGTGAGAATTTAGTGACAGGTTACACTACTCAATAACAGTACCTCAAAATATTTTCATGATTTTTGAACATTTAAAACCACATATATTAAATATTTAAGGGTAAATAGATATTATTCATAATTAAATCCACACATTAAGAAAATATTATACAAACAGGAGGTTAATTATTTTTCCTAAGCACTATATGTTAAAGTAAAGCTAACACAACTGAGTTTACATTTTTACCATTTTTCTGCTATTTATTATGCATTTTCTTAACCTACAACTACATAAACATAGTAATTAAATTAAAGCACAAACTACTCGGAAACTGAAAGTCAACCTATAAGGAAAGTTGTAGATCTTGAAATGAAAATTCTAAAAAAATTTAGTTTGCATTTTTATGATTTTTCCTTGAATTGATATGGAATTTTAAAGTTGACAGCACAATTAACAGAAGGGGGTCCTTAATGCACTATTTACATGAGTCTTAAGCCTTGTAGATAGCCCCCTAGGTTTTCATGTCTTCTAATTTTGAGGTCCTTGCCGGTCAAGACGGTGGCCGTGGTGTTTGTCCGGCGTGTTCTCGCCGGCGGCGAGGGTTTGGCCGGGGATGATCTGGTCCTACGTGACCTACATGATCTATTGAGTTCACGGGTGGGTGATGTGCACCAAGACAAGCGATGGAGCACGGCCGGCGGCGATGGACTGCGGCGGCCATGTCGGGGTGCTCATGGTCCCAGCGAGGGGTCGGCGAACACGGACCACTAGGGCGCGCATGAGCATCACAGGAGTGTGGGGATGCTTTCCCCGTGCCTAATTTGGTCAGAGATAGGGCGGAGGGTGGTGCTCGACGGTGGGATGGGCGTCGGGTTCTTACCAGCGGTGATGGCGGCTGGTGTTCTGTGGGCAGGGGTGATGGAGGGTGGCGGGGAAGTAGTCGAGGAGCTTCAGGGCGATGTGGAGAAGCTCGGGGTGGAGGCAGTTGGGGTTAGGGAGGGCCGGAGAGAGATGTCCCATGGTGAATAGAAAGCGGCGGCGGGTGGAGATCGCCGGCAATCGTAATCGGGGAGTCAGTGTGGTGCACTAGGGGACCAATTGGGGGGTCGTAGAGCTTCACGGAGTCAAGAGGAATCTACCTGAGGTGTTGTCGTGGTGCGGGAGGAGTGGGCTGCCCACGGTGAGCAGAAGGCGGCGGCGGTGCTCGTGTTGGCCGGAGCTGTGGAAGATAGGGCTCGGGTGCGGGAGAATGAAATTGATCACGTTGGAGAGCACCAGTGGGTCATGGCGGTGCTGTGGGAGCACTGGATTGGGGCGGAGCGACAGCAGCGGCAGCTGTCGACGGTGGCCAGGAGGGGCGGCGGAGGTCCGGTGAGGGATCGAGCTCGGGGAAGAGGAAATGCTGTGGCCTAGGGTGCTCGGGGGAGTAAAGGAAGTCGCAAAGCAACAGCTGAGCGTGCCTTAAGGCCAGGAGGGGCATTACGCATGCGAGCAGGAGCTGGCGATGGCGGTGAGGTGCGTGGCTGCCGGCGGACGGCTCGGGACGCCGTGGCGCGCGCGGAGGAGGGCAGCAAGGAGGGGAACAGAGCTGGGATTGGGGAGAGGACGACGCATGGAGTTCATCCCAGCAGGAGGTGGAGCGGCGGCGGCGGCAAAGCGGCGGCCAGGGGCGAAGCACTACCAGCGGCAGGAGAAACAGAGCAGGGCAGCACATGCCCGAGGAAGAAGAGAGGAGAGGGGGTCCGGGGGGCCTATTTGGAAATCTGAGAAACTTCAATGACCTCTCGGTAAACTAAAATTTCCCACTGATGTAGAGGTCTAATGAAGAAATGGCCAAAATGAAAGTTGTAGAGTTTTTCAAGCTCTACAATATTGTTTTAGGGTTCAAGTTCAAAAACTCAAATTTTACAGCTTTTCATATTAAATTTTGAGCAAAGGTGGAATTTGAATTACTTTTGTCCTTACCTAGATGGATTTGATGTAATTTTGGATACATTTGTAAGTTTTCTTGGGATGTCATGATGACTTGTATTCTTGCATTTTAGCCCTTAAGTAAACTCTGAGAGTTACTTTTATACTTCAATAATTTGCATAAGAGGACCCATATTTTTGCATTAATTATATTTAGGTCCCTGCTTGCACATAAAAACTTATTTTCCATAGGATTTAATCTATCTATTGCATTTTCTTTCCCATGGTAATATAAATTTGAAACCTAGTGTTATATTTTTCCTAGGTTTTGATGCTATCTCCCAGTTTACCCAATTAACACTAAAGGACCTATATTTTACAGAATTATAATTATACCCCTATTCCTTTGTACTACACACATATACCATAGCAAACATACACTTTTCATACTAAAATCTAGTGTCTATATTTCTAATTACCTGAATGTCACAGATACTTCTCTGGTGAATCCACATGGGTGATTGATAGCGGATGTACAAATCATATGACCAGAGAAGAAAGTATGTTTGAATCTTTGAAAGAATCCGATGGTGATCATTACATTACCTTTGCCGGAAATCAAAAGGGAAAAGTACTTGGCACCGGTAACATTGATCTAAACTCAAAATTCTCTCTTTCAAAGGTTCTCTTAGTTGAGTCACTTGGCTATAATTTGTTGTCCATATCACAATTTTGTGCGTCGGGCTTCAATTGTTTATTCACTAATGAGGGTGTGACCGTCATTAGGAGAAGCGATGGCTCCGTTGCCTTCAAGGGTGTACTCAAGGGAAAGCTTTATCTAGTGGATTTTTCACAAGAAAAAGCTCAACTTGATACAAGCTTGGTGGCAAAGTCTAGCTTGGGTTGGTTATGGCATCGCCGACTAGCCCACGTTGGGTTGAGAAACCTCAACAAGCTCCTAAAGGGGGATCACATTCTAGGACTAACCAATGTCTCTTTTGAGAAAGATCGTATTTGTAGTGCTTCTCAAGCCAGAAAGCAAGTTGGTGTTCCTCATCCATCAAAGAGCATTGTCACCACCATCAAGCCATTGGAACTACTACACATGGACTTATTCGGTCCGGTGGCTTATATAAGTATTGGTGGTAACAAATATGGTCTTGTCATTATTGATGATTATTCTCATTTCACTTGGGTATATACTCGACAACAAAACGGAATTATTGAAAGGAAGAATAGAACTCTCATTGAGGCCGTAAGGACAATGCTTGATGAATACAAGGTCTCAAATCAATTTTGGACAGAAGCAATCAACACGGTGTGCCATACCATCAACCACCTTGATCTACACAAGATCTTGAACAAGACGGCCTACGAGGTTCTACTTGGTAAAAAGCCTAACGTGTTTTACTTGAGAGTTTTTGGAAGAAAGTGCTTCACGCTTAACAAGAAGCCCAAAAACTCTAAGTTTGCACCTAAAGTTGATGAAGGTTTCCTTCTTGGTTATGCCTAAAATGCTCATGCCTATCGTGTCTTCAAAAAAACCTCCGGTTGTGTTGAAGTTGCGTGTGACATGACATTTGATGAATCTAATGGCTCTCAAGGGGAGCAAGTTGATAGTGTTGTAGGCATGGAAGAATCACCAAGCAAGGCAATCAAGAAGCTAGCAACTGGTGAAATAAAGCCTCAAGAACAAGGACATCATGATGATGATGATATGTTGATGTTCAAAGGGTCATCTACATCCACCTCCGCCGTGAAACCCGAAATCTCCGGCCAAATGTCCGGAGACTCTGGATCCCATGTCCGGAATATCGGGACTGTGAACCGGACTATCCGGATCACTGAAGTTGAATCCTCAACTCCACATCAAGATCAATCTCAGGCTAAACAAGAAGTTGAACCAGTACAACATGAAGCTCAAATTCCTCATCCAAGAGTACATCAAAATATCCAAAAGGATCATCCCGTAGATAACATCCTTGGAAGCAAAAGTAAAGGGGTAACCACTCGTTCTCGTTTGGCTACTTTTTATGAACATTACTCGTTTGTTTCTTCCTTAGAACCACTTAAGGTAGAAGAAGCTCTGGATGATCCGAATTGGGTGATGACTATGCAAGAAGAATTGAACAATTTCAGATGGAATGAAGTCTGGTCCTTAGTAGAAAGACCCAAGCAAAATGTTATTGGAACCAAGTGGGTTTTTTGAAACAAACAAGATGAACATGGCGTGTTGACAAGGAACAAAGCAAGGTTGGTTGCTCAATGCTTCACACAAATCGAAGGATTGGATTTTGGTGAGACTTATGCTCCCGTAGCTAGGCTTGAGTCAATTCGTATCTTGCTTGCCTTTGGTACTCACCATGATTTCAAGGTATAACAAATGGATGTGAAGAGTGCTTTTCTTAATGGACCAATCTCCGAATTGGTATATGTTGAGCAACCACCAGGTTTTAAAGATTCCAAGTTTCCTAACCATGTCTACAAGCTTCACAAGGCGCTCTATGGGCTTAAGCAAGCACCTAGAGCATGGTATGAATGCCTTAAAGATTTTCTCTTAAGGAAAGGCTTTGAGATAGGCAAAGCAGATCCTACTCTTTTCACTCGCAAAGTTGATAAAGATATTTTTGTTTGTTTAATATATGTTGATGACATTATATTTGGTTCTACTAATCAATCTTGGTGTGAGAACTTTAGTAGGATCATGACGAAGAGATTTGAGATGTCCATGATGGGTGAGTTAACTTTCTTTCTTGGATTTCAAATCAAGCCACTCAAGGAAGGCACTTTCATTTGTTAAACCAAGTATACTAAAGGTATGTTGAAAAAGTTTGACATGGAGAATATTAAGCCCATCAAGACACCCATACCAACTAATGGACATCTTGATCTAAATGAAGATTGCAAGGCCGTAGATCAAAAGGTATATCGCTCCATAATTGGATCCCTTCTTTACCTTTGTGCATCTAGGCCCGATATCATGCTTAGTCTGTGCATGCGTGCAAGGTTTCAAGCTAATCCTAAGGAATATCATCTTATGGCTGTTAAGAGAATTCTAAGATATTTAGTTTACACTCCATACCTTGGCTTGTGATATTCTAAGGGCTCCACTTTCAATCTACTTGGCTATTCCGATTCGGATTATGCCAGTTGCAAAGTAGATAGGAAGAGTATATCGGGGACTTGTCAATTCCTTCGCTGGTCCCTTGTGTCTTGGAGCTCTAAGAAACAAAATTCCGTTGCTCTATCCACCACTGAAGCCGAGTATGTTGCTGCAGGTGCTTGTTGTGCGCAACTATTTTGGATGAGATTTACTTTGAGCGACTTTGGTTGCAAGTTTAGTAAGATTCCACTCTTGTATGACAACGAGAGTGCCATCAAGCTAGCGAACAACCCAGTAAACCACTCAAGAACCAAACATATTGATATAAACATCATTTCTTGAGAGACCATGAGACCAAAGGAGATATCAATTTGAGTCATGTAAGCACCGATAAACAACTAGCCGATATCTTCACTGAACCACTTGATAAGCAAAGGTTTTGTACCTTGAGGAGTGAGCTAAATATCTTGGACTCTCGTAACCTAGTTTGAGATCATGCACATGTTTGATTGCTATAGAGTAATTCTTTTTAAAAAAACTTACTAGAATTGTTAGGAGTGTGATTTTCAAGAAAATTTGAATCTTTTCTTACTTACTTGAGACTATTGTTCTCATTGCTGATTTGTAACACTCTAAAGTAATTTTCCCTAATTTTAATGAATTTATTTTGGCTCAAATGAATTTTCCAGTCTTTTCTTTAAATTTGGTGGCATTTAAAGCAATTTATAACACAAGAAAATAAAATTAATTATAAGGTCAATATGTTTGTGCATTCATGCTGGAGCATCTTTCTTCTTGTGTTGAGTTTATAGGATTTGAATTCAAACTTAATTGAATTCAAATAGTTTTGTTTGAATGTTTGAGTGTAGAAAAGAAAAAGAAAAGAAGAAGAAGAGGAGAAGAGAACAGCAGCCCGGCAGCCCAACAGCCCAAACCCCCTCTTTCTCACCCGTGGGCCCTTTTCCTCTCCTCCCCTTTCCCCCGCGTGGGCCGCGCCTCGGCCCAGTTCAGCCCCGCGCCTCCCCTCTCTCCTCTCCCCGCGGTCCAACGGCCCATCGGCCGCTCCTGCTCTACATCGGCCGGCTCCATCGGCCGCTTCCCCGCTCGCGCGCCGCTCTCTTCCTTCTCTCTCTCTCTGACCGCCGGGCCCCGCGCGTCAGCGCTTTCTTCTCCCCCTCCTTCTTCCTCCCCGGGCGCAACGGCCCGAGATCCCCGCGACCTCCCCTGCTCCGGGCCCGCACGCCAGGTAGCGCCGCTGCCCTTCAAAGATCAGCCCCGACCCCCCTCTGAACCCTAACCCTAGCCGCCACCGAGGACCTCCAACGCCGCCGCTCCTTGTTCCTCCGCCGCGCAAGCTCCCTCGGCCTCACCGTCGTGCCGCCACTCCGCCGTGCCACAGACCTCGATAAGCCCCGCATCCGCTCCGCCGCCTCGCCTGGAAGCTTCCCACGCCCAGCAATTGTGCCCCGAGCCTCTGCATCACCGGGATTTCGCGACGAAGGCGCCGCCGGTGAGCTGTGCCGCTACCCCAATTCCCTCGGTGCTGGCCGGTCTTGGGCTACTCTTAACCCCTGGTTACCTCCGCAGGGACGTCCACGACCGATCCGCGCGTCCAAGGGACCTCGAGCCCCTCTGTTGCAGCTTGCCCGCGAGCGCCGTCGTCCTTCCGCCGCCGGTCGTCGTCGTCGTACCTCCTCCGCCACGCTCCGGGCACCGTAGCCCCTCGATGAGTTTCCCCTTCGCGCTCTGGTCCTTTTGCACCAGCTGCAGTAGCCTTTAACCGCCCGTAACATCCAGAACGCGAGCGCCGTCGCCCCGAGCCGCCCCCACCGTCGGGCTCGTCGCTAGAGTCCTCCCCGTGCTTCGCTTGGGCCCTAGGTGAATCACACGTGTCGCGCAGGTCACGCCGGACCCAAGCCTAGGTCAGTTTGGCCCCCGGAGCGGCGGGAACGCCGAGCTCCGGCGAGCCCAAGCCGTGCGCCACCGCGGAGACGAGCTCCGGCGAGTCAACGCCGCCGCCCGGATCCCTCCCTTCCTTCCTGAGCCGTTCGATGCAGATCCGGTGGCCCAGATCCATCCCGTGCGTGAGTCAAGCAAGCAGCGTACCGGTCAGCGGTGGTGTTTTTGCTAAAGAGACCCCGACCTTCTTGGAAATAAACCCGCCGTCCAACTCTAGCTCAAAAGTAATTGCAGACAAGTCCTTTTCCTCCCGTTTGACCCCCTGAGCTTCCTGGATTTTGTGGCCGCAGTCCAGGCCTTGCGTTTTCACGTGCTAGCCCCTGTGTCTAGGCTTTAATTACATTTGGGTCCCTGGTTTTTCGTCCAGAACCCCCTGCAGTCCAGTTTTTCTTACAAATAGGTCCCTAGATCTTGTTTTAAGCGTAGTTTTCGCGTTTTAGCTCCGTTTTAAGCGTTCTTTATATCCACGCGATCGTTGTGACGCGTAGAATAGCTTTAGACTAGTTTTGTGTGCTGTTTCTATGTAATGTTGTACTGTTTTTCTTATATTTTATTATTGTTTGCATGTGTGTGCATGTGTGGCCCATGTGTTGCTGTTACGATCGTGAGTAGACGCAGAGCCTTTGGACGAGTACCAGGAGCAGCCCTCTTTCGAGCAGTTCGAGCAGCAGCCGGGAGAGTACGAGGAAGGCAAGTATAACATGAACCTCCTATCACTTTTAAATACAATTTCATACTGCATTTTAATTCTGTATGCCTATAAGGATTTCCTAGCCACCTTTATATCCTTTATATATCCTTTGGGTTGCATTTTGGTTAGTTGTGCTAGGTTGCTGCGCTATAACATATCTTGGTCCTTTTTAATTAATTTGAATAATGGTCTTATGCAACTTAATTCTAGAGCCGACCCTCTGTGCTGTGTGCTTGAGTGGTTTGTGCGTCCTTAAAAGATGTTTTGTTAGAAACATGGTTTAGGGGGCCAGCACGGTGCTTAGTGCTTGGTTGGCCACTCTCCATAAGGACCGGTTCATAGAGCGACAACCTGGGACAACCGCGCAACCACAAGACTGGAATGGGACGGTCTTGACTTACTAATTAGGTCGTGTTGGTTCGGGAGTAACTTACCTGCGTGGGCAAGAGGGGTGGTAAGCTTCAATGGTCCCTGCTCCTCCGGCTTGGTCTGTGCTGTGTGCTTGTACCCCCGGAGGTAGGCCCCATCGTCGCTGATCCAGAATCCTTAGCGGTTACACCTTACCAACGTGATCCTTTGTAACGGTCTCGTAGTGTGCTTGCTAGCCATCTCACCTAAGGAAGTGTGATGAACCACTAGCGTAGCTCACGACTTGTGGGTAAAGTTGTGCAACCTCTCGAGAGTGTAAAACTGATATATCAGCTGTGCTCACAGTCATGAGCGGCCCAGATCCTCCGTCTGATTAGTGGGGTTATCAACCTTTGACGAGGGAGATTCCCCGGGTGGTTTTGGTTTGGATGGTTCTCAGTAGTTCTTAATTAATATTGATTAATTCTTATGCAATTTGGGTCATGGTAATTCATCCACTTGTAGTAATTAGCTTTAATAAAATTTGCCAAGATTAAAAGCTAATGCAGTTGAGTCAGCTAACCTTAGAGCCTCATACTCGTGTTATACTTGTTGAGTACTAGTTTGTACTCACACTTGCCTCTCTACTCTTCTGTTCTATTTTGGATATCTTCGACTGCTGCTCAGTGCCCGGCAACGTGGAGGATTACGTCAGCGGCTTCGACGACCTCTAGGTGTTTGTCTCCCAGTCGACGTCCCTGTGGCGCCCAGCTCTTCATGTATCTCTTTTACGCTTCCGCAACTCTTGAACCGATTCTTGATTCAGTTGTAATAAAATAATTCATTTATGATTCATTTACGATTTATATTAACATTATTCGTGACATGTGTTGTGATATCTTGATGATCTGTTGTATATATGCATGACTTGATCCTGGCGCATATATGATTGCTCGATTTATGTTCTTATAAATCGGGTGTGACAGATTGGTATCAGAGCCGTGTCGACTGTAGGACGCAGCCTAGGTAGAATTGGTCGAGTTTAGGACTTCTTTCCTCTTGCCTTGCCTCCGCAAATCCTCAACCATCATGTTTCTGCTTCTATTCCTTGAATCTTAAGCTCTCGATTTGCTATCTCCCCTGCCTTTTCTGAGAAATAGCTTGAGTTTTCCGTAGACGTTGGCCCGAGACGCCTAATCCTATAATTTATAAGTTTAGGTCGTCCCGATAAAAATACGCTAGAACGAGTGTGTTAGTCGAGTAGTGTGGAAAACTCGACTAAGTTGTGAATATTGAATGTTTGTTATTGTGCAAATGTTTGATTTGGATTTTTGGTTGATTGCAGAGGCTAGTGGTGTTAAACTTGTTCATGCAAATCGACCTAACCCAATTCGAACTAAATAATAAAATTGAGCTAGAACGTTGGGGGTAAAACCTATATTCCTTTCTTTCTGTCATATCCTTCCGAAGTTTCATTTCCGCAGCTGCACGATATCTTGTTCTCATACATTTCATTGTTGCAATCAGATGGTGAACACCAGGCGCACCGGTTCCGGTTCTGACCAGCAGGAGCAGAACAACCAGGGTACTGGTCAGCCGCTGCCGATGCCGCCACCACTGACCCCGGAGCAGTTCTTCCAGCTCCAGATGCAGATGATGGCGACCCTGAACAATACAGTTCAGGCTCTGCAGCAGATCCATGCTCAGCCACCGCCTCCTCCGCCACCTCAGCCCCGTGACAGGCGTGCGGTTTTCTTGAGAGGTCACCCTCCGACCTTCTCTCACGCCACGGACCCACTCCAGGCGGACGACTGGCTTCGTTCGGTGGAGCGCCAGTTGGTTGTTGCGCAGTGTGACGACCGAGAGCAGGTTCTGTACGCAGCAGGGCAGCTGCGAGGCTCCGCTCTTGACTGGTGGGAGTCCTACCCAGCTCGGGATCGTGATGCTCTCACGTGGGACCAGTTCCGTGAGCGCTTCAGGAACCATCACATTCCTGAGGGCATTATGAAGATGAAGCAGAAGGAGTTCCGTGCCCTTAAGCAGGGATCGATGACGGTGACGGAATACCGTGACCGCTTCCTTCAGCTTGCCCGCTACGCCCCTGCTGACGTCGCTCGTGATAGCGATAAGCAGGAGTACTTCAAGGAGGGACTGGATGATCACATCCAGTATGCGCTGCTGAACCACCGCTTCGACAACTTCAACCAGCTGGTTGATGCGGCCCTCAACACCGAGCGTAAGCGCCGGGAGATTGAGGATAAGAAGAGGAAGATGGCTCCATCCTCTTCGGGCAGCAACACTCGTCCCCGATATCAGCATCCACCACAGTAGCAGCAGAGGCCGCCTCAGCAGTACCAGCAGCGGCAGCAGTTTCCACCTCGTCCTCAGCAGCAGCAGCAGGCGGGACAGAGTCAGAGGCTTCCAGCGCCTCCGGCTCCACCAGCTCAGAGGCAGGGAGTGCCCACTCCTCCTGGGCAGGCCGCTGCACTTCCTCGAGTGTGCTTCCACTGCGGCGAGCCAGGGCACTACGCCAACGTTTGCCCTCGGAAGGCGCAGGCAGGACAGCAGGGGCGTGCAGCACCGCCCAAGGCCCCAGCTCAGGGCAGGGTGAACCACGTGACGGCCGAGTCAGCGGCCGAGGCTCCTAACGTGGTTATTGGTACGTTCATGGTCAACACCCACCCTGCTACAGTGCTTTTTGATACTGGTGCTACGCATTCCTTCATCACCCAGTCTTTTGTTGAGCATCATGGCATTCCTACTAGCACATTAAAGAGGTGCATGTTAGTATCTTCACCGGGAGGGCAGTTAAGGTCTCATGTCTTCTGTCCCAGAGTCAGTGTGGCTATAAGGGGGGTAGATTTCAGTGCAAATCTGATGGTGCTAGACTCCAAAGGCATTGATGTGATCCTCGGAATGGAGACTCTTGCTAAGTGGGGAGTCCGAATAGATTGTGCTCAGAGGACGGTTCTTCTGTCAGCACCGGATGGTCAGGAGGTCACTGTTGGTGCCATAGAGCCTTCTAGATTTCTTCATCAGATGGAGGCTAGACCCACGGATGGTATTCACGTGGTGTCTGAATTCCCGGATGTCTTTCCGGATGATTTGCCAGGTATGCCGCCTGATCGCGACATTGAGTTTTCTATTGATCTCTTGCCTGGCACAGCTCCTATTGCTAAGAGGCCCTATCGTATGGCTCCTGTCGAGCATGAGGAGGTTAAGAAGACTGTCGATGAGTTGCTAGCTAAGGGTTATATCCGTCGCAGTTTCTCTCCTTGGGCTTTTCCTGTGTTGCTTGTAGAGAAGAAGGATGGCGCGAAGAGAATGTGCGTCGATTATCGGGATCTGAATGCAGTCACCATCAAGAACAAGCATCCCTTGCCCCGTATTGAGGATCTTTTCGATCAGCTTCAGGGTGCTTGTGTATTCTCGAAGATTGATCTGCGTTCGGGTTATCATCAGCTGAAGATTCGTTCCGAGGATATTCCGAAGACGGCATTCACTTGCAAGTATGGGCTATACGAGTATACGGTCATGTCCTTCGGCTTGACCAATGCTCCGGCTTTCTTCATGCATCTGATGAACAAGGTTTTCATGGATTATCTGGACACCTTTGTGGTGATATTTATTGATGATATCCTGATATATTCCAAGTCAGAAGCGGAGCATGAGAAGCATCTGAGGCTTGTGTTGCAGAGGCTCAGAGAGCACAAGCTGTATGCCAAGCTCAGCAAGTGCGAGTTCTGGATTGACGAGGTTCCGTTCCTCGGTCATGTTATCTCCAAGGGAGGTATTGCTGTGGATCCTGGGAAGGTGAAGGATGTGCTTGACTGGGTTGTACCACAGACGGTGAAGGAAGTCCGCTCTTTTCTGGGCTTAGCAGGTTATTATCGGAGGTTCATTGAGAATTTCTCCAAGATTGCGAAGCCTTTGACTTCCTTGTTGGAGAAGGGTGTGGATTTCTCTTGGACTGATGAGTGCCAAAGTGCCTTCGAGGAGCTGAAGAAGAGGTTGACTATGGCGCCAGTCCTTACCCTGCCAGACCAGAGCAAGAGGTTCACAGTGTATTGTGATGCTTTGAGGGATGGTCTTGGTTGCGTTCTGATGGAGGAAGGCAGAGTCATAGCTTATGCTTCACGGCAGTTACGCCGGCACGAGCTGAATTATCCCACTCATGATCTGGAGTTAGCCGCAGTTGTGCATGCTCTGAAGATATGGAGGCATTACTTGTTTGGGCAGAGGTGTGATATTTACACCGATCACAAGAGCCTCAAATATATTTTCACTCAGAGTGAGCTGAATATGCGGCAGAGACGATGGCTAGAGTTGGTCAAGGATTATGACCTGGAGATTCACTATCATCCGGGCAAGGCTAATATTGTAGCAGATGCCCTGAGTAGGAAGAGCTATGTTAACATGGCCGTGGCTTTTCAGATGCCTCAGGAGTTATGCGAGGAGTTTGAGCAGTTGAGCCTGGGTTTCTTGCATCATACCTCGGGTACATCGTTCGAGGCGGAACCCACTCTAGAGGCTGAGATCAGGCAGCATCAGAAGGAAGATCAGAAGCTGCAGGAAATTCGTGAGTTGCTCAAGATTGGCAAGGCTCCTCATTTCAGAGAGGATGATCAGGGTACCTTGTGGTACAAGGGTCGTATATGTGTGCCGGATGTAGCAGATCTCAGGAGGTTAATTCTGAGTGAGGCTCATGATACAGCGTATTCTATCCATCCTGGTAGCACGAAGATGTATTACGACCTGAAGGAAAGATTCTGGTGGTATGGAATGAAGCGTTCCGTTGCGGAGTACGTGGCTATCTGTGACACTTGTCAGCGTGTCAAGGCAGAGCATCAGAGGCCAGCAGGGTTATTGCAGCCGTTGAAGATTCCAGAGTGGAAATGGGAGGAAATCACTATGGACTTCATTGTTGGCTTGCCTCGGACTCAGAAAGGGTACAACTCCATATGGGTAGTAGTGGATCGGTTGACGAAGGTTGCCCACTTCATTCCGGTGAACACTACTTACTCCGGCGCTAGACTCGCAGAGTTGTACATCTCCAGGATTGTCTGTCTGCATGGTGTTCCTAAGAAGATTATATCTGATCGAGGATCTCAGTTCACTTCGCGGTTCTGGGAGCAGTTGCATGATTCGTTGGATACGAAGCTGCGCTTCAGTACTGCTTACCATCCTTAGACGGATGGGCAGATAGAGAGAACCAACCAAGTGTTGGAGGATATGCTTCGAGCCTGTGCTATTCAGTATGGTACCAGCTGGGATAAATGCCTGCCATATGCAGAGTTTTCTTATAACAACAGTTATCAGGCCAGTCTGAAGAAATCCCCTTTCGAGGCCTTGTATGGTCGAAAGTGCAGGACTCCGTTGTATTGGGATCAGATTGGCGAGAGGCAGGTGTTTGGTCCGGATATTGTTGAGGAGGCCGAACAGTTGGTACAGCAGGTGCGAGAAAATCTGAGGGTCGCTCAGACTCGTCAGAAGAGCTATGCGGATGTTCGTCGCCGAGATTTGACTTTCGCAGTGGGTGATCATGTATATCTGAAGGTCTCGCCGATGAGAGGAATCCGCAGGTTTAATGTACGAGGGAAGCTAGCTCCTCGGTACATTGGTCCGTTCAAGGTGTTGGAACGGAAAGGTGAGGTGGCATATCGGTTGGAGTTGCCTCTCAATCTCTCAGGAGTGCACGATGTGTTTCACGTGTCTCAGCTGAAGAAGTGCTTGAGGGTGCCAGAAGAGCAAGCACCGATAGAAGGGTTAGATGTGGAGGAAGATCTGACTTACATCGAGCATCCGGTGAAGATTTTGGAGACATCCGAGAGAGTTACCCGGAACAAGAAGATCAAGATGTGCCGTGTGCAGTGGAGTCATCATACGGAGGATGAGGCTACTTGGGAGCGAGAAGATGAGTTGAGGAAGACATACCCCGATCTCTTTGCTAGCTAGCCTATCAGAATCTCGGGACGAGATTCCTGTAAGGGGGGTAGGTTTGTAACACTCTAAAGTAATTTTCCCTAATTTTAATGAATTTATTTTGGCTCAAATGAATTTTCCAGGCTTTTCTTTAAATTTGGTGGCATTTAAAGCAATTTATAACACAAGAAAATAAAATTAATTATAAGGTCAACATGTTTGTGCATTCATGCTGGAGCATCTTTCTTCTTGTGTTGAGTTTATAGGATTTGAATTCAAACTTAATTGAATTCAAATAGTTTTGTTTGAATGTTTGAGTGTAGAAAAGAAAAAGAAAAGAAGAAGAAGAAGAGGAGAAGAGAACAGCAGCCCGGCAGCCCAACAGCCCAAACCCCCTCTTTCTCACCCGTGGGCCCTTTTCCTCTCCTCCCCTTTCCCCCGCGTGGGCCGCGCCTCGGCCCAGTTCAGCCCCGCGCCTCCCCTCTCTCCTCTCCCCGCGGTCCAACGGCCCATCGGCCGCTCCTGCTCTACATCGGCCGGCTCCATCAGCCGCTTCCCCGCTCGCGCGCCGCTCTCTGTAACACCCTAAGGTAATTTCCTTAAATTTTAATTAATTTATTTGGGCTTAAATAAATTTTCCATGCTTTTCCTTAATTTATATCGCATTTAACGTAATTTTATAACACAGGAAAATAAAATTAATAATAAGATCAACTTGATTGTGCATTCATGCTGGTGCATTATTTTAATTGTGTTGGGTTTGAATTCAAACTTATTTGAATTCAAATGGCATGGTTTGAATGTTTGAGTGTAGGAAAGAAATAGGAAAAAGAAGGGAAAAGAAAGAGCCAGCCCAACCCTCCCTTGGCCCAGCCCAGCTCTCCACTTCCTTCTCCTCTCCCTCCTCGGGCCCTTTCCCCTCTTCCCCGCGTTGGCCAAGCCCGAGCTCCACCCTTCCTCTCTCCCCTTCTCTCGCGTGGGCCGCGCCCCGGCCCACCTTTCCCCTTAACCCGAGCCAGCGCTCCCCGCTCTCCCCTCCTCTCTCTCTGTCAGCTCGGGCCCATCTGCCGGCGCCGTTCCCCGCTCACGCGCCCTCTCCTCTCCCTCTCGCTGGCCACTCGACCCCACCCGTCAGTCCTTTCCTCTTCCCCGCTCGCGCTGCCCTCTGTTCCGCTGACCCCCGCCCCGCCGGCCGCACCTTGGCAACCTGGGCCCGCCCCTCTGCCTCCCTCTACCTCGCACCCGCGCCGCACCCCTGCTTGCGACCGAGCCCCCTTTCCAGAAGCTTCGCCGCAGACCCAGCGCTACGCGGGGTAGTTGCGCTTGATCCGTTTCCCCCGCGTGCAACGATCCCCGCCGGGATTCTTGCGCCAGCTCAGGTACGCGCGCCCGAGCTAACCCGTGGCCCTTAAGTGGCTTCCCCGCACGCCCTGGAGCTCAGCCACCGAAGCCCGCAAGCGCTAGCCGCCGCCGCCGCCGCCGCCCGTGAAGCTTAGCGGAGGCACCCTGCTCCGCCGTGGTCCGTCGGTCTCGACCCGCCTCCGGTCCCTCTTTTCCCCCTCGGTGAGCACCTCAGCGTTCCCGGGTCCTCTTGCGTTGATGTTGTGGTTTCTAGCCCCCCCTTAGCGACCGAACCGCCGTCCGCCCATGGCCGCCGTCGCACCGAGCCGCTTTTACCGCCGGGCGGACCTTCCTAGCCACCGTAGGCTCGGGCCAAGCGCTCGGATAAGTTGCCCACGCTGTCAGCTTTCCCCAGAACCCGATCTCGTGCTGGATGAGGCCCAGACGGCCAAGATGGGCCTCTCCGGCGTGGCGCCGCCGTGGAGGCCGTGCTCCGGTGAGCAATCGCCGCCACAGGTCCCGGTCTCCGTTCCCCTTCCGTTCTGGCCACCCGATCCAAGATCTACGGACCAGAATAGAAACCGCATACCCCTTCGCCGTGAGCCCTTCGATCTGCATCCTGTGCCCGAGATTAGATCGCGATGGGAGTAGTTCAGGACCACCGGATCTGGATCCAACGGACGGAATCCACGCGTACCCCTTCACTTAGCGGATCTAATCTGAGCCGTCCGATCTTAATCCAGCGATCCAGAACAGATCATACCGCTTCGGCCGCCCCTTTTGCTAAAGAGTCCCTGCCTTTTTGGGAATCAACCCGCCGTCCACCCGTGAGTCAAAAATAATTACAAGTAGGTCCTTTTCTTCTTGTTTAACACCCCGAGCTCTCTAGAAATTGTTTCTTAGCCCTAGTTTTGGAGTTTTCACGTGCTAACCCCTGAGTCTATGCTTTATTTACGTTTTGGTCCTCGGTTTTTGCCCAGAAGCCCCTGGAAGTCCTGTTTTTCTTACAATTAGGTCCCTGGATCTTGTTTTAAGCGCAGTTTTCGCGTTTTAGCTCCGTTTTAGGTGTTCTTTATATGCACGCGATCGTTGTAACGCGTAGGATAGCTTTAGACTAGTTTTAAGTGCTGTTTCTATGTAATGTTGTACTGTTTTCTTATATTTTTGCTATTGTTTGTGCATGTGTGTATGTGTGGACTATGTTCGACGATCGTGAGTAGACGCGGAGCCTTTGGAGCAGTACCAGGAGCAGCCGTCTTCCGAGCAGTTTGAGCAGCAGCCGGGAGAGTACGAGGAAGGCAAGTATAACATGAACTTCCTATCACTTTTTAATACAAGTTCATACTGCATTTTAATACTGTATACCTATAAGGACTTCCTAGCCACCTTTATATCCTTATATATATCCTATGGGTTGCATTTTTGGTTAGTTGTGCTAGGTTGCTGCGCTATAACGTATCTGGGTCCTTTGTAATTAATTTGATTAATGGTCTTATGCAACTTAATTCTGGAGCCGACCCTCTGTGCTGTGTGCTTGAGTGGTTTGTGCGTCCTTAAAAGATGTTTTTGTTAGAAACATGGTTTAGGGGGCCAGCACGGTGCTTAGTGCTTGGTTGGCCACTCTCCATAAGGACCGGTTCATAGAGCGACAACCTGGGACAACCGCGCAACCACAAGACTGGTATGGGACGGTCTTGACTTATTAATTAGGTCATTTTGGTTCGGGAGTAACTTACCTGCGTGGGCCAGAGGGGTGGTAAGCTTCAATGGTCCCTGCTCCTCCGGCTTGGTCTGTGCTGTGTGTCTTGTACCCCCGGAGGTGGGCCCCATCGTCGCTGATCCAGAATCCTTAGCGGTTACACCTTACCAACGTGATCCTTTGTAACGGTCTCGTAGTGTGCTCGCTAGCCATCTCACCTAAGGAAGTGTGATGAACAACTAGCGTAGCTCACGACTTGTGGGTAAAGTTGTGCAACCTCTCGAGAGTGTAAAACTGATATATCAGCTGTGCTCACAGTCATGAGCGGCCCAGATCCTCCGTCTGATTAGTGGGGTTATCAACCTTTGACGAGGGCGATTCCCCGGGTGGTTTTGGTTGGATGGTTCTCAGTAGTTCCTAATCAAT
Organism: Panicum hallii; assembly: GCF_002211085.1. Taxonomy (NCBI): domain Eukaryota; kingdom Viridiplantae; phylum Streptophyta; class Magnoliopsida; order Poales; family Poaceae; genus Panicum; species Panicum hallii. The sequence continues at coordinate 33,942,408 of NC_038044.1, read as the reverse complement.
ATTGATTAATTCTTATGCAATTCGGGTTATGGTAACTCATCCACTTGTAGTAATTAGTTTTAATAAAATTTGCCAAGACTAAAAGCTAATGCAGTTGAGTCAGCTAACCTTAGAGCCTCATGCTCGTGTTATGCTTGTTGAGTACGAGTTTGTACTCACACTTGTCTCTCTACTCTTCTGTTCCATTTCGGCTATCTTCGACTGCTGCTCAGTGCCCGGCAACGTGGAGGATTACGCCAGCGGCTTCGACGACTTCTAGGCGTTTGTCTCCCAGTCGACGTCCCTGTGGCGCCCAGCTCTTCCTGTATCTCTTTTATACGCTTCCGCAACTCTTGAACCGATTCTTGATTCGGTTGTAATAAAATAATTCATTATGATTTATTTACGATTTATATTAATGTTATTCCTGACATGTGTTGTGATATCTTGATAATCTGTTGTATATATGCGTGACTTGATCCTGGCGCATATATGATTGCTCGATTTATGTTCTTATAAATTGGGTGTGACAGATTGGTATCAGAGCCGTGTCGACCGTAGGACGAAGCCTAGGTAGAATTGGTCGAGTTTAGGACTTCTTTTCTCTTGCTTGCCTCCGCAAATCCTCAACCATCATGATTCTGCTTCTATTCCTTGAGTCTTAAGCCCTCGATTTGCTGTTTTCCCCGCCTTTTCTGAGAAGTAGCTTGAGTTTTCCGTAGACGTTGGCCTGAGTCGCCTAGTCTTATAAGCTATAAGTAGGGCCGTCCCGATGGAAAATACGCTAGAACGAGTGTGTTAGTCGAGTAGTGTGGAAAACTCGACTAAGTTGTGAATATTGAATGTTTGTTATTGTGCAAATGTTTGATTTGGATTTTTGGTTGACTGCATAGGCTAGTAGTTAAACTTGTTCATGCAAATCGACCTAACCCAACTTGAACTAAATAATAAAATTGAGTTAGAACGTTGGGGGTAAAACCTATAATCCTTTCTCTCTGTTATATCCTATCGAAGTTTCATCTCCTCAGCGGCACCATATCTTATTCTCATAAATTTCGTTTGTTGCAATCAGATGGTGAACACCAGGCGCACCGGTTCCGGTTCTGACCAGCAGGAGCAGAACGACCAGGGTACTGGTCAGCCGCTACCGATGCCGCCACCACTGACCCCGGAGCAGTTCTTCCAGCTCCAGATGCAGATGATGGCTACCCTGAACAACACCGTTCAGGCTCTGCAGCAGATCCATGCTCAGCCACCGCCTCCTCCGCCGCCTCAGCCCCGCGACAGGCGTGCGGACTTCCTGAGAGGTCACCCGCCGACCTTCTCTCACGCCACGGACCCACTCCAGGCGGACGACTGGCTTCGTTCGGTGGAGCGCCAGTTGGTTGTTGCGCAGTGCGACGACCGAGAGCGGGTTCTGTACGCAGCAGGGCAGCTGCGAGGCTCCGCTCTTGACTGGTGGGAGTCCTACCCAGCTCGGGATCGTGAGGCCCTCACGTGGGACCAGTTCCGCGAGCGTTTCAGGAACCATCACATTCCTGAGGGCATAATGAAGATGAAGCAGAAGGAGTTCCGTGCTCTTAAGCAGGTAAAATTTAACGGGATTCCCTACCATTTCTTTTGAGCTTGATCTATCCTTGATTTCTTTCATAAACCTGACCATTGAGCGGTTCCCATCCTTGTTATCTATGTACGTGGTTTCAGGGATCGATGACGGTGACGGAATACCGTGACCATTTCCTTCAGCTTGCCCGCTACGCCCCTGCTGACGTCGCTCGTGATAGCGATAAGCAGGAGTACTTCAAGGAGGGGTTGGATGATCACATCCAGTATGCGCTGCTGAACCACCGCTTCGACAACTTCAACCAGCTGGTTGATGCGGCCCTCAACACCGAGCGCAAGCGCCGGGAGATTGAGGACAAGAAGAGGAAGATGGCTCCATCCTCTTCGGGCAGCAACACCCGTCCCCGCTACCAGTACCCTCCACAGCAGCAGCAGAGGCCGCCCCAGCAGTACCAGCAGCGGCAGCAGCTTCCGCCTCGTCCTCAGCAGCAGCAGCAGGCGGGACAGGGTCAGAGGCTTCCGGCGCCTCCGGCTCCACCAGCTCAGAGGCAGGGAGCGCCCACTCCTCCTCCTGGGCAGCAGGCCGCTGCATTCCCGCGAGTGTGCTTCCACTGCGGCGAGCTAGGGCACTACGCCAACGTCTGCCCTCGGAAGGCGCAGGCAGGACAGCCGGGGCGTGCAGCACCGCCCAAGGCCCCAGCTCAGGGCAGGGTGAACCACGTGACGGCCGAGTCAGCGGCCGAGGCTTCCAACGTGGTTATTGGTACGTTCATGGTTAATGCCCATCCTGCTACAGTGCTTTTTGATACTGGTGCTACGCATTCTTTCATCACCCAGTCTTTTGTTGAGCATCATGGTATTCCTACTAGCACATTAAAGAGGTGCATGATAGTATCTTCACCGGGAGGGCAGTTGAGGTCCCATGTCTTCTGTCCCAGAGTCAGTGTGGCTATAAGGGGGGTAGATTTCAGTGCGAATCTGATGGTGCTTGACTCCAAGGGCATTGATGTGATCCTTGGGATGGAGACTCTTGCTAAGTGGGGAGTCCGGATAGATTGTGCTCAGAGGACGGTTCTTCTGTCAGCACCAGATGGTCAGGAGGTTACTGTTGGAGCTACGGAGCCTTCTGGATTTCTTCATCAGATGGAGGCTAGACCCACGGATGGTATTCGCGTGGTGTCTGAATTCCCGGATGTCTTTTCGGATGATCTGCCAGGTATGCCGCCTGATCGCGACATTGAGTTTTCTATTGATCTCTTGCCTGGCACAGCTCCTATTGCTAAGAGGCCCTATCGTATGGCTCCTGTCGAGCATGAGGAGGTTAAGAAGACTGTCGATGAGTTGCTAGCTAAGGGTTATATCCGTCGCAGTTTCTCTCCTTGGGCTTTCCCTGTGTTGCTTGTAGAGAAGAAGGATGGCGCGAAGAGAATGTGCGTCGATTATCGGGATCTGAATGCAGTCACTATCAAGAACAAGCATCCATTGCCCCGTATTGAGGATCTCTTTGATCAGCTTCAGGGTGCTTGTGTATTCTCGAAGATTGATCTGCGTTCGGGTTATCATCAGCTGAAGATTCGTCCTGAGGATATTCAGAAGACGGCATTCACCTGCAAGTATGGTTTATACGAGTATACGGTCATGTCCTTCGGCTTGACTAATGCTCCGGCTTTCTTCATGCATCTGATGAACAAGGTTTTCATGGATTATCTGGACACCTTTGTGGTGATATTTATTGATGATATCCTGATATATTCCAAGTCAGAAGCGGAGCATGAGAAGCATCTGAGGCTGGTGTTGCAGAGGCTCAGAGAGCACAAGCTGTATGCCAAGCTCAGCAAGTGCGAGTTCTGGATTGACGAGGTTCCGTTCCTCGGTCATGTTATCTCCAAGGGAGGTATCGCTGTGGACCCCGGAAAGGTGAAGGATGTGCTTGACTGGGTTGTACCGCAGACGGTGAAGGAAGTCCGCTCTTTTCTGGGCTTAGCAGGTTATTATCGGAGGTTCATCGAGAATTTCTCCAAGATTGCGAAGCCTTTGACTTCCTTGCTGGAGAAGGATGTTGGTTTTTCTTGGACTGATGAGCGTCAGAGTGCCTTTGAGGAGCTGAAGAAGAGGTTGACTACGGCGCCAGTCCTTACTCTGCCGGACCAGAGTAAGAGGTTCACCGTGTATTGTGATGCTTCGAGGGATGGTCTTGGTTGCGTCCTGATGCAGGAGGGCAGAGTGATAGCTTATGCTTCGCGGCAGCTGCGCCGGCACGAGCTGAATTATCCCACTCATGATCTGGAGTTAGCCGCAGTTGTGCATGCTCTGAAGATATGGAGGCATTACTTGTTTGGGCAGAGGTGTGATATTTACACCGATCACAAGAGCCTCAAGTATATTTTCACTCAGAGTGAGTTGAATATGCGACAGAGAAGATGGCTAGAGTTGGTCAAGGATTATGACCTGGAGATTCACTATCATCCGGGCAAGGCCAATGTTGTAGCAGATGCTCTGAGCAGGAGGAGCTATGTTAACATGGCCGTGGCTTTTCAGATGCCTCAGGAGTTATGTGAGGAGTTCGAGCAGTTGAGTCTGGGTTTCTTGCATCATACCTCGGGTAAATCGTTCGTGGCGGAACCCACTCTGGAGGCAGAGATCAGGCAGCATCAGAAGGAAGATCAGAAGCTGCAGGAGATTCGTGAGTTGCTCAAGATTGGCAAGGCTCCACATTTCAGGGAGGATGATCAGGGTACCTTGTGGTACAAGGGTCGTATATGTGTGCCGGATGTAGCAGATCTCAGAAAGTTGATTCTGAGTGAGGCTCATGATACAGCGTATTCTATCCATCCAGGCAGTACGAAGATGTATTACGACCTGAAGGGACGATTCTGGTGGTCTGGAATGAAGCGTTCCGTTGCGGAGTACGTGGCTATTTGTGACACTTGTCAGCGTGTCAAGGCAGAGCATCAGAGGCCAGCAGGGTTATTGCAACCGTTGAAGATTCTAGAGTGGAAATGGGAGGAAATCACTATGGATTTCATTGTTGGCTTGCCTCGTACTCAGAAAGGGTACAACTCCATATGGGTAGTAGTGGACCGGTTGACGAAGGTGGCTCATTTCATCCCGGTGAACACTACTTACTCCGGTGCTAGACTCGCAGAGTTGTACATCTCCCGGATTGTCTGTCTGCATGGCGTTCCGAAGAAGATTATATCTGATCGAGGATCTCAGTTCACTTCACGGTTCTGGGAGCAGTTGCATGATTCGTTGGATACGAAGCTGCGCTTCAGTACTGCTTATCATCCTCAGACAGATGGACAGACAGAGAGAACCAACCAAGTGTTGGAGGATATGCTTCGAGCCTGTGCTATTCAGTATGGTACCAGCTGGGATAAATGCCTGCCGTATGCAGAGTTTTCTTATAACAACAGCTATCAGGCCAGCCTGAAGAAATCCCCGTTTGAGGCTCTGTATGGTCGGAAATGCAGGACTCCGCTGTATTGGGATCAGATTGGTGAGAGGCAGGTGTTTGGTCCGGATATTGTCGAGGAGGCCGAACAGCTGGTACAGCAGGTGCGAGAGAATCTGAGGGTTGCTCAGACTCGTCAGAAGAGCTACGCGGATGTGCGTCGTCGAGATTTGACCTTTGCAGTGGGTGATCATGTATATCTGAAGGTCTCGCTGATGAGAGGAATCCGCAGGTTTAATGTACGAGGAAAGCTAGCTCCTCGGTACATCGGTCCGTTCAAGGTGCTGGAACGGAAAGGTGAGGTGGCATATCGTCTGGAGTTGCCACCAAATCTCTCAGGAGTGCACGATGTGTTTCACGTATCGCAGCTGAAGAAGTGCTTGAGAGTGCCAGAAGAGCAAGCACCGATAGAAGGGTTGGATGTGCAGGAGGATCTGACCTACGTTGAGCATCCGGTAAAGATTCTGGAGACATCTGAGAGAGTTACTAGAAACAAGAAGGTCAAGATGTGCCGTGTTCAGTGGAGTCACCACACGGAGGATGAGGCTACTTGGGAGCGAGAAGACGAGCTGAGGAAGACATATCCCGACCTCTTTGCTAGCCAGCCTATCTGAATCTCGGGACGAGATTCCTGTAAGGGGGGTAGGTTTGTAACACCCTAAGGTAATTTCCTTAAATTTTAATTAATTTATTTGGGCTTAAATAAATTTTCCATGCTTTTCCTTAATTTATATCGCATTTAACGTAATTTTATAACACAGGAAAATAAAATTAATAATAAGATCAACTTGATTGTGCATTCATGCTGGTGCATTATTTTAATTGTGTTGGGTTTGAATTCAAACTTATTTGAATTCAAATGGCATGGTTTGAATGTTTGAGTGTAGGAAAGAAATAGGAAAAAGAAGGGAAAAGAAAGAGCCAGCCCAACCCTCCCTTGGCCCAGCCCAGCTCTCCACTTCCTTCTCCTCTCCCTCCTCGGGCCCTTTCCCCTCTTCCCCGCGTTGGCCAAGCCCGAGCTCCACCCTTCCTCTCTCCCCTTCTCTCGCGTGGGCCGCGCCCCGGCCCACCTTTCCCCTTAACCCGAGCCAGCGCTCCCCGCTCTCCCCTCCTCTCTCTCTGTCAGCTCGGGCCCATCTGCCGGCGCCGTTCCCCGCTCACGCGCCCTCTCCTCTCCCTCTCGCTGGCCACTCGACCCCACCCGTCAGTCCTTTCCTCTTCCCCGCTCGCGCTGCCCTCTGTTCCGCTGACCCCCGCCCCGCCGGCCGCACCTTGGCAACCTGGGCCCGCCCCTCTGCCTCCCTCTGCCTCGCACCCGCGCCGCACCCCTGCTTGCGACCGAGCCCCCTTTCCAGAAGCTTCGCCGCAGACCCAGCGCTACGCGGGGTAGTTGCGCTTGATCCGTTTCCCCCGCGTGCAACGATCCCCGCCGGGATTCTTGCGCCAGCTCAGGTACGCGCGCCCGAGCTAACCCGTGGCCCTTAAGTGGCTTCCCCGCACGCCCTGGAGCTCAGCCACCGAAGCCCGTAAGCGCTAGCCGCCGCCGCCGCCGCCGCCCGTGAAGCTTAGCGGAGGCACCCTGCTCCGCCGTGGTCCGTCGGTCTCGACCCGCCTCCGGTCCCTCTTTTCCCCCTCGGTGAGCACCTCAGCGTTCCCGGGTCCTCTTGCGTTGATGTTGTGGTTTCTAGCCCCCCCTTAGCGACCGAACCGCCGTCCGCCCATGGCCGCCGTCGCACCGAGCCGCTTTTACCGCCGGGCGGACCTTCCTAGCCACCGTAGGCTCGGGCCAAGCGCTCGGATAAGTTGCCCACGCTGTCAGCTTTCCCCAGAACCCGATCTCGTGCTGGATGAGGCCCAGACGGCCAAGATGGGCCTCTCCGGCGTGGCGCCGCCGTGGAGGCCGTGCTCCGGTGAGCAATCGCCGCCACAGGTCCCGGTCTCCGTTCCCCTTCCGTTCTGGCCACCCGATCCAAGATCTACGGACCGGAATAGAAACCGCATACCCCTTTGCCGTGAGCCCTTCGATCTGCATCCTGTGCCCGAGATTAGATCGCGATGGGAGTAGTTCAGGACCACCGGATCTGGATCCAACGGACGGAATCCACGCGTACCCCTTCACTTAGCGGATCTAATCTGAGCCGTCCGATCTTAATCCAGCGATCCAGAACAGATCATACCGCTTCGGCCGCCCCTTTTGCTAAAGAGTCCCTGCCTTTTTGGGAATCAACCCGCCGTCCACCCGTGAGTCAAAAATAATTACAAGTAGGTCCTTTTCTTCTTGTTTAACACCCCGAGCTCTCTAGAAATTGTTTCTTAGCCCTAGTTTTGGAGTTTTCACGTGCTAACCCCTGAGTCTATGCTTTATTTACGTTTTGGTCCTCGGTTTTTGCCCAGAAGCCCCTGGAAGTCCTGTTTTTCTTACAATTAGGTCCCTGGATCTTGTTTTAAGTGCAGTTTTCGCGTTTTAGCTCCGTTTTAGGTGTTCTTTATATGCACGCGATCGTTGTAACGCGTAGGATAGCTTTAGACTAGTTTTAAGTGCTGTTTCTATGTAATGTTGTACTGTTTTCTTATATTTTTGCTATTGTTTGTGCATGTGTGTATGTGTGGACTATGTTCGACGATCGTGAGTAGACGCGGAGCCTTTGGAGCAGTACCAGGAGCAGCCGTCTTCCGAGCAGTTTGAGCAGCAGCCGGGAGAGTACGAGGAAGGCAAGTATAACATGAACTTCCTATCACTTTTTAATACAAGTTCATACTGCATTTTAATACTGTATACCTATAAGGACTTCCTAGCCACCTTTATATCCTTATATATATCCTATGGGTTGCATTTTTGGTTAGTTGTGCTAGGTTGCTGCGCTATAACGTATCTGGGTCCTTTGTAATTAATTTGATTAATGGTCTTATGCAACTTAATTCTGGAGCCGACCCTCTGTGCTGTGTGCTTGAGTGGTTTGTGCGTCCTTAAAAGATGTTTTTGTTAGAAACATGGTTTAGGGGGCCAGCACGGTGCTTAGTGCTTGGTTGGCCACTCTCCATAAGGACCGGTTCATAGAGCGACAACCTGGGACAACCGCGCAACCACAAGACTGGTATGGGACGGTCTTGACTTATTAATTAGGTCATTTTGGTTGGGGAGTAACTTACCTGCGTGGGCCAGAGGGGTGGTAAGCTTCAATGGTCCCTGCTCCTCCGGCTTGGTCTGTGCTGTGTGTCTTGTACCCCCGGAGGTGGGCCCCATCGTCGCTGATCCAGAATCCTTAGCGGTTACACCTTACCAACGTGATCCTTTGTAACGGTCTCGTAGTGTGCTCGCTAGCCATCTCACCTAAGGAAGTGTGATGAACAACTAGCGTAGCTCACGACTTGTGGGTAAAGTTGTGCAACCTCTCGAGAGTGTAAAACTGATATATCAGCTGTGCTCACAGTCATGAGCGGCCCAGATCCTCCGTCTGATTAGTGGGGTTATCAACCTTTGACGAGGGCGATTCCCCGGGTGGTTTTGGTTGGATGGTTCTCAGTAGTTCCTAATCAATATTGATTAATTCTTATGCAATTCGGGTTATGGTAACTCATCCACTTGTAGTAATTAGTTTTAATAAAATTTGCCAAGACTAAAAGCTAATGCAGTTGAGTCAGCTAACCTTAGAGCCTCATGCTCGTGTTATGCTTGTTGAGTACGAGTTTGTACTCACACTTGTCTCTCTACTCTTCTGTTCCATTTCGGCTATCTTCGACTGCTGCTCAGTGCCCGGCAACGTGGAGGATTACGCCAGCGGCTTCGACGACTTCTAGGCGTTTGTCTCCCAGTCGACGTCCCTGTGGCGCCCAGCTCTTCCTGTATCTCTTTTATACGCTTCCGCAACTCTTGAACCGATTCTTGATTCGGTTGTAATAAAATAATTCATTATGATTTATTTACGATTTATATTAATGTTATTCCTGACATGTGTTGTGATATCTTGATAATCTGTTGTATATATGCGTGACTTGATCCTGGCGCATATATGATTGCTCGATTTATGTTCTTATAAATTGGGTGTGACACTCTCTTCCTTCTCTCTCTCTCTGACCGCCAGGCCCCGCGCGTCAGCGCTTTCTTCTCCCCCTCCTTCTTTTTCCCCGGGCGCAACGGCCCGAGATCCCCGCGACCTCCCCTGCTCCGGGCCCGCACGCCAGGTAGCGCCGCTGCCCTTCAAAGAGCAGCCCCGACCCCCCCTCTGAACCCTAACCCTAGCCGCCACCGAGGACCTCCAACGCCGCCGCTCCTTGTTCCTCCACCGCGCAAGCTCCCTCGGCCTCACCGTCGCGCTGCCACTCCGCCGTGCCACAGACCTCGATAAGCCCCGCATCCGGTCCGCCGCCTCGCCCGGAAGCTTCCCACGCCCAGCAATTGTGCCCCGAGCCTCTGCATCCCCGGGATTTCGCGACGAAGGCGCCGCCGGTGAGCTGTGCCGCTACCCCAATTCCCTCGGTGCCGGCCGGTCTTGGGCTACTCTTAACCCCTGGTTACATCCGCAGGGACGTCCACGACCGATCCGCGCGTCCAAGGGACCTCGAGCCCCTCTGTTGCAGCTTGCCCGCGAGCGCCGTCGTCCTTCCGCCGCCGGTTGTCGTTGTCGTACCTCCTCCGCCAGGCTCCGGGCACCGTAGCCCCTCGGTGAGTTTCCCCTTCGTGCTCTGGTCCTTTTGCACCAGCTGCAGTAGCCTTTAACCGCCCATAACGTCCAGAACGCGAGCGCCGTCGATGCGCCGTCGCCCCGAGCCGCCCCCACCGTCGGGCTCGTCGCTAGAGTCCTCCCCGTGCTTCGCTTGGGCCCTAGGTGAATCACACGTGTCGCGCAGGTCACGCCGGACCCAAGCCCAGGTCAGTTTGGCCCCCGGAGCGGCGGGAACGCCGAGCTCCGGTGAGCCCGAGCCGTGCGCCACCGCGGAGACGAGCTCCGGCGAGTCAACGCCGCCGCCCGGATCCCTCCCTTCCTTCCTGAGCCGTTCGATGCAGATCCGGTGGCCCAGATCCATCCCGTGCGTGAGTCAAGCAAGCAGCGTACCGGTCAGCGGTGGTGTTTTTGCTAAAGAGACCCCGACCTTCTTGGAAATAAACCCGCCGTCCAACTCTAGCTCAAAAGTAATTGCAGACAAGTCCTTTTCCTCCCGTTTGACCCCCTGAGCTTCCTGGATTTTGTGGCCGCAGTCCAGGCCTTGCGTTTTCATGTGCTAGCCCCTGTGTCTAGGCTTTAATTACATTTGGGTCCCTGGTTTTTCGTCCAGAACCCCCTGCAGTCCAGTTTTTCTTACAAATAGGTCCCTAGATCTTGTTTTAAGCGTAGTTTTCGCGTTTTAGCTCCGTTTTAAGCGTTCTTTATATCCACGCGATCGTTGTGACGCGTAGAATAGCTTTAGACTAGTTTTGTGTGCTGTTTCTATGTAATGTTGTACTGTTTTTCTTATATTTTATTATTGTTTGCATGTGTGTGCATGTGTGGCCCATGTGTTGCTGTTACGATCGTGAGTAGACGCAGAGCCTTTGGACGAGTACCAGGAGCAGCCCTCTTCCGAGCAGTTCGAGCAGCAGCCGGGAGAGTACGAGGAAGGTAAGTATAACATGAACCTCCTATCACTTTTAAATACAATTTCATACTGCATTTTAATTCTGTATGCCTATCAGGATTTCCTAGCCACCTTTATATCCTTTATATATCCTTTGGGTTGCATTTTGGTTAGTTGTGCTAGGTTGCTGCGCTATAACATATCTTGGTCCTTTTTAATTAATTTGAATAATGGTCTTATGCAACTTAATTCTGGAGCCGACCCTCTGTGCTGTGTGCTTGAGTGGTTTGTGCGTCCTTAAAAGATGTTTTGTTAGAAACATGGTTTAGGGGGCCAGCACGGTGCTTAGTGCTTGGTTGGCCACTCTCCATAAGGACCGGTTCATAGAGCGACAACCTGGGACAACCGCGCAACCACAAGACTGGAATGGGACGGTCTTGACTTACTAATTAGGTCGTGTTGGTTCGGGAGTAACTTACCTGCGTGGGCAAGAGGGGTGGTAAGCTTCAATGGTCCCTGCTCCTCCGGCTTGGTCTGTGCTGTGTGCTTGTACCTCCGGAGGTGGGCCCCATCGTCGCTGATCCAGAATCCTTAGCGGTTACACCTTACCAACGTGATCCTTTGTAACGGTCTCGTAGTGTGCTTGCTAGCCATCTCACCTAAGGAAGTGTGATGAACCACTAGCGTAGCTCACGACTTGTGGGTAAAGTTGTGCAACCTCTCGAGAGTGTAAAACTGATATATCAGCTGTGCTCACAGTCATGAGCGGCCCAGATCCTCCGTCTGATTAGTGGGGTTATCAACCTTTGACGAGGGAGATTCCCCGGGTGGTTTTGGTTTGGATGGTTCTCAGTAGTTCTTAATTAATATTGATTAATTCTTATGCAATTTGGGTCATGGTAATTCATCCACTTGTAGTAATTAGCTTTAATAAAATTTTGCCAAGATTAAAAGCTAATGCAGTTGAGTCAGCTAACCTTAGAGCCTCATACTCGTGTTATACTTGTTGAGTACTAGTTTGTACTCACACTTGCCTCTCTACTCTTCTGTTCTATTTTGGATATCTTCGACTGCTGCTCAGTGCCCAGCAACGTGGAGGATTACGTCAGCGGCTTCGACGACCTCTAGGTGTTTGTCTCCCAGTCGACGTCCCTGTGGCGCCCAGCTCTTCATGTATCTCTTTTACGCTTCCGCAACTATTGAACCGATTCTTGATTCGGTTGTAATAAAATAATTCATTTATGATTCATTTACGATTTAAATTAACATTATTCGTGATATGTGTTGTGATATCTTGATGATCTGTTGTATATATGCGTGACTTGATCCTGGCGCATATATGATTGCTCGATTTATGTTCTTATAAATCGGGTGTGACATGATTGTTGGCTAGTCTCAAGCTAAGTGAGCCTCTCACATCACTAGATCTCTCTATCGAAATTCAATCCTATCCTTCATTGAAATTCTGCTTAGTTTGAGGGGGAGCCGGATACTCCGGGTGGCCAGATAGTCCGGACATTTGTCCGGATACTCCGGAAGGTAAATCCATCCAATATTTACCGCGGAGGGGGTCAGTTAGAAACTCTCATTCACTTCTTTTCACCGATGCCACCTCCCTTTTCTTCTCCTCTCCCTCTCTCTCACCTTAGGGGTGATTTTCACCATCCAAACACACAAATCTTGCAAATCTTTGAGGAAAGGATGATTTCCTCTCCGGAAACTCTGGGGATTCATCAGATTCGAAGGTTTTCACTTGTTCAATATTTCTCAAGGTATTCAAACTTTAAATCGCCCGATCTCCCAATGTGGTTGGCGTTAGTCGATATGTCTTGGGGAGTAGTCTATACACATATCTAGAATCCTGTGGTTAAAGTTTGATTCAATTCCTATGGCTAAATCTTTAAATCTTTGAACCTAGGGTTTTGGGGCACGACATCCGGATACTCCGAAAATAGGCCCGGTTACTCCGACCTTGTTGTCCGGAGTATTCGGACACATACCCGGAGTCTCCGGACTTCATTTGACTGGTCCTATTCTTTTCAATCAAAATCTATCTAGACTCGTTCGTAATCATACCACATCTCTTGTCTAGGAAATAGGGAGAGCAGGTGAAGCATCTGGTCAACTTCGGCAAAAGCACCGTCATGATCCGCAAATTGAACAAGAAGAAGTATCTCCTCCAAGTCCTCCTCCGAAGGAGCCACAACCAAACCATCGCCCCGGCAAGGAACCTGCCAGCAGCAGCCAAGCTCTATCTCGTGCATCTCGGCGAGCTCCTTACATTATGCCAAGCATGGTCGTGCCTCCTCCTTCCCGGGCAAATCCAACTAGAAAGAGAATTGCTTGGGAAATCTACCCTCGGACACCTCCACGTCTGCAAATAGAGTTTCAAGAAGATCAATGCCAATATCCTAGGTGCTCGAAGCTCACCCATCCTCAAATTGTGCCCGGTTTTGCCGTTGAAATAGGGAGAAATTACTTCAAACAAACCATGGCGCTAACTAATGCACGCAAGGAGGACGTGTATAAGTTTGAGAAGGCAAAAAATTTGGAAAGAAGATTTTGGTGCCAACTCCATCAAGACTTCTACTCCTCCGTGGTCTTGCGCAAGGGAAAGGCACCTATTATCCCTTGCAAGTACATTGATTGGGCATACTTTGAAAAGCTCAACGATCCATTTTTCAATCAAGTAATTGCAAAGTGTAAGGAGTTTGGGCTCTATGACATCATGGGCTTTCGATATGATTGGAATAAGGAGATCCTTGCTCGGTTTCATTCCTCTCTCTACTATGATGAAAGGAAGATTGCTATCTTTTGGACGACCGAAGGGGTCAAGTACAGAGTGGATCACATGACCTTTTCCCACTTGCTTGGGCTTGGCTTTGAAGATGAAAACGAGGGATCCCATTCATGTTGAGTATCAAGTAAAGCCAAATCAATTACCTGCCCTCTTCTACAATCCGATCCTATCCAAAGCCGGTAACGCAAGCACCCTCCAACCCTTCTACTACATGATGAATCAATTCTTTTGTGCCACCATTGATGCTAAAGATGGAGATGCTACGGCACTTTGATACTTTACTTGCAACCTCCTTGCTCGTGTGATGCCCGGTGGAAGACCCTTCTCAATCATGGACTTCATTTGGAATGAGTTGAGAAGGACGATGAATGATCCATAGAAATTTCCATCATCTGCTCCATATCTCATGTATATGATAGAAAGGGTCACAAATTTCACCTTTCCTACGGACTGCAAGCATGTGGCACTTCACCTTCGTCCTCGCTCCGGTGATGCAACGCATGCACCTCCACTTCATGCTGGAGCCACTAGGAATCCACGATTTGATCCTCCTCAGTCTACTGTTGGAGCTTCTTCTTCCTCTCGTCATGGTCATCATGACTCATTCATAAATAGGGCACTCAAGAGTATCTTCTACATGTGCAAGATAGCAATTCAGGAAATAAATGAAAACTGTCATGATATTATTGAGATCAAGAGTCACTTATGGCTTCCTGCGGATCCTTACCATGAGTTGCCCGAGTTTGATGATCCATTCGCCGAGTGGGATGCCGCGGATGAGGCCGCTATTGCTGCTGCTTATGCTCCTCTTCCTCATCCACGTCGACGCACTCATGCACCTACTCGCTCTCGTCACTCTCCTCCTCGTGGCCATGATGAAGTTGAGGAGACCGAAGAAGAAGAGCCCCGTGACTACCGCGAGCACACCGACTCCAATGAGGCTGAGGATACCTCCGATGAGGACGCCCAAGATGATGATGAGTGGAAGCCTTCTTTGCTCTTTTCATTTCCTTTTTGGCACTTGATGACAAAGGGGTAGTGAAAATGACCATTTATGTACTCATTTGGGCTTGTATCGAACAAAGTCGCTTTATCGCTCTCTTGAACTCATTCTTGTAATGACTGTGTGGTGTGAGAAAACTTGTAATGTGTGCTACTCTGTGTTTAAAACTGTTTGGTTGTCACATTTGAAGTTGTTCTAAGGCTTAAATGATAGTGTGATGCTTATTTGAATTGTGATGACTTGTTGTTTTCTGTGTTCTATGCAGGAAGTCCGGATACTCCGGTTATTTGCATCACACATTGTATTAGCACACACTTGCTCACCCCACTGTAGAATGTATAAAGAGCTTTCATGTTTTCTTCATAATGTGCCAACTTTAACTTTTGAGAAGTCAATCTGAAATTCAAGTTCATGGCATACATTAAGGGGGAGCTTTTTATATGCTTAAGTTTACATCTTTATGATTATCAAATGAGATACATGTGGATTGTCATCAATCACCAAAAAGGGGGAGATTGAAAGATATTTAGGCCCCTTAGTGGGTTTTGGTGGTAGATGACAAAGCATATGTATATTTAATCGTGTTATCAAGCATGTGTGCAGATGCTAAGGGTGATTAAATAAAGCGTATTACGAAGCACGGCCCCTCAAAAGGGAAAATAAAAAATGGTGTTTCAAATTTACTTCAAGAGTAGATTTTATTTTGAAATTGAGTATAGGAACGCCGTACTATCAAGAGGGACTTTGATCTACAGGTGTTGACATGGTAGTTGTGCTCAAAAGAACCTACAAAAACCCGGAGAATCAAACCTACCACTATAAACAACCTTCTTGTGAAATTCCCTGCTAAACCTGGAGTGTCCGGGTCCTGGTCCGGAATGTCTGGAAAGAGATGTCCGGAGTATCCGGATATATACCCGGAGTCTCCAGGTAAATGTTCCCCATCCGTAAATTGCTTTGAGTCCGGAGTGTCCGGATCCCAGTGTCTGTAGTATCCGGACATATACCCGGAGTATCCGGGTACCCTTTAGCCAACGGCTAGTTTTCTGTGAAAGGGAGTATAAATACTCCGATACCCCCTCACTCAGACCTCTCTCTTGCTCATTTCAACCAGAAACGCCCACAAGCTAAAGAGGAACTCTCTCACTCCCCCTTTCTTCATTCTTGAGTGATTTTCTTTGGGGATTCAAGTGAGATTGTTGCAAGAGCAAAGATTTGTGCTAGTGAGCTTCCATTCCATCTCTTGAGCACATCATTCTTGTCTAGCCGGTGGATTCAAGTTTGTTACTCTTGGAGCTTCAAGCTCCTAGACGGCTAGGCGTCGCTCGTGAGTGTTCAATCAAGTTGTGAGCATCACGGGAAGTTTGTAATCGTCTTTCCTCTCGGAGGAACTCATAGTAAGTGACCTTGGGTTTGAGCGTTGGTCTCACCCTTGGGAGAGAAGCAGAGGTGTTCTTGAGCACCGTCTCTTGAATCCTTAGTCAACATAGACGTAGCTCCTTTGGGAGTGAACATCGGGAAACAAATTCTATCTCTCTCTTATGCTTCTTACTTGTTTTATTGGTTATTTGCTTGTGAGACTAACTTTCCAGGATTTGAGGTCCATCTACTATTATATAAGTCTCTAGAGCAAGACAACTGGGAAGAAACACTCTAAAAGTACCACTAGCTCTTCTAAATTTACTCGATCTAAATTACAGCATCAGTATCTCCTTTTTGTGTACATTGTTTCGTACCTGGATAGTCCGGACATTATCTCCGGACACTCCGGACACAAAGATAGGAGTATCCGAACATATATCCGGAGTATTCGGACATCTATGTTACTGATAGTGTTCAAAGTGTTTTAAGTTTCAGATTAGCCTATTCAGCCCCCCTCTAGGCATCTAGAGGTCCTTTCATAATTGACTCTGCTTGGCGACTACTTCAACTACTCATCTCACCTACAAAACTAGTCAGAATTGACTCCGACTAGTTGGCTTCATCGACAGTTCAAGATACAACAACAACTTGGCCAATGCCTAGGCTCGGGGGCTGATGCCACCGACTACTAGGTGTATCTCATGCAACTCCTCTAGCTCCCATCCTCGGAGGCTGGGCTCGACAAGGCACTCAGCGTGCTTTCGGTGGATCATTTAAGCTCCCACGCTTTGAGGCTGGACGCTGCAAAACTACTCGGAAGATCCCGATTCAAGAGGTTTTTAAGGATTTATCTTGGGAAAACAGTTGATTAACCATTATTTTAGGGATTTTATTCTGAAATAAGGGTTTTTTTTGAAAATTTTAACCCAGAGGTCTTATCTAGCCATTGACTTAGAGAACAGGGTTTGATTTGAGCGGTGATTTAGGGTGCTTTTTGGAGAAGTTATTTATTTAACCATTTTTTAGGGAACTCATTCAGAAAAAAGCGGTTTTCGAATTTCTAAACCATTTTCCCATCTTAACCATCAAATCTTTACCGTTATATATTGCATGCCACGATTCTTTGGATCCTTTATTCCAAAACTTGGGGATTTGGATTCAGGGCTCGGGAGCTGCGGGACACGTGTCATCAACGATTTATTTTTCAAATCTTTTGGAAGATAAGGACAGAAGATTGAAGACTAATTTGACCCTCAGCCTGATTCTTCGTGTCAACCTAAGGCTCGGAGGCTACTTCATATGGAGTTCGAGTCAACCTAAGGCTCGGAGGCTACTTCATATGTAGTGCGAGTTTAAATTGCACCACATCTAAAAAAAGACTTGACAACTACTCAGGGCATGCGCACCTCACAGCCTCGATGCAGCCAAGAAAGTACTCAGAAGATGCCTTCAAAATGGAATTTGAGAGAACTCGAAGTCGCCTTCAGAAGTACTCGGATGTCAGCAGTACTCTACTATGAAGAGCTCGGGGGCTTGTCAGACCTGAGTCCACGGGACTATGCACATGGCATACATCTTGTAAGATAAGGGGTGGGACATGGCCTACACCCTATACCAATTGTAACTACTCGTATTGTAGTAGAACTACTCGTACCGTAGTAGAACTAGTCGGAACAGAAGGAAACTACCCGAAAAGTACTCGGGTAGAACTCCTGAGCTTGTATCAAGTTAGGATTTTCATGTAACCCTATCCCTCCAAACTATATAAGGACGGGCAGGAATCCCCTCCAAAGGACCATGAGGGACAACTGTCACACCCGGTTTTGAAAAGGGAACTGTATCCATCTCATATGTGCGCCAGGATCAAATTCCACACATATGATAGACAATACAAGTGCATATCCGAAATAATGTTGCAACAAAAGAGAGTATCATAGTACTTTATTACATGACCGAAAGTCTTAATCTTAAACGAATAAGTAAACGTTTATAACTAGCAGCGGACTTCAACTTCACAGGCAGACGACTAGGAGACATACGCCTAGTACTCTTCAAAATCTTCAGCGAACTCCGGACAATTATCTTGTTCTAAGCAGCATTAGTTTTAATAAAGCAAGCGTAAGTACACTTATGGTTGGTACTCAGCAAGTGGAGTAAATTATATGATATGCAAGACCATAATCAAGGAAAAGTTGACATGGTTTGACTGCAATAAGAAGTTTTAGTTGATCAAGTTTTATGTAGCAAGCATTAGCTAAATGTAAGTATATACCTACCCTTAAATAAATAAAAGAGATAAGATAACAATAATAAATAAAGAACATTAATTTAGATTATCTTCAAGTTCAACTATCTTGTGAGGGTCCAAACGGGTTTTAACCGTGAGCACAGCTTATATATCAGTTTTCACTCTGCAGACGTTGTGCACTTTACCCACAAGTCGTGTTTCCCTTAATGCCCGGGTTTGCAAGGCCATTAAACACTTCCAAGATGAGTGGCAAGGATTCACTACGAGGCCTTTACAAAGATTCCCTAACTTATGATAATCCGCTAAGATTTCAAGTCAAAACGGTCATAACCCTCCCTAATGAGGTGGTACCATAGCCAAGGACCACATATCATAAAGCCTCAAGAGGACCGAGTTATATCTCGATGATGCAACCCCTCTTGCACTTTCGGTAAGATTATCATAAGCTAAAGTTTCTAATTAATTAGCCAAGACCAAAGCCATATAATATTGTGGTTGCACTGTTTTCCTGTGTGGTTCCCCATGTTCCAATTAATGCAATGATCTTAATTATCACCATAGAAGTATTTCAGAACATGAGTAAACCAGTATAGCATAATTTCAGGTTATCCAACCAAAGTCTGAGTAATAGCAACTAGCATAGCTACAACATAAATATAACAACCCAGATTTAATCAAAGAAGTTCAAAAGAAACTAGGCATATCCTTAGTTTGGAATCCATCATATTCTATACACATGCATGCATATAAAATAAATAAATATATATATTTATAAAGTTATTAGGACTGGAATATGATCAAGAACCACTTGCCTTCGTCAAAGAACTGCTGCTGCTGGGGAACGTCTTCAAAACCTTGCTCTTGCAGACCCTCGAACTTCGCACCATCTATCGTAACACACAAGTACATACAAACAAACAAGTACTATAAATAAGAAACAATACACCAAAAAATATGAATAGAGCAAAACATCGCTATAAAGCTACTATATGCGTGTTATCGCCATATTCTGGATGGGCCAGAAGTGGGTCATGGAGCAAGATGGGCTTAGAAGATAATTATAATAAGCTTGCGAATCGAACCTTGTGCGGATGATTGGGGCTAGAAAGGCCGTGTAAATATAGATATAGGCCGTTATGAGTCGTAGCATGTTTGATTAGGGTTAGTTAAGAAGGACGAGTCTACGGACTATAAATATGTACTATGAATAAACAAGAAACAGAATCATTCATCAACAACTCTCAGCGCATCGCCTCCCCTGTTCTAGGGTTTTCATCGGGTAAGTGCCATGCGGCTCCAATCACGCTCTGCGTGATCGGGGTAGCATCACCCTTGCTCGTTTATTTTATGTGTTGCTCGTTCTGAAGCCTTGTAGATGGCGAGTAGCACTAGTTATCTTAGCGCGCATAGAGTAACGTTATCTTCTGTGTATCCCGATCATGCTTTGTTCGTTGCTCGCGTGTGCTTAGTAATCATCGTGTTCGATCATGGATGCGATGGTTGCATCTTGCTTCATCTTTATTAGTAGATCTAATCTATTATGGCTAGTTTCTATTTATTAGAGATTTGGTTCAATATGTGCATGATTAGGCCTTGCAAACAAGTTGACAGTTCCGGCAGTATGTTTAGTATCGGGTCGTAGCTTGAATAGAGGTTGCTCTAGGAATCGGCTCTTCGGCTGGTTTCAGGATCTCTGTTTAGATTGTTTGTTCCGATACTTTTGTGTATTCGTTAGGCTCAATTATGTGTAGGATGTTCCGATCGTGCAATGAGGGCTTAGTCATCGTGGATTGGATTAGATTGATATTTATGAAACAAGATTTATTTTGTTGTTAAGCATATATGTATATTGCTTGTTCCAAAGATCCGATCCGGTATTGCCGCAATCGGCTCTTCATAGCCGATACCGGGGAGGAAGTGATGATGTTCTGTGTGTACAGAAATTTGATACATCACACCTTCCTGATCAAGTGCAGGATCAGGTGGCACGCCTAGCGACCTCAAGCCAGGGTGCGCGCCGGATTACTGGGCCGTTGACCGAGGGACCGGGGCCCACCAGCCGTCCCAGAAGCCTCCCGGCTTCTCGTGTTGCCTATCACTGCTCGTCGACTGGTTTTGACCGACAACACATTCTGGGATGCCCAGTGGGACCCTCTCCATCGACTTCGTCATCATCATCACCATCATCTTCATCGACTTCATCATCTCCATCGACTTCATCAATCGCGGTTAGCGGAATGGCAAGAGATGATCCGATCACCTATGAGGAGCTCTCTGCTGAGCATAAGCAGAGATATGATGAAATCAAGACTCAATTTGAAGCCGATCTCATCGGCTCTTTTGAAAGGACTCGGAACCACGGTGTCAGGTGGAAAGGGTTTTCACCCGAAGGTGCTCTTGACAGAGTAGATCTATCTATCCCATCTGAAGACCGTACCAGAGCTCTGCGGCAGGAAGTGAATTATGCGGTGGTTCACTCATTACACCGACATTCTGAAAGTTTGGTCAATGCTTTCGAGCGTGTAGCTTTGCGTGTGGTCTAAGAAATTATGAAGCATCAGCATTCTCCAACTGGGCCTACCTTGGGGAGTCATAAAGGAGAATTGTCATTCCAAACCAGACCACCATTGCCTTATGCGCTCGCGGCTGCGGAATCACATGGTGCTCCAGCTTATGTGGTTTATAAAGTGGGAGGTGACCCCATGGATCACCAGTTCTTCAGCGAGCCACCCAAGGAGATCCCACATGGCTATATGTGTGCGTACATACCGGACAGCAATAACCCGGTACATTCTGCACAGAAAGCAATTGGAGGGGTTTCCGGAGCCGACGCAGACAAGCAAGCATGGTTGGCAACTTATGCTACCGGGCCAAGTCACGACAGTATGCACTCGGCCCCTGGGTTACAAACAGCAGAGCAAATTAGCGCTATTCTGAGGGATCAGTTTGGCATATTACCAAAGAGGAGAGCGATCGGCTATACCAAGCCGTATCCAAGCGATTATGATTTAATCCCACTGCCGCCCAAGTATCAGCTACCTGAGTTTACCAAATTCAGTGGGGCAGAAGGTTCTAGTTCTATTGAACACGTAAGCCGATACTTGGCACAATTGGGTATAATCTCCGTATCGGATCCTTTGCGAGTAAGGTTTTTCTCGCAATCGCTCAAAGGACCAGCCTTCGGATGGTACACGTCGTTAGGTCCTGACTCTATCCGTACCTGGAAGCAGCTGGAAGAACAATTCCACATTCAGTATCATTCAGAAGCTGCAGAAGCAGGAATTGCCGATTTGGCACAGGTACGACAGAAACAAGGAGAGACCGCGGCAGAATTCGTTCGACGCTTCAGGGAGATGAAGAACAGATGTTATTCAACACGGATTTCAGAAAAAGAAGTAGTTGAATTGGCATCTATGGGATTATTGAAGCCGATCAGAGATCTGGCTTTTCAATTGGAATTCACCTCTTTGGCGCATCTAGTCCAGAAGCTGATGATGCATGAGCAGCGTCATCCTGAGCTATACCAAGAAAAATTTAAGCGTCAGGTGGCGGTAGCTGATACAGAAGAAGCCGATGACTCCGGGGAAGAGCTAGAAGTGTCAGTCACAGAATGGGCTCGCGGCGCAAATCCTGTGCCTTGCAAGTGGGTGAAGCAAACTGGGCCTGCAAAGGGGTTTGACTTTGATGTGGGTAAAGTCGAACAAATTTTCGACTTATTGTTAAAAGAAAAACAGTTGAAGTTTCTAGAAGGATACAAGCCTCCCACGGCACAGGAGTTGAAAGGAAGATCATATTGTAAGTGGCATGACTCCTTTACCCACGGCACAGGTGATTGCAAGGAGCTCCGTCAGCAAATCCAATCGGCTATTGAGCAGGGCCAATTGATCTTAGGCCAGACCGCCATGAAGGTTGACACTCAGCCTTTCCCTGGTGTGAACATGGTAGAAAATTATGACCGGTCAGCAAGGCGACAGCTAGACTTCGCGCTCGGCATCAACATGGCGGGGGTGGCATCACGCCACCAGGTTAAGAACAAAGAGGCTAATCCCAGCGATCGGCCCCAAAAAGAAAGGAAAGGATATGTCACAGAAGAGCAAGTAAGGTATGTGAGGAATCAACGGCCAACTTCTTCTGATCTTCTCAGAAAATATGAATACCAGTATCAGCAGCGCCTTCAGCGGGAATCTGAGGAAGAAGAATATGAGCATCGCACTGGAATGCGCTTGAGGAAGCATGAAGATGCCCGTGATCATTGGCACTGCCCATTTTTCAGGTATTGTTGGGATTCTGGTATGAGCCGGCTGCCTACTATCAGGTATTGCCCAGAGTGTGGACCCATGAAGCTAGATGTAAGGGGCTCAGTTTTCCGACGGTTAGGGCCTGTTCTAACCCGGCAATAGTGGGTTCGATCACCACGAAGGGAAGAAGAAGAGGAGGACAGGTATCATCGCCCACGTTGGTGCCCTAATGGACTTAACCGTTCTCAAAAGCCCAGGGTTCCGCGGCTGCGTAGCTTGGAAGAAGTCGAGGCCAAGTATATCGAGTCATTAAGAAAAGCACGACTGGATCTGGCAGAACAAGTCCATTATGTGCAGGAAAAGGAGTCACGCCATTCCAGAAAGGAATGGCGGCCCAAGTCAATAAAAGCCGATAAGAAGGTATCGGCTAATACACATATGGTTTTTGTACTTCCTGCAGAATTCCATGCTCGGACCCGTGAAGAGCCATCGGTAGCCCAGCTTGAATTGGGACCACGGCCGGTGATATTCGAAAAGACACCAGCCAAGAGTTACAAGCACCTAAAAGCTTTATATCTTAAAGGATATATTAACGGTCAGCCCGTTAACAAGATGCTGGTGAATACGGGAGCGGCAGTTAACATCATGCCATACTCAGTTCTGCGCCGTTTGGGGCGGTCCACCGGAGACCTGATCAAGACTAATGTCACGCTAAGTGACTTTAATGGGCAGACTTCAGAAGCTCAGGGTGTCCTCAGTGTAGATCTCACCATCGGAAACAAGACTGTCCCGACCTCGTTCTTCGTCGTTAACAGCAAAAGTACCTATAATGTCTTACTTGGCAGGGACTGGATTCACACTAATTGTTGCATCCCCTCCACTATGCGTCAGTGTTTGATCCAATGGGATGGAGACGAGGTGGAAGTGGTTCAGGCAGACGACTTAATTGAAATTTCGCAGGCTGCCATGAGCATCTGGGATGCGGAAGATCAAGAGCCGATTTCAGGGATGAGCTTCGAAGGGTGTGATCGCATCGAGACTACAAAAAACGGAGTAAGGCTGGTCTTATCCACTGGCCTTACAGAATAAAGGAGTCGCATCAAATGAGTCATTACAGCATACTTATGGAGGCCGATTCTTGCAATCGGCCCCAAAAAACTAAAATTTTAATTTCAAGTGTTTTACATAGTCATTATGGGATGGCCTGCGCTGACAGCCGGCCTTATTCTTTTTTTCAAAACCTGAAAGATAATGAGAAACATGGAGTGGCCGATCTCAATGATCGGCCGAAATTATTTTTACCATCTTCTTTTTCCATTTACAGCATTGATCTAACGGTGTCGGGTTTTATCCGGCTGCCCACCGAGGGGTATACCCAAGGTGGTAGGTTTTGGGTTGGGATGCACCGAGATCAGGAACTCGAAGGTGCGGACAACACAAGATTTAGACAGGTTCAGGCCACAATATGCGTAATGCCCTACGTCCTGTATGATGGTTTGTATTGCCCTGATGTTGATCTGGTGATCCTGGTTTTGAGGGGGTCCCTGCCCGCCCTTATATATCCGGGGGGACAGGGTTACATGAATCCTAGCCTGATACTAGCTTAGGAATCATACTCAAGTACAACTTGAGTAGTTTCCTTCTGTATCGACTAGTTCTACTCTGCATGCGGGTAGAATATAACATAAATAAGGTACAGGACACGTCCTATCCCCTAGCCCAATATGGACTCCTTGATGTACACAGCCCCATGGCCTGGGTCTGACAAGCCCCCGAGCTCTTTGTAGCTGAGCACTGCAGGCTCTTCGAGTACTTCTGAAGTAGTCTTCGACTTCTTTCGAAGCTTTGTATTGAAATCCTTCTTCGAGTACTCCTTTGGCTGCATCGAAGCTATGAGGAGCTCATGCCCCGAATTCTTTCTTTTATATGGGGTGCGATGAATAATCGCACTCCATATGGAGTAGCCCCTGAGCCTTAGGTTGAATCGAAGAATCAGGCTGAGGGTCAAACTAGTCTTGAATCTTTTCTTCTTATTCTTCGAGTACTTTCGAAAAATAAGTAGTCGATGCCACGTGTCTCACAGCCCCCGAGCCTTGAATCCAAATCTCTCAAATTTTGGAAAAAAGGATCTCAAAAAGCCGTGGCAAAGACGCTCCCTGTCAATAAAATATAGTCCAAGATGATGTAATTGGCAGAAATTGAACTCGAAATTTGAAAAACCTCTTTTTTCGGGACAATTAACCCTGAAAAAATGGTTAATCAAATAACTGCCCAAAAAATCCACCAAAAGACCGCTCGTATTCCAAGTATTCCCCTTGTGCGACGCTTCACCTTTTGCACAGTAAACCACTGCCTGACCGCTGGTTATTTAACCCCGCAGTTAGTTAGGGTTTTTGTCCGTGCCTTCAGATCTTTCACCGCCGCCAGAGAAAAAACAAAACCCCAATTAGATCTCACCCTGCCGTCGCCCCTCCACCGTCCTGCGTAGTCGAAATCATTCGAGCCTGCGACCGTAGCCCCCGAGCATTGTGCAAACAACTCATGGCTTAACAGATTCAAAATGGCGCCAAAGAAAACCAACCAGAAGGACTTGAAAGAAGCGCAAGCAGCAACCAGCGAGTGGACAATTAGTAATTGTTCTCACCACAATCTCGCAAATTTGGTGTTGGGGGGCCTTCTTCAAGAAAGGGATCTCATCAATTGGCGCCTTCCCTTTCGCGACCCCTTCCCCATGGAAAATGTCGACGAGATTGTCTCTTTTTGTTCTTTTTCTGAACGGGGATTGGCCCTCCCCACTTGTTCATTCTTCCGTGGCCTCCTTTATTTCTACGGGATTGAGCTGCAACACCTCAACCCTAACTCAATTTGCCACATCTCCATTTTCATCCACTTCTGTGAAGCCTTCCTCGGAATTGAGCCCCATTGGGCTCTTTTCCGCTATCTTTTCCGCATGAAGTCTCAGCCCACCTCAAAAGATCCATCTGCGATAGGGGGTGCTGGCATCCAGCTTAGGCAACATGCCAGTGAGAAATACATATCTTACAAATTCCCGTCCAATGTCCCCGGGTGGAAGTAGCAATGGTTCTACATTGCGAACCACGCCCCCCAACTCCCTGCGCGTTCAGGCAGACCTCTTGTTCAGCGCCTCGAATGGACCCTGGAGCCTGCTGAGGCAGAGATGGACCAGGTGAAGGAGCTGCTTGAGTTGATCACCGCACACAAGGAGGCGGGGGTAACCGGGGCATCCGTAATGATGTCATTCTTCAAACGCCGAATCCAACCCATCCAACAGTGCCACACATTAGGATTCGAGTACATGGGAACTGAAGACCCATCTCGTATGTGCGCAGAGGAACTCGGAGACAACGCAGCGCTTGTTCGTGTCAAGCGAATTCTACTGGACGTGGAAACCGTTCCATACGTTCCAGCAGGATTTTCAGCCCAGAACCGGCCACCATCAGTAAGTAGTTGACTTCTCAACTTCTTCTTTGATGTTGTGAAGTATAACTGACTGATAAACTTGTCACAGGATCGAACGGCGTTATACCGGAATTACCCGCCGCAACCCGATCTGCCCCAACCCTATCACTTGTTGCCCAGCGCCGCAGCCGCAGCAGAAAAAGTGAAGGCTGCTGGCAACGAGTCGACCGAGAGCAGCAGGCCAAACGAGAGAAGGGCGCAAGCAAACTACTCCTCCGGATCATCCGTGGAGTGGTCCGACGACGCACCTCTGATCCCTCGGCGGCATCGGGAGATGCAGAAACGTAAAGCCGGCGCCACTGACCTTGCCAGGTAAGTGTCTATCAAGCTGTGAAGTTATCGAGTTGTTCTGCTGAATACTGATAACACTGTTTTGTAGTCCTTCGTCTTCTTTGCCCAACCCCTAGCGACTGAAGGTAGTCGAAATACCCTCAACCGGGGATGATGCACCAGCAGTCATGTCTACGGGAGCTGCTGGGGTGGACCCGTCATCCTCTCCTGCAAACGACGTAACCATCACCGTGGCGGGTGCTGCGCTGGAGCAGCTCGCGCCCTCGAATAGGACAGCCCTGCTACCGGCAATGAGTGCCGTGGCCATCACCGCGGCGAGCGCCACGCCGGGGCCACTGGCGCCCTCGGCTGGTACGCCTACACCTCCGGCTGCAAGCGCCGTGGTGAAGAGGCCGTTGAAACTAATGTTGAGGAAACCAACGATAATCCGATCCCAAGTGTAAGTAATGCTCTAGATCTTGCCCTTAGCCATGTATGGTAATCACAGTATTGATGCTTTACTATTGTCCTGAACAGATCAGCAGCAGCAGTGATGCTGGACGAGCCAGAACTCGAATTGGCTCCTCCAGCTCCTGAGCCCTTGCCCGAGCAAGCCGACGCACCGGAACCAGCAGAAGGGGCAGATGTGGCCTTGGCTGACTCACCGCCGCCCGAGCTCCATCACGCGGAACGCGAAGCTGGCGGCGATGAGCAGGTTGAGGCCGCCGTTGCCGCGCCCGCCGAGGCTACAGGTAGATGATCCAGCTGCCTTCTGCCGTAATCATCACTGTGTTAAACACCTGTCCTTTGCAGAGACCACGCAGCCGTCAGTCTTGGAGGGTGCATGTACTTATGGCGAAGCAACCGTGTTACCAACCCCTGGAGGAGAGATCAACGACGCACTCCAAGTGATGCACCTCCCAGGGGACGACCTAAGCCGCGTGCGACAAATGATCAAGGCGATTGATAAGTTTGCCCTGGTAAAACTTGGCTAAATCGCTGATAGCTGCATGCTCGAGTTGTTTGTCTCTGACATCCGGAAACGTGCAGGATATGGGCCAGAAAGCCGATGAGCAGGCTATGAAGCTGGAAGAGTCTGCTAAGCGAATTGACGAACTAATGCAGGAGCGGGCCAGCTTCAAGCAGACCATCACTGAGCTCCAAGGCCGACTCACGGAGCAGCGAAAGACCCATCAAGGTACGTCGAATTCCATTCTCGAAATCGTACCTATAGTCGATAACTCCTTGGTCTGAAACTTGTTTATCACCGCAGAACTTAAAAAACTCTTAAATTATAAAAAGGAGTTGCTTACTGATTTGAAGAACATGCTGAATCGCCGCGCAGCTGAAGTCGAGAGTCTGCGGAAGGTGATGGCCGACACAGAGAAACAGTTCGTCGACTGCCTTCAGCAGATCAAGACTCTAGGCAAGGAGAAGGAGCAGCGCCAGAAGGAACTCGACGACTTAAAGGCAGCAGCCCAGGAAATCGTAGAGATGGTGGACCCTCGGGAAGACGGCACTAAAGATGAGCCACCACTGCTGGATCGACTTCGCGGGGCACCACAAAAGATCCTCAACTTTGTCACCGAGGCCGCCACAACATACGTGGGTCATGCTTTAGGCCTTGTGAAGTCCTTCTGGCCAAAGGCTCGGCTAGAAGTACTCGCAGGGGGCACAGCTACTGATTGTACTGATGAAAACTTCCGCGAGTACTTGCTAGAGGTCCGGCCAGTAGCTGTAAAAATTGTAGAAAACATGGTCCAGGATTGAACCGTTAGTATTTATGACATTTGTAATATAAGAAACCACCTTAGTCCTCCTGTGGCCTTATATGAAATCTGAGAGCCTCGTCTGCTCTGTAGCAGGGACATGCTATGTCTGAGTGCAGCGACTCAGAGAGTAGTCGATATAGCTCTTCACTTGAGCTCATCGGGTAAACTAGATAAAATCTGACCGGGGGGATCCAACGTGCCCGGAACGCGTGGTTTGTGGCACGACGACTAGGATGCCCATAGCAAACAGTCGAAAACTACCCTGAGTGCAACGACTTCAGGAGTGGTCGATATAGCCCATCATGTGGAAATGTCAAACAAGTTAGATAGAACCCGAGCTAGAGGGGCCTAACCAGTTTGAAAAAACACGATTATCATCGCGACGACCAATATGCCTGTAGCAAGTAGTCGATTTGTATAAAACTTGAGCGTGGCCAAAGCCTCCGCATTGTATTCAAGAAGTTACATTTCGGGTCATGTGGCACAAAGCCGCCATATTGACCCAGAAAAGAAAAAATATGCCCTTGGCGCGCACAGGAATTGAAAATGAGTCTGCTTAGGGGTAGAACCGTCGCAGGTGTTGAATATTCCATGAATTGGGTACATCCTGACCTTCGGGGTGTTGTAGTCGATAAGATCCTGGTCTTGTAACCCTCCTGATGATGAACGGTCCTTCCCATCGTGAGTTAAGCTTGTGCAAACCCGACTCATCCTGAACGCGACGAAGGATGAGGTCGCCTATGCTAAACGACCATTCCTTAATATTGCGATCATGATATCGCCGGATCCCCTATAGGTAACGGGCTGACTGAACGAGAGCAGAGCAGCGAGCCTCTTCGACAGAATCCAGCTCCAGCTATCGTGCTTCGTCCGCCTCGCCTTCTTTATACATCTTGACCCTTGGGGATTTCCACATGATGTCCGCTGGAAGAATCGCCTCGGAGCCGTAGACAAGAAAGAACGGGGTCTGCCCTGTGGCTTTGGACGGTTGAGTCCTGAGCCCCCAGATGACATGTGGCAACTCGTGAATTCACTTCCCGCCTTTCTTGTTATTGGCGTTATAGAGTCTCTTCTTGAGGCCGTCAATGATCAAGCCGTTTGCTCGCTCGACTTGCCCATTTGCCCTTGGGTGTGCCACCGAAACGTACTTGACCTCGATGGATGAATTTTCACAAAATTCCTAGAATTGGTTGGACGTGAAATTTGAACCTAAATCTGTGATGATAGTGTTGGGAAAGCCGAAACGATGCAAGATATCAGAGATGAAGTCGACCACCTTGTCTGGAGTGAGTTTGGCGATCGGTTTGAACTCGATCCACTTGGTGAACTTGTCGATAGCCACCAAAACATGAGTAAAGCCTCCCGGCGCCGTTGTGAAGGGCCCAATCATGTTGAGGCTCCAGCAAGCGAACGGCCAGGAAGGCGGTATAGTAATGAGGGTGTGGGCCGGGATATGAGTTTGCTTGCCAAAGAACTGGCAGTTCCGACATCTTCGTACCAGATCCTCGGCATCGGACACGGCGGTGGGCCACCAGAAACCGGCTCTGTAAGCTTTGCCGATAGTGACTTGGACGCTGCATGGTTACCGCACACACCCTCGTGTATTTCCCGCAATATGTCCAGACCTTCTTCTGTTGTGACGCACTTCATGAGTACTCCAGATCGTGCGCCGCGCCGATAAAGTTTGTCTTCGACTAGGACGAACCCCTTGCTCCGTCGCATGATGCGGGCGGCAGCAGCGCTCTTGGGGTCCATCCCTGCCGGTAATACGAGATCTCGGATGTAGTCGATAAAGGGTCCTCTCTAGTCCTCGCCAACCAGCATAACCTCCCGTTCTGGCTGTACAGAGCCAGTGCCGGTGGAGACCTGTGGTGAAGGGCTGATGGACGGTTGCTTCAACTCTTGCACAAATACCCCTGCTGGGACTTGTGCTCGGGTTGACCCCAGCTTAGACAAGGCATCAGCGGCAACGTTGTGCTCCCGCAGCACATGATGAACTTCTAGGCTAGAAAATATGTTTTCTAGCTTGCGTACCTCCTGTACATAGGCTTCCATAGTCTCCTTGTTGCAGTCCCACTCCTTGTTGACTTGCTGAACAACCAAAAGTGAATTGCCATATACAAGTAGTCGTTTGATCCCTAGTGATATCGCCAAACGAAGCCCGTGAAGCAAGGCTTCATACTCGGCTTCATTGTTGGATACCTCCTAGAGGATTTGGAGAACGTATTTGAGTTGTTCGCCTCGTGGGGAAATGAATAAAACTCCAGCGCCGCCGCCATCGAGCTTGAGAGAACCATCGAAGTACATGGTCCAATGCTCTGGCTTGTCCACTGGATTTGGAACTTGATTTTCCCTCCACTCTGCCATGAAGTCGACGAGAGCTTGGGACTTGATTGCAGTACATGGCTTGAAGTCGATCGACAAAACCCCCAGTTCTACTGCCCACTTTGAAATACGACCCGTGGCGTCCTGATTATGTAGGATATCCGCCAGCGGGTAGTCTGTGATCGCTGTGATCTGGTACTCTTCGAAGTAGTGGCGTAATTTCCTTGAAGTGATTAGTATGCCGTAGAGAAGCTTCTGGACTGCCGGGTACCGCACCTTAGACTCTGAGAGTACTTCATTGACAAAGTACACGGAGAGGAGTTCATTACGCTCCTGCTTGCACTGGGCAAGGTCGTGCCGGGTTCCTGCTCGGGTTATCGCCCCCTGGAAGTTGTCGATGAAAACCTTCTTGAGGCCTTCCCAGGAGTCGATGGAGTCGTTGGGGAGGCTTTCCAGCCAGGTCAGCGGTGCAGGCTCCAAAGCCATCGGAAAGTAGACGACTTTGGTAGTGTTGGAGCCACCAGCCACCTCAATGGCAGTGGAGTAACAGCGGAGCCATTGTTGGGGGGCCTGCTTATAGTCATACTTGGTAATACCGATCGGCTTGAAACCCTCTGGGTACTTGTAGCTGTTGAATCTCGCAGTGAATGCAGAAAAATGATCACTGCAGTCAACGTCATCTCGCTCGGCTACCTCGCGTTCCCGTTGCCTCGAGTCGAGGACTGACTGGACGTCGCGCCCCTCATTGATCTTCTGGCGAAGGTCCGGTTGTTGGCGTGGGCGGTTGGGCTGCCCCGGGTTGTTCGCCGGAGGTGGCTGCCGCCTCCCTCTGGTGGCCTGACTCCCACCCGCACCGTCGTTGTTATTGCTGCGTTGGGGTCGCGGGCGATCGCCTGTTGTTCAACTTGGGGCCTGGCTCCGGCTGTCTCCAACGCACTCATCCCCGACGAGTGATGCCGGGGCCTGCTGGTCCAGCTGGACCCATGCCCGTTGGGCGTAACGGAGCGCTTGTCGAACGTTGGGATCATTACTTCGCTCGAGTAGCGCTGTTACCCGAGCGATGTTGGCCACAGGAGTCCTGAAGCCTCGTTCATCTGCAGCAGCGAATTCAGCATTGAGTTCGCGCTGTGCAGAACGTATGCGCTCATTGGCCCGCCTTATACGAACCGCACGAGCTCTGTTCCTGGCACGCCGCGCATCACGTTCGGCATCGTTCTCGTCGACAGCGTCGGCAGTGTCTTCGTCTTCTGATATCCCATCAAGCGCGCCGATGGGGATGAGGGCATCATCGCCCCCCTCCTCCGCCATCAGCACCTGGCGGGTTGCGAGTTCTTCAGAGGGGGCTTCGACTAGTTCAGTCGAGCCCTCGGTGATGGTAGCCAACGCCCTGCCCTCCTGAAAAGGCAGAGGTTCAAGGTGGGCTACAAAGCGGTCTTCATGCCCGAGTAAATCGGACAGATCCATCCCCTTCCAATGAACGATTCGTCCTTCGGTGGTGGTGGTGATCATCAGCCCGCAAGTGGCGAGGTGATACTTAGCCCCCCGACATGCGGTGGCGTCGGAACCCCCAGCCTGGAGCAGAGAGTCCAAGTCCTTCTCCAACGCGGAGAAAGGAACAGTAGTGACAGACTCTGCCTCAGTTTCCCTGACAGAATCAAAAAATGGCAACTCGTCGAGATTATCGACGAAATTGTCGAGCCTTTCGGCGAGTGTTTTTAGCTTGATGGTGTCGTCGATGATGTGCCGACGGAATCCGCCTGCGCTGTTGGCGACGCAGACCCATGAGCCAAAAACAAAAGTTGTGCCCTCAGGGAGCATGGGACTGGGGAACTTGAAAAAAGCCATCGAGTTCTCCAGGGGATCTCTGATGCGCCCCCCTACCTGGCGCGCCAGCTGTCGAGTTTTATCCGGCTGCCCACCGAGGGGTATACCCAAGGTGGTAGGTTTTGGGTTGGGATGCGCCGAGATCAGGAACTCGAAGGTGCAGACAACACAATATTTAGACAGGTTCAGGCCGCAATATGCGTAATGCCCTACGTCCTGTATGATGGTTTGAATTGCCCTGATGTTGATCTGGTGATCCTGGTTTTGAGGGGGTCCCTGCCCGCCCTTATATATCCGGGGGGACAGGGTTACATGAATCCTATCCTGATACTAGCTTAGGAATCGTACTCAAGTACAACTTGAGTAGTTTCCTTCTGTATCGACTAGTTCTACTCCGCATGCGGGTAGAATATAACATAAATAAGGTACAGGACACGTCCTATCCCCTAGCCCAATATGGACTCCTTGATGTACACAGCCCCGTGGCCCCGGGTCTGACAAACGGATGACAGGAAATTAGGATATGGTTTCACGTCGGCTGACGAACTTGAAGAAATAGATATTGGTCCTGGGAATAAGCCACGACCAACATTCGTAAGTAAGAAGTTACATCCATCCTTGCGAGAGCCGATGATAACTTTATTGAAGGAATATGATGATTGCTTCGCCTGGGATTATACGGAGATGCCTGGGCTGGATAGGAGCATAGTGGAGCATCGGCTCCCTCTTAAAAGTGGATTTCGACCGTTCCAATAGCAAGCACGCCAGATGAAAGCCGATGTCCTGATTGAAGTGAAAAAAGAAGTAGAAAAGATGTTAGAAGCTGGAGTTATCAGGGCTTGCAGGTATGCTGAATGAATCTCAAGCGTTGTACCCGTGCAGAAGAAGGATGGCCGGTGGCGGGTTTGGGTGGATTTCAGAGATCTCAATAGGGCTACTCTGAAGGATGAATACCCAATGCCTGTTGCAGAAATATTGATTAATGCAGCTGCTAGTCACAAAATTTTGAGTTTCATGGATGGTAACGCTGGGTATAATCAGATTTTCATGGCCCCTGAAGATATACACAAAACTGCATTCAAAGTGCCTGGAGCGGTGGGCTTGTTCGAGTATGTGGTTATGACTTTCGGTCTGAAAAATGCTGGTGCTACGTATCAGCGTGCCATGAACCACATCTTCCATGATCTGATCAGCAATTTGGTGAAAATTTACATCGATGATGTTGTGGTGAAGTCAGCATCGGTTGAAGGACATCTGGGTGATTTATGACAGGTTCTGGAATGAACTAGAAAGTTCGGGCTCAGGATGAACCCAAAGAAGTGTGCTTTTGGCATGTCAGCTGGGCAATTTTTGGGTTTTCTGGTTCATGAAAGAGGAATCGAGATCGGATTAAAAAGTCAGGAAGCCGTGCGCACTATGGTGCCACCCACTACCAAGAAGGAGCTCCAGCAACTTATTGGCAAGATTAACTTCGTCAGGAGGTTTATTTCTAATCTATCTGGGCGGATTGAACCTTTTATGGAGTAGTGAAAATCAAAACCAACGAAGAATTCCGCTGGGGGGCAGAATAGCGACGGGCATTCGAAGAAATTAAAGAATATTTATCGAGACCACCTGTGTTGGTGCCATCACGACAAGATAGGCCGTTTTATATATATTTGTCGGTCGGCGACACCTCTATTGCTTCACTGGTAGTACAATTGTATGATGGCAAGGAGAGGGTGGTATTCTACCTCAGCAGAAGATTGCTGGACGCAGAAACAAGGTATTCCGATATGGAGAAGCTCTGCCTTTGCTTATTCTTTACGTGCACCAAGCTTTGCCACATCCTGTTATCGGCTGAGGTAATCATCATTTGCAAATCAGATGTCATGAAACAATGCTATCGGCTCCTGTGTTGAAAGGCCGATTGGGAAAATGGATGTTTGCATTATCAGAGTTCGATATCCAACATCAACCCGCAAAAGCAGTCAAAGGGCAGGTGTTAGCGGATCTCATTGCTGAGAGGGTTAATACCAACATAGCGACGCTTTCCGTACGAGCTTGGGCTATGTACTTTGACGGATCAGTTTGTGGAGACGGGTGTGGCATCGGCACACTTCTGGTATCGCCTCGGGGGGCAATGTATTCTCTCTATCAGATTACCTACTACTTGTACCAACAACCTTGCAGAGTACGAGGCGGTGCATAAAGGTATGGAATTGCTTCTGGAGGCCGGAGCCAAAGCAGTAGAAGTCTTCGGGGACTCAAAATTGGTAATCTCCCAACTCACAGAAGAATACAGTTGTGAAAGTGAGCTACTATTCCCGTTGTGGGTACAATGCCAGGAACTAATAGCCTAGTTTAGGTATATAAATTTCTATTGGATACCTAGAACTCAGAATGCAGAGGCCAATGACCTGGCGCAACTGGCTTCAGGGTACAAAACCGATGGATTAAATCATCAGGTGTACCTACTGGACCAGGGAGATTGGAGAGCCGATATCTTCAATTACTTGAAGGATTCGGCTCGGGGGGCACCCAAGAGGATACGATACAAAGCCATGAGGTATGTCCTGATAGGGGATGATATGTTCTACAGGACCTTGGAGGGGTTGTTGCTTAAATGCCTGGGGCCGGTCAAATCCAATCGGCTCCTGCATGAAGTCCACCAAGGAACGTGTGGGACTCATCAGTCGGCTCACAAGATGAAGTGGCTAATTAGGCGATCAGGGTACTATTGCCCCACCATACTGGAAGATTGTTTTAAGTATTATAAGGGGTGTCAAGCATGTCAGAGGTTCGGAAAGATCCAGATGGTACCAGCGTCCGTGATGAACCCCATTATTAAACCATGGTCGTTCAGAGGCTGGGGCATGGATATGATCGGCAAAATTAATCCTCCATCTAGCAAAGGTCATCAGTTCATTTTGGCTATCACAGATTATTTCACCAAATGGGTAGAAGCGGTTCCAATGAAATCGGTGGCATCTAGAGATGTTATTCAATTCGTCAAGGAACACGTCATTCATAGATTTGGGATCCCTCAGACCATTACAACAGATGGTGGTTCGGTTTTTATTTCAGAGGAATTCAAGAAGTTCGCCACTGATATGGGTATCAAGCTGATTAGATCATCTCCATATTATGCTCAGGCAAATGGACAAGCCGAAGCGTACAATCAGAGCCTTATCAAATTGATTAAGAGGAAGATTGATGAATACCCCAGACGGTGGCACGAGGTCTTGTCAGAAGCATTATGGGCATACCGTATATCTTGTCATGGGGCGACAAAAACTTCCCCTTATCACTTGGTCTACGGGCAGGAAGACGTGTTACCATGGGAAATTACGACCGGGTCAAGGCGCGTAGAATTCCAGAATGACTTAACAGCTGAAGAATATGCTACTCTGATGAGTGACAATGTAGAGGACCTCACGGAACTCAGACTTTGGTCGCTAGAGAAGATCAAGGAGAATAAGGCTAAAGTAGCCCGTGCATATAATAAGAAGGTCAAACTGAAGGAATTTCAAGTAGGAGACCTGATTTGGGAAGCAGTATTACCATTGGGAACTAAGGACGCGACATATGGCAAGTGGTCCCCAAATTGGCATGGGCCGTACAGGGTTGACCAGGTCCTACCTGGGAATGCGTACATGCTTGAAGAATTGGATGGCGTCAAGTTTCCAGTGGCAGTCAATGGTCAACATCTTAAGAAATACTTCCCAAGTATGTGGGCCGACGAGCAGTGAAGCCGATGGCACCCATCAGGCAATAAGCCAATATGACCAGTAAGCTTAAGCAAGGTGACACGGGCAAGGGCAATGGCGTCTTTGGCAAGACAAAAATGAAAAAGGAGGCCGATGCGTGTGATCGGCCCATATGTTGACAAGAGGCGTTTCATAAATCGTTAGAACAGCCGATGTAAAACCATCGACTTTAGAAGTTTTTTAAGCAGTTAAACACCACGGGTTACTAAATAGCCGATGAATAACCATCGACTTCAGGGTCACGCCATGTACATACAAAGTTCATCTTGGGCGGGTTTTCCGGAGGAAATCATTGATGGCAGCGATGGCGTCGAGATGGATGCGATCAACTTCAGCAATCGCCGCTTCGTCCTCTTCGTCCGCCCCCCGGCACCACTTGTTTGCTCAGGCCGCTCAGCTCGGCCAAGTCCGCCTTCAGTTCGGCAGTCAAGGCCGCTGCCTCCCGCTTGGAGCCCGTGATAAGATCCTTTTCTTCCTGAATGCGCTGCTTGGTGGCCCGGACTTTGGCCTTGAGATTTTCTAGTTCTCTCTCCAGGAGATGAAGCCGCTAGGCGGAGGCAGATGCGTCAACCTTGGCGTCGAGTGCGGTTTTCTTCTTGTTGACCGACTGGTACATCTCGGTGATGAGAGTCCTTAGGAGCGATTGAGAGCACCGAGTCTCAATCCTATGGCGAGCCTCTGCCACCTTTGCTCGAAAAGAAGGGAGGTACCCGGCCGGCAGAAGCTTGACCTGAAGGCTTACAGGGAGTTGGGAGTTGACCTCATCAAGGATTTGTTTCACCGTGCTAGAATCCTGGATCAAGGTGTCGATCGGACCCGACAAAAGATTCTTCATGTGGAGAAGTCAATTGGCAGTGCTGGTCGAGTCCAGGGGAGGGTCATCGGCTTCCAGTATGGCTGACCCGATTGATGCAGGATCGAACGCAAGGAGCTCCGAAGGATTTAGATTCTAGAGGAAAAGAGGGTGAGCAAGGCAGTGTGGGAAAAAGACTGAAGTAATTAAAAAAGAATAAGGCATACCTGTCCCGAGAGAGAGGTGGCAATAGCTGATGAAGAAGCAATCGGCTCCTGAGGGCGCATCCCTTCCGAAGGTTGAACGATGATAGTAGAGACCAGAGGAGCCACGTCTCCAGAAGAAGGGGCAACAGCCGATGAAATAGCGGTCGGCTCGGCTAGATGTGTCTCTCGCGCAGGGAGGTCGGCAGTGGCTAAGGCAGTGGATGGTCCTTCGAGAGGGGGGCTAACAAGTGACGCGGTCACGATCGGCTCCTGCGAACCTGGCGAAGCAGCCGGGACGTCAACCGATGCAGAGGGACCCTCCAGGACTGTCGCATCAGGATCATGAAGAGTGATCAGAGCTCTAATGGGCATGTCCACATCCTCCGGCACCTCCAAAGCTAAGCCCTACTGGCGTGGGGGTTCTTCCCCACTAGAGACATCCACAACGACAGGCTGCAGGGGGAAGGAGCGTAATTAAAGAAGACGGCCGATTATATTTAAAAAAAAACCGGCGGCGGCGGTGCTCGAAGATTCCGCCATCGGGAGCCTCGAATCGAGAACTTAGAGAATAGATCTAGGGTTGGCGGCGCAGGATCGAATGTGTGTCTCAAGGTTCAGAGGAGGATTTTGCGACTAGGGTTTATGAGCAAAAGAAGCTTGGGAGTTAACCTGGATCCCAGAATCTCCAGAGATCTGTTTTGGATTTGAGGTCCGGCAGAGGGTAAAACAAATTGGAAAGTTATTTCGGATCCAGATTGGTATATTCTAAGGCCGATGCGTTGCCATCAACTCTTGAGCAGGTTGTTATGTGCAAGAAATTTACTGATGCAAAAGAGGATTTTATTCACAGCAAGGCAGCAAGTACAAAAGAGGAGCTAACTGCTCCTTGAAACAACCTAGTGGTGGTGCTACAGCCTACCACCAGTACACGCCGGTGGTCTTGCGGCACTTGGTCGGCGGGGCAACACTAGCACCACTATCATCGCTACTGCTGTTGCCGCTGTCATCACTCCCGCTGCTATTGCTGGTGAAGCCGTCATCGTCTTCGGCTTCTTCGGTGTCATCGGAAGCTTCGTCTGATGACCTGCCAAAGAGGAAGGTACCTGCCATCGGATCTTCTTCGGAGGAGAAGGAATCGGCTCTTTCTTTCGAGAAGGAGAAGTCTTCTTCCCAAGATACATCATCTTCGTCTTCCTCCAGCTCGGCTCCAAAGAGGAGTGCGAGATCCTCACCATCAGTCAGGGATTTATCATCCTCTGACTGGGAATGGAAATCCTATTCCTCTGCATCCCAATGTAGGGGGCACGGACTTCATAAGCAGCTATCGGATCGTATTCTGGAGTAGGCTCTCGGGAAGATTCGGATTCAAAAGAAATGACGGAGGAGGCAGAAGAAGAAGAAGCCATGGCAAAAGAAAGAAAGGAACGCGATTGTCAATGGCTGTGAGAGAAAGATGATTGGGGAAGATGCCGGGGGTAAGTTTATAAAGGTAAACAGAGAGGTGAAGTGAATCGGCACCGTGATGGTTCCCTAGGTGACTGATACAGAGCAGTCACATCTATTGGAAGTTGAAGGGGCGTGACTGTACGGGTCGAAAGCCGAAGGGTCGAGGCGATTTTAAATGGTTGATTTCGGAATTACCATTGCCGAAACTAGGGGGGCATGTGTTATCGCCATATTCTGGACGGGCCAGAAGTGGGCCATGGAGCAAGATGGGCTTAGAAGATAATTATAATAAGCTTGCGAATCGGACCTTGTGCGGATGATTGGGGCCAGAAAGGCCGTGTAAATATAGATATAGGCCGTTAAGAGTCGTATCATGTTTGGTTAGGGTTAGTTAAGAAGGACGAGTCTACGGACTATAAATATGTACTATGAATAAACAAGAAACAGAATCATTCATCAACAACTCTCGGCACATCGCCTCCCTTGTTCTAGGGTTTTCATCGGGTAAGTGCCATGCGGCTCCGATCACGCTCTGCGTGATCGGGGTAGCATCACCCTTGCTTGTGTGTTTTATGTGTTGCTCATTCTGAAGCCTTGTAGATGGCGAGTAGCACTAGTTATCTTAGCACGCATAGAGTAACGTTATCTTCTGTGTATCCTGATCATGCTTTGTTCGTTGCTCGCGTGTGCTTAGTAATCGTCGTGTTCGATCATGGATGCGATGGTTGCATCTTGCTTCATCTTTATCAGTAGATCCAATCTGTTATGGCTAGTTTCTATTTATTAGAGATTTGGTTCAATATGTGCATGATTAGGCCTTGCAAACGAGTTGAAAGTTCCAGCAG
Organism: Panicum hallii; assembly: GCF_002211085.1. Taxonomy (NCBI): domain Eukaryota; kingdom Viridiplantae; phylum Streptophyta; class Magnoliopsida; order Poales; family Poaceae; genus Panicum; species Panicum hallii. Next base: position 33,903,498 of record NC_038044.1, on the reverse strand, counting down.
TATGTTTAGTATCGGGTCGTAGCTTGAATAGAGGTTGCTCTAGGAATCAGCTCTTCGGCTAGTTTTAGGATCTCTGTTTAGGTTGTTTGTTCCGATGCTTTTGCGTATTCGTTAGGCTCAATTACGTGTAGGATGTTCCGATCGTGCAATGAGGGCTTAGTCATCGTGGATTGGGTTAGATTGATATTTATGAAACAAGATTTATTTTGTTGTTAAGCCTATATGTATATTGCCTGTTCCAAAGATCCAATCTGGTATTGCCGCAATCGGCTCTTCATAGCCGATACCGGGGAGGAAGTGATGAGCCGATCACGGCTCGGACTGACCTTTACACGTGTCTATGCGTATAGGAATTTGATACATCACACCTTCGGGATCAGGTGCAGGATCAGGTGGCATGCCTAGCGACCTCAAGCCAGGGTGCGCGCCGGATTACTGTGCCGTTGACCGAGGGACCGGGGCCCACCAGCCATCCCGGAAGCATCCCGGCTCCTCGTGTTGCCATTCACTGCTCGCCGGTGGGTTTTGACCGACAACAATGCGTTGCAAGGGTCGCGTGAGCGCGAGAATCGATGAAAACGGAGTTAAAACGAAGAAGTTATGGCTAAAACATGATTCCAGGGGCTTATTTGTAGAAGATTTGAAACTAGAAGTGCTCTGAACAAAGAAACCGAGGGCTAGAACATAATTAAACCTTAAATCTAGGGTCTAGATTGAAAAATAGAGGGGCTACGGATGGCGGGTTCTATTTTTAGAAAAGGATAGGGACCTAAACAGAAGAAAAAGTATCTATTCGTGAATTCTTTTGAACTATCGTGGACTGCGGGTTGATTTCGATAGAACTCAGGGGCTAAACTGCAAAATAACCTATGGTTGACTGGTATGAGTTCATTTGACTCCGATCTATTCCGTCGGATCTAGATTGGACGGCTGCGAAGCGACTAGCGCTGCGGGGCGGCGGTGCTGGGCGCCGGCGGCGAGGCTTTACGGCAGCGGCTCGTTGGGAAATCGCGAAAATGCGACTCCAGCCATGAATTCGACTCGGGTTTGGCCTGGGAGAAAGAGAGCGATGAGGGGAACGCGTCTAAGGTGTTAAGACGATGCGCCGGGGTCAGGGAAGGTGGATGGCGGCAAGGCGCGGCCGCAGAGCTCCGGCGAGCAATCGTGCGCGCAGGAAGGCGGGAAACCGAAGGGAAAAAGGCCAGCGTTGATGACCACCTCCACACGGAGCTTCTGCGGCGGGCAGGGGTGATGGAGCGGCGCGATGGCGGCGCACCCGAAATGCGGTGAAGGCGGTGGCTAGGGCTTCGAGGGCGAGAAGGCGGCGACTGCTGGTCTGGCGGGTTCTAGGGCACGGGGTGGCGTTTTATAGGGCGGCCGTGGGCCTTGGCGTGTGGGCTCGGGGCTCTGCGCGGCCGGGGAAGGCCGAGACGTGGTCGGACTCGGATGCTGGAGGTCGGGAACGACCCGGACGGGCGGGCCCCGCCTGTCAGCGTGAGAGAGGGAGGGAAGGAGAGAAGCTGGCGCACGGGTGGGCCTTTGGGCCGGGGAGGAGGCGAGCGCAAGCAGCTACTGAGCTGGGCGCGCGGGAAGGGAGAAGAAAGCAAGAAGGCTAGCTGGGCTGGGCCACGCGGGGAGGGAGAAGAAAGCAAGAAGGCTAGCTGGGCTGGGCTGCAAGGAGGAAAAAGAGAGAGGGAAAAAGAAAAAGAGGGAGTGGGCTAGGCCTAAATAGTAAAAGAGGGAGAAAAAATTGCATTGAAATAGAAGATAAACAATAAAACAATACGATGCGGCATGAAATGCACAAAACCTATATTTACTTATGTTTCTTTTTATGGTTAAGTAAATTACGATTAATTCACGATAAATGCTCTAAAAGCAAAATAATGGAATAAAACCTTACAGGTCCTAAAATAAATCTAGCAAAATTTATTTAGATTTCTAATTTAAAAATTAGAGTGTTACAACAACTCGTGCCTCATGGGAGATCACACAAGATCAACCCGATGAACACTTCAGACAATACAAACCACAGATAAAACGTAGGCTATTACGCTCTCGGCGCCTTGAACCTGTTTAAACTTTATGTTGCGTGCACCTTCGAGTTCCTGATCTCGACGACACCGTACCTACAAACTCACCATCTCAGGGGTAGCGTGGCGGTAAAACCCCGACATTATGTGTAATCCATGAATTAATCATGTGATGTGTCATAAATGGTTGGCTGCAAATCTGGATGATAACATTGAGAAAAATCACCTGTCAGCATATAGACACACCCTCTTTTTATTACTTTAACTTTTTGGGTTGAATTAATTGTGCATAGCCTCAGTGCGGTATTAGGGCTAGATATCCCCACTACGACCAACGCTAATGTGTGTAATTTAACAATAGAATTACAGTAGTATCTTTGTTTCGCCCTCCCGTGCATATCGGCACATTTGATGTCGTCGAAGTCCCGGTAGATGAGTAGATATGGTGCCCAAATGACGTGCTGGCTTAAGGATCAGATGGGGATAGAATGTGTCCTCGATCGGATCTCTCCTCATCAGTAACTGACCCCTCAAGTATTCATTCCGGTTTTCAATATGACCCCAGGATCCAAAAAAGCAGAATATGTTCCGATCCACTTGCTCATAAACCATTGGAAGTAACGAATCTCCCATCCCCGTCGCGGCAATCTAGCTACGCCGGCGCTGACGTGTGGATCGGACATGCATGAACGAATGGCCCCGCCGCCGCGCCGCTAGCTCGCGCGATAAGATTTGGACGCCACGCAGAGAGCACATGCCCGGCCGGCCGGTCACGGATGCTCCGACGGACACGTCGCGAGGTCTCGCCACTCCGCCGCCCGCCGCTTCGTCCGCACGCACGCGCGCGCATGTGCGAGCGGCGGCCGCTGCCCCCGGCCCGGCCGGCGCCGGCGGCAATCATTAGCCTTTCGCCCGTGGCCGTAAACGTCACGACGAAGCTGCGCCCACATTCATAGTACCGGCCGGCCACGATGCGTAACTAACCGTAAACAAATAAACAAGGAGTTCCATGAGAGAGCTGCCTGGACCGCACGTACGCTAGCAACAAGAGAGCGTCAACGTGGCCGTGTCTAAACTGCTTTTGTCGTGGCGAATATTGCACGCACGCTGCGCTAAGCCAGTAGCATGGACACGTATGGTTCCGTTTCAATTTTTTGCTACTAAAGAAATGCATCATCGCCTGGTTCGGTTGGTGTATAACCAATTAACCATGCGTCGAACATGTCTGGCGTCGTCTGCATTGCACAGCTAAAAAACGATTCGGACAGACGTTATGTTTTTTCTCTATGTACGGCGGTTCAAAAAGTAACCTGCTTCTATTGAATATTACTGTAGCAATGCCCCACCTCTGAAAATAGGCATGATTTGCAGAGCGGTGATGACGTTATCCGTCTATTTTCAGGGGCCGGATGATGCTATTACCCACCCTAGAAACCTGCCATTTTCATACGCCGTGATTGCATTACCCATCTCTAAAATAATTTTTTAGGAGCGGGTGATTGCATGCCCTACCCCTACAAATGGTCCAATACAAATAGATTAATAATTTTTCATATAATCTCGAATAAAGTTAAACTTTATACCCAAACTGTAGAGGTTGATGAGATCTAAAATTTGTAGTTGATAACTTTTTCATTTGAGGTCATTTAATAGTTCAAAAGAGTATTATAAGTTCTCTAATTTTAAAGTCTAGAAGTTTTAATTTTTTCAAACAACCTCGGATGTAGAGTAGCTCCGTATCAAAGTTATAGTAGTAAGATCTAAAATTTTATAGTTTATATATTATTCATTTAGGGCTGTTTAGGATCACAACATCATTTAATAGTTATGCCCTATATATGTCTATGATTAATATAGTATCTCCTACAACTCAAATAAGAGGTTTCCACAATCTTGACTTTTATATACACTAATATATGCTTGGTATATGTTTTTATATCTATAGTTCATGACAACCATAATATAGAAGTTTCTTTTTTTATTTATTTTGCTATATTTAAAGATTTAAATGAATTTTCAAAATAAATAGAAAACTATTTTCGGGGCGGGTGGTGGCGTCACCCACCCCTAGAAATGGATTTCTAGGGGCGGGTGATGGCATCACCCGCCCCTACAAATCAATTTTTGAGTTAACATAAAAGAATAACATATTACATGAAGTCACAATTAACTGTGTAGTGTGGTGGAGAGAAAAGTATACGCGAGACCATAGATGGACAAGATCAATGACTATTATGGTTGCATGAACGCAACTGAATACTAGTTTTTTCCTATATATATAGATCCATATGATGCACTAACTTGTTGCATTGGACATAAAAATACCATTACTAGAAAAACGTTTTTAGGACGGATAAAATAGTATTTGCAGATGTGGGTGCGGTACCCACTTATACTTTTTCGCAGCTACAAATAGCTGTTTGCATAAGCAAGTAGCGTGCCCGCCTCTGTAAATGAAAAATATCCTAACCAACCGGCAACCACGACAAGCCTCTCTGCTCTCTCTACTATAAAGGTACAATTTTTATGAAGAAATATGCACACTTGCGTTAACCGAGGTTTGAACCGTTTACCTCAAGTCTCGCGCGTACCCTACTCTCTACCATACTACATAGTCACTTGTAGCGGGTGACACCATCACCGCCCCTATAAATACCCACCCCTAAAAATATTTTTCTATTTTATTTCGACAATTCGTTTAAATCTTAGAATATAGCAAAACAAATAAAAAAGTAAAATTTCTACACTATGGTTATTGTGAACTATAGATATAGAAAAAATATATCAAGTATATTTCAGTGTATATATATAAAGGTTAAGATTGTGGATACCTCCTTTAAGTTTTATGCACAAGATACCATATAGTACAACACACGTACTATAGAGTACAATAATTCAATCATGGGTATCAAAAAAGGTCTTAAATGAATAATATGTGCACTATAAAATTTTATATCTTACCACTATAAATTTGATATGGAGCTACTCTACATTCGAGGTTGTTTCTAGATTTGAAAATTAGAGAACTTTATAAGTTTTTTGGACTATTAAATGATCTAAAATAAAAAAGTTATCAATTACAAAATCTTAGGTCTCACCAATGTCTACAATTTTGATATAAAGTTTGAGTTCATTCATGATTATATGAAAATGTTATGAATTTATTTGCGTAGTATAATTTTTAAGGGCGAATCATGCCATCACTCGCCCCTGGCGTCACCCGCCCCCCAAAATGGTGATCATTTCCGAGGACGGTTGATGGTGTCACCCGCCCCTAAAAATACTTTTTCAGAGGCGAGTCGAATGCTACATCAACCCCGCTCTTTTTTAGAAGCAGATTACCTTTTGGACCGCCCCTAGCAAAAAAAAAGCATCCCTAAAAATTATTTATTACAGTGTACAGCGCAGTCACAAAGTCAGTTGTCACCTTATTGCCCTATTTATTTTGCTTCCCTGCAGGAAGGCACGAATGATCTACCAGCTGCGTAGCGGTTGAACAGAATAATATATACGGGAATTGAAAAGCTATGGATAGTGATTATCTTATTGTTGTTGGTCAAAACTCACCGGCGAGCAGCGACAAGCAACATGAGGAGCCGGGAGGCTCCCGGGACTGCTGGTGGGCCCGAGTCCCTCGGTCAACGGCCTGAGATCCGGCACATGTCCTGACGTCTGGGTTGCTAGGCGTGCCACCTGATCTTGTACCTGATCAGGAAGGTGTTATATGTTAGTTTCCTGCATGCACAGACACGTATAAACATTAGTCCGAGCCGTGATCGGCTCATCGGGTGATTCCCTATATCGGTTGTAAAGAGCCGATTGTATTCAGTACCAGATCTGATCTATAAACAAGGCAAACATATCCGATGGTAACATAAATCTTGCTCTGTAACCATTAAGCTAATCCAATCTATGACGGTTAAAGCTTTCACTACATAACCGGAACATCCAACACGTAATTGAGCCTAACAGATATGGAAGGTAACAAAATAACAAGCTAAACAAAGTCCTAAAAACCAACTGAAAGCCGATTCCCGGAACAATCCCTTCTTAAGCTGTTATAAAGCGCCAAACATACTGCCGGAACATTAAACCAGTTTGAAGGGCCTAATCATGCAGATATTAAACTAAATCCCCGATGAACAAAGATTAACCATAACAGATTGGATCTACTAAACAAAAACAGAGCAAGATGCTTCCCTTACACCCGAGATCGGGCACAATGACAGCTGAACGTTTACCAGTAACAAACAATGCACGATTAAAGCATGGAAGAGCCGATGCTACTCTATAAACGTTAAGATAACTAGTGCTACTCGCCATCAACAATGCTTCAGAATGAGAAACACAAAAGGTGGATAAGTAGGGACGATGCCGCCCCGATCATGCGGGGCGTGATAGGGGCTGCACGGCACTTACCCGAGAAACCCTAGAGCAGGGGTGGCGATGCGCCGAGAATTGTTGGTGAATGATTGATTGATTCCCTTATTCATGATCCAAAGTACATATTTATAGTCCGGAGACTTGCCTTCCCCAACCAATCCTAACTAAACACGACACGAATCTAGGCTATCTCTATCTAAACTATTTAAACACACATGCCTCAAACACCCGCACATGGCCAAACCTAGCCTCAAACACCCGCACATGGGCCGATTCGTAAGCCCACTATGATTACCTTTCGAGCCCATCTTGCTTCTCGGCCCACCTTTCTGGTGTCGCAAAACCGCCTGAATTATTCCGGTTTAAGTGCGTTAGTCAGTGCTACACAGCCGATAATAACTCATCGCACTTCAAACGGAACAATCCGTTGGTCTGTCGGGTCTCCGCCCGATACAACCACGGTTCAACAGGATCGAAGCAGGTTTACCTCGCACGAAGGTGAGTTTACAATCACAGTACAGCTCATCAACTTTTAATTTACAGATATGTAACTATTATTACAAACCTTGTTCAAACTTAAAGTAAAACTTATACAAACAGTGTTTAAACCGACAAGCCAAACAGCTTGTCCATGCTCACAGCGGAAGGAAAGATAAACACGCGACTACATACGTCGCAAAGGTTGACACCATGCTCAGCCCAAGGCCTGGTGTCACTCAGGAGGGTCACTGCCAACCGGGGACAGATCCCACTCCACGGACCAGCCATGTGGAACAGAAGTTGGCCACGTTGAACTATTCGTGGGGTTCTCGAAGGTTATACTAGAAAATGATACTAGCAAGACTGAGTATTCTAATACTCAGCAAGGCTTACCCGGGTTGGGTATACATTAGCCCGTAACTAGACTCATGAAGGTATCGTAAAGGTTCTGGGTGTATTTTCAGCTCAAAAGCAACAAAGAGTATGATCTACTTTCAAATTTTAGCTTTCATATTCTAGTTGATTATCCGTTCTAGGTTAGCACGTACAATAAGCAAGCAAGGTAGAGATTATCATTCATCAAGATTATTTTATCAATGGTTACACTACTTACTCTATGTGGCAGAAGGAATAAGCAGTATCAATTTCCGCGAGAGACGGACGATTCTGAATCGAGTTTCAACCTTGCAAGGGTAAACCTAACTCACACGCTTGGAACATCCAAAGATCGTTTCAAAGCAACCGTTTCCCTCATATTCCAGGTTATAGATCAGGGCCACCACAAGCGACTGCAGGACCGTACTTACACCAATTGTGCGGGATATACGTCTGTAGCGCGACTACATGATCGTATTCCCGTCTGCCATGCAGAACGTACTCCCACACGTCAGTGCGTGCAAACACAAAATAAAAGTCGAGTGGTGGAGACATGTCCATTTGCCAGGCCATTCAGGTACTAGGCTTACCGCTTTACCATATTTCGCGGCATGTGGCTAGTACTTTCAAACGTTTAGCCACCACTACCTCACACTGCGACCTTATCAACTTTTAACAAAACAGACAGGGTAAACCTTCAGGTCATGATATAGCACATGACCCTGTCCATTATCCTTATAGTGATCGCAGAATAGTAAACATGCAATTCCTATATCGCGCGAGTGATAGGAAATCACTCGACTTTTACCGGTCCTATTTAGCAGAGCATCTATGCGATAAGGACTCGGGTACAATACAATGGATTCCTAGGATTTATGCAACTAGGGTTTCATTTCAACTCCTAGACGTACTGCAAGATATATAGTATAATAATGAAATTGTAATAAATTGGAATACTGGGGTATGCATCGGGGCTTGCCTTCTTGAGTGGGGTTGGGGGCAGGAATGTCAGAGACTTCCGAACTTTGGTTCGGGGCTTCAGTTAGATCCTCAGCGATGTTTATCGGGTCTTCAGAAAATCCTTGGTCTTGTCCCAAGACCAATTCGTAGTCTCTGTCGTCGAGTGTCGTTGAGTCTATATGACATGCAATAATTTAAAATGAGATGGTGCTTGAGTTTAAAAATTTATTTCACAATAAAGTTGCCATCCAAATAGTTACACACATGAAATCAAGAAACAAGGGGGGGGTTTAGTCTTGAATTATCATTCATATTTAAGTTATGATTATAGCATTGGATTTACTGAAAACAGGAACTAAAACATTTGAATTTGAATTCAAATTTCAAGTTTAAATTCAAATTTTAGGTAAATAGAATCATAAGTCTTGAAAATTTAATTACAGACTAATTATCAACACATTAGATTATGACAAAAAGATCTAATTAATTAAGCCTAAGGAACATGCTTAATTAATTTCAAATCATCTCAAATTTGAATTATCCAAATTTAAAAGAATTTAAACTACAAAACAGTGCTAGATTTGGCACTTTTACACAAGCTCACACATGACCAATAGAAGCTACATATCAAAAATCACAAGAAAATATACTAGTATGTAGAAGTTATACACAATATACCTTTTAACCTTAAGTTTAAAATAGATTCAAAAGTATTTAGTTTCAAATAAACTTCATTAATAAAATTTGTAGGGTTTGAAATCTAGTTTCCAACAAAATTAGTTTGGCAATTTTTGGATTTTTCTACAGTTTTCTACGAATTTTACAAGGCAGCAGCATTGTTCACATGAAATAACAAACCACTTGGGGGGGGCGGGTCCTCAGTATTTTGCACTTGGGTCCCTAGAACAAAAGATAGACTTGCACATATGCCCCTGCCAGGGCCCGACGGCGGCCGGCCGATCGGCTCCGGCATGTACTCACCGGCGGCGAGGTTACTAGCGGGGAGGGGCTGACCGGGCACGATCTACGGGACCTAGGGGACTGTTTGGGAGGGGATGTGCTCGACGAGCGGCGGTGGAACACGGCCGGCGACGAGAAGGGGCGGCGGCCGTGTCGGGTCACCGGCATTCCCGGCGAAGGGCCGGTGAACATGGGCAAGTAAGGCGCGCACGAGCACCAGGGGGAAGTAAGGAAGTGATTCCCGTACCAAATTTAGCTGGGGAAGGAGTGGAAGTAGGTCGTCGATGGTGAGGTCGTCCGCGGCGGCTCCGGTGAGGGGCGGCACGGGGTTGGAGAAATTCTGGCGAAGGAAGGCTGGGGGCTGGACCGGATCAGGTCGGGGAGCTATGGAAGAGGGTGGGGAAGCGATGGGCCATGGGGATTTGGGCGGGCTGGCGCGGTCGAGGTGAATTCTGGCGAGGAAGTGTGGCGGCGGGCTCGGTGTCACGAGGAGAAAGAAGAGGAGAGCAGGCGGGGAAAGGGTTCGGGTTGGGTTTTATAGGTGAGCACGGCCTGTAGAAGAGAAGGAGAGAGAGGGGGCAGTCACAGGCCGAGCCCAGGACGGCGGGCGGCACCGGCGTGCCCTCGGGTGCATGGCAGCCGCTCGGCTCCGGCGGCCCGACGTGGCAAGGCAAGAGGAGGATAGCGGAGGCAGCACGGACGGTGGGAGGAGGGGTGGGGCGACGCGTGGAAGGGCGGCACAGAGCGGCAGGAGCTCGGGAAGCGGCCGGTGGCGGCGGGTCACGCGCGCGCAGAGGCAGAGGAGCTCGGGGACTCGAGGAAGACTATGAAGGACCTAAGTGCAATATCTTAGAAAAGCAGGGACCCTAATGTAATGTATAGATAACTTTCCAACCAGTGCTCAAATGGAGATGAGCCCAAAAGCAAAAATGTATGGTTTTTCAAAATGTACAACTTTGCTTTAAGGTTCACTCACAGAAGAGCTAAGGAGTTGGAGTTAACATAAAATTTAGCAAAGATTCTAAACTTTATACAAACCCTATTTAAAAACTACACCACAAATATATCCAAAGGGTAGTTTCACCTACTTTTGCGATTTAAACATAAGTTTTTGACTTTTGCAAAATAACCCTCATACATTTGAATTCTACCCTCCATGTTTACCCATTTAGCACTAAAGGACCTTTATTAAAATATAATTATATAAATAACCCTTTTCCCTTAGTACTTCAATTTTTAAACATACTTTTACCATATTTTGCACATAACATCGCACTAAAACTTAGAGTGTGGCAATACTATTTACCTGAGTGTCACAGCCTTCCCCCCTAAAAAGAATCTCGTCCCGAGATTCCGGAACAGAATAGATTTGAATGATCAAGTCTGGAGGTTGGCTTGGAAGAAGTCTGGGAAATTGTGTTGAAGATAGGATTCAGTTTCCCACGTTGCTTCTTCTTCCGTATGATGGTTCCACTAAATTTTAAACATTCTAATGGTTTCTCTTCTAGTGCTTCTTTCTTTAGTGTCTAGCACTCTAAGGGGATGTTCTGTATAGGTCAGATCAGGTTCAATTTCGATGACTTGGGAATCGATGATTTCGGTAGGAACCTTAACACATTTCCTAAGTTGGGATACATGGAAGATGTTATGGATGGCCACTAATTGAGAAGGTAGTTGAAGACGGTAAGCTACAGGTCCACAAATTTAAAGGATTTCAAAGGGTCCGATGTATCGAGGAGCAAGTTTCCCTTTTACGCCGAACCTTTGAATACCTCGAGTAGGAGATACCCGTAGATATACGAAGTCTCCGACTAGAAACTGTAATGGTCTTCTTCGTATATCAGCGTAGCTTTTCTGCCGAGACTGGACTGCCTTTAGATTGTTCTGTATAATCTTTATCTTATCCTCTGCTTCAATAACTAAGTCAGGTCCAAAGATTTTACGCTCGCCGGTTTGTGACCAACTCAAAGGAGTTCAGCACCGGCAACCGTACAATGCTTCGAACGGGGCCATCTTAAGACTAGTCTGATAGCTGTTATTGTAAGAGAATTCTGCCAGTGACAAGCATTTATCCCAACTCTTGTCATGCTGAAGTACACAAGCTCTAAGCATATCTTCCAAAATCTGATTTATCCTTTCAGTCTGTCCATCTGTTTGAGGATGATATGCAGAGCTTCGAACTAACTTAGTTCCAGAGCATCTTGTAGTTGCTCCCAGAACCGAGCGATGAATTATGCTCCACGATCAGAAATTATCGTCTTAGGTATCCCGTGAAGACAAACAATTTGATCCAGGTAAATCTCGGCATACTTCTTGACATTATAAGTAGTGTGCACAGGAAGGAAATGTGCACTCTTGGTTAACCGATCAACAATTACCCAAATTGAGTCATGTCTCAGAGAAGTATTAGGCAAGCCAACAATAAAGTCCATACTGATATCCTCCCATTTCCAAGAGGGAATAGGTAAAGGTTGAAGGATACCACCAGTCTTCAGATGACTGGCTTTGACTCTTTGGCAGATATCACATTCTGAGACATACTTGGTAATTTCTCGTTTCATACGAGTCCATCAAAAGTTTTTCTTCAAATCCTGGTACATCTTCGTACTGCCAGGGTGCATAGAGAATTTGGACAGGTGGGCCTCATCCATTATCTATTTATGGAGCTTATGGTCCTTGGGTACAATGATACGCTCGTTGAACCATAAAACTCCTTTTGGATCTACTTGGAAGCACTTATACTTCCCTTCTCCTTGTGTTATCTTCTGCTTAATGATTCTGACTCCTTTATTTCGCTGTTGAGCTAGAACAATGCTATCTCTAAGCATGGTTTTAACTGAGAGATGGTTCAAGTCACCTTGGGGAATGATTTCTAACTTAAGCTTTCTCATTTCCCAACAAAGAGTCTCGTTGAAAGCTTCAACAGATAAGCAAGAACAATATGCCTTGCGACTTAGTGCATCCACAACGACATTGGCCTTGCCTGGATGATAGTGTACTTCCAAATCATAATCTTTGATAACTTCTAGCCAACATCTTTGCCTCATATTCAAATCCGCTTGTGTAAAGATATACTTGAGACTTTTGTGATCGGTGTATATATGGCACTTCGTACCCATTAGATGATGTCTCCAGATCTTTAGGGCATGAATGACAGCTGCGAGTTCAAGATCATGGGTAGGATAGTTCTGTTCATGAACCCTTAGTGCTCGTGATGCATATGCAATTACTCGGTTGTCTTGCATAAGCACACAACCAAGTCCGGTTCCTGATGCATCACAATATATGTCAAAGGGTTTTGACGCATCTGGTTGAGCCAAGACTGGAGCAGTAGTAAGATGATCTCTGAGGGTGTGGAATGCATCATCGCATTTTTGATCCCAAGAGAATTTGACACCTTTCTTTAATAGTTCGGTCATAGGTTTGGCTATTCTGGAGAAATCCGAGATGAAGTGATGATAATAGCCAGCTAGACCAAGAAAGCTACGGATTTGATGGACTGATGTTGGAGGTTTCCAATCCATCACTTCTTGTACTTTGCTGGGGTCAATGGATATACCATCACCCGAGATGGTATGGCCCAGAAATTTCACAGTATCTAACCAGAACTCACACTTGGAGAATTTGGCGTATAAATGGTGGTCTCTTAATCGCTGAAGAATGACATGAAGATGTTTGGCATGATCTTCTGGGTTTTTGGAATAGATTAGGATGTCATCAATGAAGACCACCACAAATTTGTCGAGTTCTTGCATGAAGACATAATTCATGAGATACATGAAATATGCTGGAGCATTGGTGAGACCAAATGACATGACTAGGTATTCATATAAATCATATCGGGTGGAGAAAGCAGTTTTTGGAATATCACTTGGCCGGATTTTAATTTGATGATAGCCGGAACGAAGATCAATTTTGGAGAATACTTTGGCTCCGGCTAGCTGATCGAAAAGAATATCAATGCGGGGTACGGGATACTTATTTTTGATAGTCACCGCATTGAGAGGACGGTAATCAACACATAGCCTTAAGCTATTGTCTTTCTTTTTTACAAATAAGGCTGGACAACCCTACGGTGATGCACTCGGACGAATGAAACCCTTGTCTAAAAGGTCTTGGAGTTGGATTTTCAACTCGGCCAACTCGTTAGGAGGCATACGGTAGGATCTCTTAGAAATAGGGGTTGTACCAGGTTGGAGTTCTATGATAAACTCAATATCTCTATCTGGGGGCATTCCAGGCAAATCATCTGGAAAGACGTCTGGGTATTCACAGACAATAGGGATATCCTTTAACTTGATCCCGGTGGTAGTATAGGTGCAAGGGTTAAGGTACTTATGTTGTGGAAGATAGAGAATGGTAGGTTCATGCTCAGGTGAATCTATCACCACAATTCGAGAAGAAATATCTAATGACACATGATGCTGGGTCATTCAATTCATACCTAAGAGGATATCCATTCCTTCTAGGTCTAGTAAGAGTAGGTCTGTCCTCATCAAATTTTTACCCATTTGAATTGGCACGCTTCTACAAACTTGGTTTGAAGAGATTTTACTGCCAGGAGTTGTTATCATATATACCCCACTAACAGGATAAAGGTCCAAGACTATTTTAGTTCCAAACTTTGCACTGACAAAGCTATGGGTGGCACCAGTGTCAAAAAGAACAATTACTGGGTGATGGTTGATAGAAAATATACCCGTCATTATTGGTGTCCCTTCGGGGAGTTCGGGGAGTGTGGTGAGGTTCACCCTTCCTTGGCGGACTTGGACCACTTGCCTCTTGCCCTTGCCCTTGCTGGTTGGACTGGATGTTTGCCCTTGGAAAGATTTCCTAGGTTGAGGGCAATCTTTGATAAAGTGGGGCGGGCTTCCACAATTGAAACAACGATAGTTGCCTTGATTGACGGGTGGAAAGCTCGGCCGCGGACCTTATTGTTGTTGCTGCTGAAACTGTGGTGTTGGTGGTCGGTTGAATCGTGCCTGTTGGGGTGGTCTGGCTACCCATCTGCCAGGCAAGTTGCTTCGAGGCAGGGCTCGAGGGGCAGTGCTCGGGACCAACCGATACCTTGACGGTTGTGTAGCTGAAGGCCCTGTGGGTGTCTTTCTTTTCTTTTCTGCTCTGTGGGCTGAGATGCAGTCTTCTTGAGTAATGGCCATGTTGACCAGTTCATTGAAATTATCGGCCCTTACCAAATTCAGTCGTTCTTTAAGCTTGGTGATTAGGCCTCGGCGAAAACGATCTCTTTTGCGGGCATCATTGTCCGCATGGTATCCCGCATATTGGCACAAGTGGTTGAAAACTTGTGCATATTGCATGACGGTGCGGGTTCCCTGAGTCAAGTTCAGAAATTCATTGAGCTTTCACTCAATGAGTCCTTTGGGTATGTGGTGCGCTTGAAATGCAGTTTGAAAGTCGTCCCAGGTGACGACATGATCGGCAGGCTGCATGGCGTGAAAATGATCCCACCATAGGTGAGTTGTGCCACGGAGTTTCTGGGCCGCAAAGAGCGCCTTATTCTCATCTGAACATGGGGTTGGCAATAAGGCGAACTTGGACTCGATGGTGTGGAGCCAGACGTCGGCATCAAGAGGCTCATCCGCCTTATGGAACAGTGGAGGCTGAGTACTGAGGAAGCCTTGATAACTGGCCGATGGAGGTTCATCTCAGCCTCGGGATTGCTGATGGAAGTGGCCCATCTGAGCCTGCACAAGCTGGTTGAGGAGTTCTGTTTGTCGGGCCATGACCTCGGCCAGATTTGGAGGTGGCGATGGTGGTTGCTGAGAACTGCTGGCCTGATCTGCCTGGAATCCTTCCGGGTTCCGCGAGTAGCTCCAACCATCTAAAATAAAGGAGATATCCATTATCAACCATATTCTTACTCCAATTTCAGATGATATACAATTACCAAATAGAATGTAATTCATATGCTCCATTCAATCCACTCAAATCAGATGCAAGGATATTGAGCAAGATAACAAAACACAAGATTTAGATTACTACTCAAACACTGGTGATCCTTACATCTTACATCAGCGCACTTTAACCGCTACAAGCCATTGCCTAAGTACACATGCCACATATAACACAACAAGTGGCTCTTGATCTAAATATACTACGCACTACCTATGTCACATCTTTCTACATTAATTGCAACTAGACTGTCACCCACTCAACCAAAACTAAAAGTCATCAAAGTTGCCCACTGATGACTGATTGCCAGAAGAAGAATGATGGGGACTGATAACAGGATCTCCGTGCTCAGAATCGATCTCGGAGACTCCTTCAACTTCTTCTGGATCTTCTTCTTCTTCAGGAGCTGGTACGGCAGGAGGTGCTGGTTGCTGTTGGAGTTCATTAATCTGGGCTTGGGCATCATCAACCTCGAGAATGAGGTTGTGGATCTGTTCCTGGAGAGACTCAATGATTGTGTTACGTTGGGTGATTATCGCATCACTTTCATTGATCTGGTCTTCCCGATGATGAATAGTCTCCTCCCGGGCAGTGATGATTTCATCCTTTTCTGCCACCATGGCTTGAAGCTGCGCAGTCTGGGTGACTTGTTGGTCAGCGTTTCTGAAGTGACCTTGCGCAATACCGATCAGTTGACCCATACTGCGATGTAGTAGAAGCTGGTAGTGATGCTGAACACTCATAAACCTCATAGTACCCTGAAGTGCTTCTTCTGTCGAGCCCTCCAACCTGTGACCTTCAGGGACTGCCCTGAGATTCCACTCAGGATCATTGGGATCCGTGGTAGAAAATAATCCGATAGGCTGTCCTACAACCTCCCTTGGATGTTGATTGCAGAACAGGTAGATAGCTTCCAGAGCTGCTCCCTCAATCGTATCAACTATACGATGACCCACCACATTAACTTTAATGGGCTGCCACTGGGAGTGAAAGGGATGTTGGGGAATGGTCATTATGACTCGACATCGACGAACACCCTCCTCCTGATATTCTACTGCATCATACTGTGGAGACTCGGTATAAAGGAGCGAACGCAGTGACTCCTAGAGAAGACGAGGGAAACCCTCCCAGTGCAAGGCATTTGTGTGGAGATGCCCTGCCGGATCCCAAAAGACATTGGAAGGGGCTGCCCTCTGCAACAAGAATGCAAATGGTGAGACTTATTTACCTTGCTGAGAAATCACAAGATAAATGGAACGAGATAATCAATTCTGATAACAGCAAAGACTGGAAATCAGATGGATGCTTAAGATGCTCTACTTAGAACTACCACAAAAATCTTATTAACCCATTCTAAAGGCAAGCAACACACTATTCATCCTTAATAAAACAAAGTATACATTGCATTTGTGTATTTAAGGATGGATTATGCGTGCATGTACTATTCGATCTCACAACCAAAAACAACTGCCGAATATGTTCGGACTTACGCGGTTAATTTCGGTGGCATAACCCATACGTCTCTCACTAATAACTAGTCGATAAGTCCTATCCGTCTTAACCTATTAATCGTGGTTAGTGTACTTGCAGAAGATCACATATATATCATGAACCTTTCATGGCAGCATGACATGAAAGCGTCCCCAAACAGTACTGTTCGCTATAGAAACAGCATCTGTACAATTACCGCTGTACAGACAAAGTTAACATACGTTATCGAAACAACGTATTCACAGGGGTACCGCAAATTGCGGGGGTATGAACAGCGATCGCCATACCCTGCGCCGAACCATATACTCCCAATATAATCAACCTAAGTTGATATATTGGCAGCATCTCAAGTAGGCTACTGCTTGAGAAACAGCGTTCGGTTCGCATCACCGACGGGAAGGCTAACTCCCCAGTTAGCTGAGGATCCTTACCTTCTTACCTCACAATCGCAGGTGTCGTTATAGAAAGTAAGGTTGGGTTGTGCATGAATTTAAGTTTGGACAGAAAGTAGTGCTGCAAGTCAGAGCTATCTATACATATATACATATTCTAGCAGCCACCTAATACTACCCATATACATCCCTAGGGCTTTGCGTTCTAAACACCAACCTTAACGAATTCAACGCCTGTTATAAAATCATTTGTTAGCCAATTTTATCCTGAAAACACTTTTTAAGAGCTACTACAATCATAAAAGTAAACCTACAGCTCTGTTACCAGCTGTGGTAGAACCGCCTGAATTATTCCGGTTCAAGTGCGTTAGTCATCGCTATACAGCCGATAATAACTCATCGCACTTCAAATGGAACAATCCGTTGGTCTGTCGGGTCTCCACCCGATACAACCACGGTTCAACAGGATCGAAGCAGGTTTACCTCACATGAAGGCGAGTTTACAATCACAGTACAGCTCATCAACTTTTAATTTACAGATATGTAAATATTATTACAAACCTTGTTCAAACTTAAAGTAAAACTTATACAAACAGTGTTTAAACCGACAAGCCAAACAGCTTGTCCATGCTCACAGCGGAAGGAAAGATAAACACGCGACTACATACGTTGCAAAGGTTGACACCATGCTCAGCCCAAGGCCTGGTGTCACTCAGGAGGGTCACTGCCAGCCGGGGACGGATCCCACTCCACGGACCAGCCATGTGGAACAGAAGTTGGCCACGTTGAACTATCCGTGGGGTTCTCGAAGGTTATACCTGAAAATGATACTAGCAAGACTGAGTATTCTAATACTCAGCAAGGCTTACCCGGGGTTGGGTATACATTAGCCCGTAACTAGGCTCATGAAGGTATCGTAAAGGTTCTGGGTTTATTTCCAGCTGAAAAGCAACAAAGAGTATGATCTACTTTCAAATTTTAGCTTTCATATTCTAGTTGATTATCCATTCTAGGTTAGCACCTACACTAAGCAAGCAAGGTAGAGATTATCATTCATCAAGATTATTCTATCAATGGTTACACTTCTTACTCTATGTGGCAGAAGGATAAGCAATCTCAATTTCCGCGAGAGACGGACGATTCCGAATCGAGTTTCAACCTTGCAAGGGTAAACCTAACTCACACGCTTGGAACATCCAAACATCGTTCCAAAGCAACCGTTTCTCTCATATTCCGGGTTATGGATCAGGGCCACCACAAGCGACTGCAGGACCGTACGCACACCAATTGTGCGGGACATATGTCTGTAGCGCGACTACATGATCGTATTCCCGTCTGCCATGCAGAACGTACTCCCACACGTCGGTGCGTGCAAACACAAAATAAAATTCGAGTGGTGGAGACATGTCCATTTGCCGAGCCATTCAGGTACTAGGCTTACCGCTTTACCATATTTCGCGGCATGTGTCTAGTACTTTCAAACGCTTAGCCACCACTACCACACACTGTGACCTTATCAACTTTTAACAAAACAAACAGGGTAAACCTTCAGGTCATGATACACACATGACCCTGTCCATTATCCTTACAGTGATCGCAGAATAGTAAACATGCAATTCCTATATCGCGCGAGTGACAGGAAATCACTCGACTTTTACCGGTCCTATTTAGCAGAGCATCTATGCGATAAGGACTCAGGTACAATAGAATGGATTCGTAGGATTTATGCAACTAGGGTTTCATTTGAAACTCCTAGACGTAATGCAAGATATATAGTATAATAATGAAATTGTAATAAATTGAAATACTGGGGTATGCATCGGGGCTTGCCTTCTTGAGTGGGGCTGGGGGTAGGAATGTCAGAGACTTTCGAACTTTGGTTCGGGGCTTCAGTTAGATCCTCAGTGACGTTTATCGGGTCTTCAGAAAATCTTTGGTCTCGTCCCAAGACCAATTCGTAGTCTCTGTCGTCGAGTGTCGTTGATTCTATATGACATGCAATAATTTAAAATGAGATGGTGCTTGAGTTTAAGAATTTATTTCACAATAAAGTTGCAATCCAAATAGTTAACACACATGAAATCACGAAACAAGGGGGGGTTTAGTCTTGAATTATCATTCATATTTAAGTTATGATTATAGCATTGGATTTACTGAAAACAGGAACTAAAATATTTGAATTTGAATTCAAATTTCAAGTTTAAATTGAAATCTTAGGTAAATAGAATCATAAAGTCTTGAAAATTTAATTATAGACTAATTATCAACACATTAGATTATGACAAAAAGATCTAATTAATTAAGCCTAAGGAACATGCTTAATTAATTTCAAATCATCTCAAATTTGAATTATCCAAGTTCAAATGAATTTAAACTACAAAATAGTGCTAGGTTTGGCACTTTTACACAAGCTCACACATAACCAATAGAAGCTACATACCAAAAATCACAAGAAAATAAACTAGTATGTAGAAGTTATTCACAATATACCTTTTAACCTTAAGTTTAAAATAGATTCAAAAGTTTTTAGTTTCAAACTAAACTTCATTAATAAAAGTTGTAGGGTTTGAAATCTAGTTTCTATGAATTTTTGGATTTTTCTACAGTTTTCTATGAATTTTACAAGGCAGCAGCATTGTTCACATGAAATAACAAACCACTTGGGGGGGGGGGTCCTCAGTATTTTGCGCTTGGGTCCCTAGAACAAAAGATAGACTTGCACATATGCCCCTGCCAGGGCCCGACGGCGGCCGGCCGATCGGTTCCGGCACGTTCTCGCCGGCGGCGAGGTTACCGGCGGTGAGGGGCTGACCAGGCACGATCTACGGGACCTAGGGGACTGTTTGGGAGGGGATGTGCCCGACGGGCGGCGGTGGAACACGGCGGGCGATGAGGAGGGGCGGCGGCTGTGTCGGGTCACCGGCGTTCCCGATGAAGGGCCGGTGAACATGGGCAAGTAAGGCGCGCACGAGCACCAGGGGGAAGTAAGGAAGTGATTCCCGTACCAAATTTGGCTGGGGAGGGAGTGGAAGTAGGTCGTCAACGGTGAGGTCGTCCGCGGCGGCTCCGGTGAGGGGCGGCACAGGGTTGGAGAAATTCCAGCGAAGGAAGGCCGGGGGCTGGACCGGATCGGGTCGGGGAGCTAGGGAAGAGGGTGGGGAAGCGGTGGGCCGTGGGGATTTGGGCGGGGTGGCCTGGTCGAGGTGAATTCCGGCGAGGAAGTGTGGCGCGGTCGAGGTGAATTCTGGCAAGGAAGCGTTGGCTTTCTCTCGTGCGGGCCTACTGATCATATCGGTTCATAGCCTGATGCGTAGCATCGGCTTTACTGCTCACCATCCCACATACTTGGGAAGTACTTCTTGAGATGTTGACCGTTGACCGCCACCAGGAACTTGACGCCATCTAACTCCTCAAGCATATATGCGTTCCCAGATAAGACTTGGTCAACCCTATAAGGCCCGTGCTAGTTTGGAGACCATTTGCCATACGCTGCATCTTTAGTCCCCAACGGTAGCACTGCTTCTCAAACCAGATCTCCAACTTGGAATTCTTTTGGCTTGATTTTCTTGTTGTACGCGCAGGCTACTTTGGCCTTATTTTCTTTGATCTTCTCAAGTGACCAAAGCCTTAGCTCCGTGGGTCCTCAACATTGTCATTCATCAGAGTAGCATACTCTTCAGCTATTAAGTCATTTTGGAACTCTATGCGCCTCGAGCCGGCCATAATTTCCCACGGTAATACAGCCTCCTGTCCATACACTAGGTGATAAGGAGAAGTTTTTGTTGCTCCATGGCAAGAAATACGGTATGCCCACAATGCCTCTGATAAGACCTCATGCCAATGCCTAGTATATTCATCAATCTTTCTTTTGATCAACATGATAAGGCTCTAATTGGATTCTTCAGCTTGTCCGTTTGCTTGGGCATAATATGGAGATGACCTAATCAGCTTGATGCTCATGTCGGTGGCGAATTTCTTGAACTCCTCTGAAATGAAGACTGAACCTCCACCTGTTGTAATGGTCTGAGGAATCCCGAACCTGTGAATGACATGCTCCTTGACAAAATAAATCACATCTTTGGATGCTACCGACTTCATGGGAACCGCCTCCACCCACTTGTTAAAGTAATCCGTGATGGACAAAATAAACTGGTGGCCTTTGCTGGATGGAGGATTAATTTTGCCAATCATGTCCATGCCCCAGCCTCTGAACGGCCACGGTTTGACGATGGGGTTCATTATTGATGCTGGCACCATCTGAATCTTCCTGAACCTCTGACATGCCTGACATCCTTTATAATATTTGAAGCAATCTTCAAGCATGGTGGGCCAGTAATACCCTGATCGCCTAATTAGCCACTTCATCTTGTTCGCCGATTGGTGAGTCCCACAAGTGCCTTCGTGGACTTTGTGTAAGAGCCCATTGGATTCACCCGGCCTGAAGCATTTGAGTAGCAGACCTTCTAAAGTCCTGTAGAACATGTCATCCCCTATCAGAATGTATCTCATAGCCTTGTAACGTATCCTCTTGGGTGCCCCCCGAGCCGAATCCTTCAAATAATTGAAGATGTCGGCTCTCCAATCTCCTTGGTCCAGTAGGTGTACCTGAAGATCGGTTCTGTCCGCTACAGCCTTGTATCCCGAAGCCATCTGTGCCAAATCATTGGCCTCCGAATTTCGAGTCCTAGGTATCCAATAGAAATTTATGTACCTGAATTGGGCCATCAGTGTGACACTCAGGTAAATAGCATGTTCACACCCTAAAGTTCTGATATGTTTTTATATGTAAAGTATGGCAAGGTGTACTTCATATGTGCAATGTAAAGCAAAAAGTGATAGTTATGAAATTTAATTTAACTAGAGGTCCTTTTATGCAAAATGGGTGGAAATGGAGGGAAAAGTTTAAAAGCATGAGGGTTGTTTTGCAAAAGATGGTAACTTGTGTTTAAATTGCAAAAATATGAGAAATTACCCTTGGGTATATATGTAAAAGTAATTTTATCCATAGGACTTACATAAAATTTGAAAATATTACTAAGTTTATAGTATCTTCAAAACTGTTGCTCAACTGCAGATGAACCTTAAAGAGAAGTGGTAGAGTTTGAAAGACTATGCACATTTGCTTTTTGGACCATCTCCATTTGGGCACTGGTTTAAAAATTACAAGCTCTTTATAGTGAGGTCCCTGTTTTTCTCTGATTTTGCAAAGCAGTCCCCAGCTTCATTCTTTCCCCCTTCTTCCTCCTGGCGCCCCTGCACCTCTGCTCTGCTTTCTAGCGCCTCTGCCGTCGGCGCAGTGCGCTGTTCTTGACCGCCGCCGGCCACCTCCAGCTTCGCCCTCGCCCACTCATCATCCCACTGCCCTTCACCGCTCTAACTCCCCTCGCTGGCATCTTGCCCGCGCGCCACGCCGCCTGTGGGTCTGCAAGCGCCGCCGCCGCGATCCCCGGTTCACCCCCCCCCTCGTAGCAACTTCAAGCCGAAGCCCTGCTCGCCGTGCTTCCCTTTTCCAACCCAACCGCCTATAAAAGGGCATCCAGGCCTGCTCGCGCGCGCCCAGAACCTCACCACCCTCCATTAGCGCCGCCGAGACTCCGGTCCACCGTGGAGCTCTCACCTCCGCCCTCGCACTCCCCAAACCGGTTGCACCATCAGCTTCCTCATACTCCACCGCATCTCCCCAGCCCGGCCTTTCCCTCCCCCGGACGCCGGAGCACCGCCGCCGCCGCTCACCTCCGGCCGCCAGCTCGGCCTCCCGTGGGCAGCCTTCCTCCGGCCACCTCGAGCCCCTCCAAGACCACCGGTGGGTAGCTTAAGGTTCCCTCGTGCTCTCCCTCCCCTTGCCCCTCACCGCCGGCGAGCCCTGTGGCCCGAGCTCCTCCTCCGCCGGCCATGGCCTTGTACCCAATTGCAGTGATTGATTTCTTTCCAGGGGGTTATCTGTTAAACGTAGGGACTGGTTTGCAAAGGAGTGACTGTTATTTCATGTGGGTGTATTCTCTGTCTTGTAAAATTCATAGCAATTCACAGAAAAATTCAAAAATGGCAAAACTAGTTTTGTTAGAAATTAGATTTCAAACTCTATAACTTTTGTTAATAAAGTTTAGTTTGAAACAAAATAATTTTACCTCTATTTTAAACCTAAGATTAAGGGGTAGTTTATGCTTAACCTTTATATTTCTTGCTTTGTTGCTTATGAATTTTGGCATGAATGTTCTATAAGCTATATGTAACCTTGTGTTAAAATTTTCAAACTCAAATTTTGTCTTAAACTTAACCTCTTTTGATTTGGGCATTTCAAATTTGAAAAATATTAGCTAAACTTGTTGTATAACCCTTTCTAATTGGGATCTATTGTCATTCTCTATGTGATATCGTTTAATGATTAATGTATGTTTAAATTTCCAAAACCTTATGATCTTTTATTTAAAGTTTTGAACTTAAATTCTGGTTCATTTCAAATTCAAATTTAAATGTTTTAGTACTTATTTGCAACAAACTCAGCAATATCTTTATGATTCTTTTATAGACAGTGCTTCAAACCTAAACGCTCTCTATTTTATGAATTCTTGTGTGTTAATTTGATGAGTTATAACATTTAAAATGTAAAATTCTAAAATTTAAATCTTGCCTTACTTAATTTATTGCATCCCATATAGAATCAACGACGCTCGACGACGGGGATTACGAGTTGGTCTTAGGACAAGACCAAGGCTTTTTAGAAGACCCAGCGCAAGTCGACGAGGGACTAACTGAAGCCCCGAACCCAAGTTCGGAAGCCTTTGACACTCCTGCCCCCAACCCCACTCAAGAAGGCAAGCCCCGGACATATCCCATTACTTTATTTACACTGTGATCTATGTCTATTTATCTTTACTTATGCATTAAGTCTAGGAGTTGAGATGAAACCCTAGTTGCATGATCTCTTAGGAATCCAATGTATTGAACCAAGTCCTTATCGCTTAGATGCTCTGCTAAATAGGACCGGTAAAAGTTGGGTGATTTCCTGTCACTCGCGCGATATAGGAGTTGCTTGTTTAGAATTCTGCAATCACTATAAGGATAATGGACAGGGTCATGTGTTGTATCATGACCTGAAGGTTTACCCTGTCTGTTTCGTTTAAAGTGGATAAGGTCGCAGCGTGTGGTAGTGGTGGCTAAGCTTTTGAAAGTACTAGCCACATGCTGCGAAATATGGTAAGCGGTAAGCCTAGTACCCGAATGGCCTGGCAAATGGACTTGTCTCCACCACTCGACTTTTATTTTATGTTTACACGCACCGACGTGTGGGAGTACGTTCTGCATGGCAGACAGGAATACGGGTGATGTGCGTACGGTCCTACAGTCGCTTGTGGTGGCCCTGATCCATAACCCGGAAAATGAGGGAAACGGTTGCTTGGAACGTCCTGTTGGTATTCCGAGCGTGTGAGTTAGGTTTACCTTGCAAGGTTAAATTCGATTCGGATCGTCCGCCTCTCACAAGGATTGAGACTGCTTATCCCTTTTACCACAGAGAGTAAGAAGTGAATTGTTGATAAAGTAATTTTGATGAATGATAATATCTACCATGCTTGTTTAGTGTAGGTGCTTACCTAGAATGGCTAATCAAACTAGAATCTGAAAGCTAAAACTTGAAGGTAAGTTATACTCTCTATTGCTTTTCAGCTGAAAATAAACCCAAAGCCTCTACAATGCCTTCATGAGTCTAGTTACGGGATAAAGTATACCCAATCCCGGATAAGCCTTGCTGAGTATTAGTATACTCAGCCTTGCCAATGTCTGTTTCAGGTATGACCTTCGAAAACACCACGGACAACCTTGTGTGGCCAACGTCCGTTCCTTGTGGCTGGTCCGTGGAGTGGGACCCGTCCCCGGCCGGCAGTGACCCTCCGGAGTGACACCCGGCCTAGGGCTAAGCTTGGTGTCCGCCTTCGCGACCTGTGTAGTCGCGTAAACTTTTCTTTCCGCTGTGAGTTTGGACAAGCTGTTCCGCTTGTCAGTTTGAACACTGTTTGTATAAGTTTACTTATATTTGAACTCAGCTTGTAATAATGTATGTATGGCTGTAAATTAAAAGTTGATGAGCTATTCTGTGATGTGAACTCGCCTTCGTGCGAGGTAAACCTGCTTCGATCCTGTTGAACCGTGGTTGTATCGGGCGGAGACCCGACAGACCAAGGGATTGTTCCGTTTGAAGTGTGTTAAGCTTATTACAATTGTACGGTGATCATTAGCGCACTCGAGCCGGAATAATTCAGGCGGTTCTGCCACAGCTGGTATCAGAGCTGTAGGTTTACATATACATCTGGAAAAGCTCTTAAAAAGTGTTATCTGGATAAAAGTTTTCCAACAAATAAGTTTACAAACATGCGTTGGATTCGTTAAGGATGTGCTTAGTTCGTTAAAGCCCTAGGGATGTATATGGGAAATATCAGGTGGCAATTAGAGTATATATATAAATCTGACTTGTAGCACTACTTTTCGTCAAAACTTAAATTCCTGCACAATCCAATTTTACTTCCTGTAACGACATCTACGAACGGAGGTAAGAAAGTAAGGATCCTCAGCCAACTGAGGGAGCTTGGCCTTCCTGTCGGTGATGCGAACCGAACGCTGTTTCTCAAGCAGTGGCCTACTTGAGATGCTGCCAATATATCAACTTAGGTTGAATATATTGGGAGTAGATGGTTCGGCGCAGGGTATGGCGATCGCTGTTCATACCCCCGCATTTTGCGGTACCCCCCGTGAATACGTTGTTTTGATGACGTATGTTAACGTGGTCTGTACGGCGGTAATTGTACAGATGCTGTTTCTATAGTGAGCAGTAATGTTTGGGGACGCTTTCATGTCGTGCTGCCATGAAAGGTTCATGAATTATATATATATGAGTATTCTTCTGCAGGTACACTAACCACGCTTACGCTATTAGGATGCGTAGGGTTTATCGATTAGTATATATAGTGAGAGACGTATGAATATGCCACCGGAACTAACTACGTAAGTCCGAACATATTCGGCAGTTGTTTTGGTTGTGAGGACGAGTAGTGCGTGCATGCATAATTTGTTAACAAAAGGATTTTTATGTATGAAGAATATATTGTTTGTCTTTGAAATGGGCTAATGGAGTTCTAATGATAGTTTTATGTTGGGTATCTTATATAGAACCTTAGTTTTTCATCTGATTTTTAGTCCTTGCTGTTATCAGAATTGACTATCTTGATCTATTTATCTTGTACTCTCTTAACAAGATAAAAGTTTCACCATTTGCATTCTTGTCGCAGATGGCAACACCTTCTAATGTTTTCTGGGATCCGGAAGGGCATCTTCATACTAATGCCCTCCATTGGGAAGGTTTCCCTCGTCTACTTTGGGAGTCCTTGCAGTCTTTTCACTACATGGAGCCTCCTCAGTATGATGCTGTCGAACATTTGGAAGAAGGAATTCATAGGGCTCATGTCAAGATGACTATTCCTCAGCATCCTTTTCATTCACAATGGCAGCCTATTGAGATCAGCATGATAGGCTATCGAGTTGTGGATACTATCGAAGCGGCGGCATTAGAAGCCATTTATACCTTTTGTAGTCAACATCCTGAGGAAGTCGTAGGACAACCCATTGGTTTGTTTGCTACAACAGATTCTGGTGAGTCAGAATGGGACCTCAGGGTAATTCCTGAGAGTCATAGATTGGAAGGTTCACCAGAAGAAGTCCTACGAGGGATGTGGCGTTTCACGAGTGTGCAGTACCATTACCACTCATTGCTACGTCGGGAGATAGGCCATTTGAATTATGCTGCACGAAGTCTCCATGGGGAAGCTGCTAGACATATCACCCAGGTGGATCAACTTTGAGCTGTGGTGATTGAGAAGGAGGGGATTATTGCTACTCAAAACGAGACTATCCACCATCGAGAAGATCAGATCAATGAGAGTGATCACATAATCACTCAGCGTGATACTGTTATTGAATTTCTACAGGCACAAGTCCAAGATCTGATCCTTGCGGTTGATGATGCTCAAGCTCATATTGAAGAATTGCAGCAGCCCCCGATTCCTCCCGTTGCACCTGCAGCACCTGAGGCTGAAGAGGAAGACCCAGACGAGATTGAAGGAGTCTCAGGACTTGATTCTGAGCACGGAGATCCTGTCATCAGCCCCCATCATTCCTCTTCTGGTAGTCAGTCATCAGTAGGAAACTTTGATGACTTTTAGTTGTGGCTAGTGGGTGATGGTTTAGTTGTAACTAGTGTATAAAGGTGTAACATAAGGGGTGTGTAGTTTACCTAGTTATAGAGCCACTTGTTGTATGTGTGGCATGTGTTTTTAGGCAAAGGTTTGTAATAGTTAGAGTGTGTTGATACGAGATGTAAGGATATCAGTATCTGTATGGTAATCCTTTGTTTTGGTTATCTTGTTCAATATCTGTGCATCTGTTATAAGTGGATTGAATGGAGCATATGTATTACATTTCCGTTTGGTAATTGCATATTATCTGAAATTGGAGTAAGATTATGGTTGATAATGGATATCTCCTTTATTTCAGATGGTTGGAGCTACTCGAGGAACCCCGGAAGGATTCCGGGCAGGTCAGCCTGGTAGTTCTCAGCAACCACCACCGCCACCTCCAAACCTAGCCGAGGTTATGGCCCGGTAGACTGAGCTTCTTAGTCAACTTGTACAAGCTCAAATGGGCCACTTTCAGTAGCAACCTCGAGGCTGAGGTGAACCCCTGTCGGCCAGTTACCAGGACTTCCTCAGCACCCAACCTCCATTATTCCATAAGGCCGATGAGCCTTTGGACGCAGATGCCTGGTTGCGAACTATTGAGTCCAAGTTCGCCTTGCTACCAGCTCCATGTTCAGATGAGAATAGGGTACTCTTTGCAGCCCAGCAACTCCGAGGCATTGCCCGTCTATGGTGGGACCAGTTTCATGCTATGCAACCTGCCGATCACGTCGTCACCTGGGACGAGTTTCGAACTGCGTTCTGAGCACATCACATACCAGCGGGACTCATTGAGCGGAAGCTCAATGAATTTTTGAGTTTGACCCAAGGTACCCGCACTGTTACGCAGTATGCATAGGTTCTTAATCACCTGTGCCAGAATGCAGGGTCTCATGCGGACACCGATGCCCACAAATGTGATCGCTTTCGCCGAGGCCTAAACACCAAACTAAAGGAATGGCTGAATTTGGTAAAGGCCGACAATTTTAATGAATTGGTCAATATGGCCATTACTCAAGAGGATTGCATTGCCGCCCACAGAGCGGAAAAGAAACGGAAAGCACCCACAGGGCCTGCAACTTCACAATCGCCAAGGTATCGGTTAGTTCCGAGTAACGCCCCTCGAGCTCCGCCTCGAGGCAATTTACCTGGCAGATGGGTAGCCCGACCTCCCCAACAAGCACAATTCAACCGACCACCGCTGCCACAAAATCAACCGCAACCGCGACAAGGTCCGCGGCCGAACTTTCCACCAGCTACTCCAGGAAACAGCAATTACCGTTGTTTCAATTGTGGAAGCTCGTCCCACTTCATCAAGGACTGCCCTCAACCTAGGAAATCTTTCCAAGGGTAGGCATCTAATCTCAACCACCAGGGGAGGGGTAAGAGGCAAGTGGTGCAGGTCCGTCAAGGGAGGGTGAATCTTACCACGCTCTCCGAACTTCCTGAGGGGACACCGATAATGACTGGTACATTTTCTATCAACTATCGTCCTGTTACTGTTCTTTTTGATACCGGTGCCACCCATAGTTTCATCAGTACAAAGTTTGGAACTAAAATAGGCTTGGATATCTATCCGGTTAATGGAGTATATATGATAACAACTCCGGGTGGTAATATTCCCTCAAACCAAGTTTGTAGAAGTGTACCGATTCAAATGGGTAAGAATCTGATGAAGGCAGATTTACTCTTACTAGATCTAAAAGGAATAGATGTTCTTTTAGGAATGAATTGGATGACCCAACATCATGTGTCTTTAGATATTTCTTCACGAACCGTGGAGATAAATTCACCAAAAAACGAGCCTACCCTTCTTTACCTTCCACAAACAAAATACATCAACTCTTGCACCTATGCTACATCTGGGGTCAAGCTAGAGGATATTCCAGTCGTCTGTGAATGTCCAGATGTTTTCCCAGATGACTTACCTAGAATGCCCCCAGACAAAGATATCGAGTTCATCATAGAACTCCAACCTGGTACCGCCCCTATCTCTAAGAAATCTTATCGCATGCCTACTAATGAGTTGGCTGAATTGAAAATTCAACTCCAGGACCTCTTGGATAAAGGTTTCATTCGTCCCAGTGCATCACCCTGGGGTTGTCCAGCCCTGTTTATGAAAAAGAAAGACAATAGCTTAAGGCTATGTGTTGATTACCGTCCTCTCAATGCGGTGACTATCAAAAATAAGTATCCTTTACCCCGCATTGACATTCTTTTCGATCAATTAGCCGGAGCCAAGGTGTTCTCCAAGATTGATCTTCGTTCCGGCTATCATCAAATTAAGATTTGGCCCAGTGATGTTCCAAAAACAGCCTTTTCTACTCGATATGGCTTATACGAATATCTTGTCATGTCGTTTGGTCTCACTAATGCTCCAGCCTATTTCATGTACCTCATGAATTCTGTCTTCATGCAAGAACTCGACAAGTTTGTTGTGGTCTTCATTGATGACATTTTGATCTATTCTAAAACTCCAGAAGATCATGCCAAGCATCTTCATGTCATCCTTCAACGATTAAGAGACCACCATCTGTACGCCAAATTCTCCAAGTGTGAGTTTTGGTTAGATACAGTCAAATTCCTAGGCCATACCATTTCTAGTGACGGAATATCCGTCGATCCCAGTAAAGTACAAGAAGTGATGGATTGGAAACCCCCAACCTCAGCCCATCAGATCCGTAGTTTTCTTGGTCTAGCAGGCTATTATCGTTGGTTTATTCCTGATTTCTCCAGAATAGCCAAACCTATGACCGAGCTATTAAAGAAAGGTGTAAAATTCTCGTGGGATCAAAAATGCGAAGATGCATTTCATATTCTCAGAGATCGCCTTACGACTGCTCCAGTCTTAGCTCAACCAGATGTATCAAAGCCTTTTGACATCTACTGTGATGCATCACGAACTGGACTTGGTTGCGTACTTATGCAAGACAACCGAGTAATTGCATATGCATCACGAGCACTTAGGGTCCATGAACAGAATTACCCTACTCATGATCTCGAACTTGCAGCTGTTATTGATGCCCTAAAGATCTGGAGACACCATCTAATGGGTACAAAGTGCCATATCTACACTGATCATAAAAACCTCAAGTATATCTTTACCCAGGCAGATCTGAATATGAGGCAAAGGCGCTGGCTAGAACTTATCAAAGATTATGATTTGGAAGTGCATTATCATCTAGGCAAGGCCAATGTCGTTGCGGATGCCCTCAGTCGCAAGGCACATTGTTCCTGCCTATCTGTTGAAGCTTCCGACCAAACTCTTTATTGGGAGATGGGAAAGCTTAATCTAGAAATCATTCCCCAAGGTGACCTAAACCATCTCTCGGTTGAAGCCACGCTTAGGGATGACATTGTTCTAGCTCAGCAATGTAGTGAAGGAGTTGGAATCATTAAGCAGAAGTTAATACAGGGAGAGAAAAAGTACAAATGTTTCCAAGTAGATTCTGAAGGAGTTTTGTGGTTCAATAAACGTCTTGTGGTACCTAAGGACCATAAACTCCGAAAGCAAATAATGGACGAAGCTCACCTATCCAAATTTTCTATACATCCGGGGAGTACAAAGATGTACCAAGATCTGAAACAAAGCTTTTGGTGGACCCGTATGAGACGAGAAATTGCCAAGTATGTCTCAGAGTGTGATATCTGCCAAAGAGTCAAAGCCAGTCATCTGAAGACTGCTGGTACCCTCCAACCCTTAACCATTCCCTCTTGGAAATGGGAAGATATTAGTATGGATTTTATTGTTGGACTACCTAATACTTCCCGGAAGCATGATTCTATTTGGGTAATTGTAGATCGATTAACCAAAACTGCACACTTCATCCCCGTGCATACAACGTACGTTGCTAAAAAAGTATGCTGAGATCTGTTTGGATCAGATTATTCGTCTTCATGGAGTACCTAAGACGATCATCTCCGATCGCGGAGCACAATTCGTTTCTCGGTTCTGGGAACAACTCCAAAATGCTCTTGGGACTAACTTAGTCCGAAGCTCTGCATACCATCCCCAAACGGATGGACAGACTGAACGAGTAAATCAAATTATGGAAGACAAGCTTAGAGCCTGCGCTCTTCAGTATGGCAAAAATTGGGACAAATGCTTATCACTGGCAGAATTTTCTTATAATAACAGCTATCAGACAAGCATTAGGATGGCTCCATTTGAAGCCTTGTACGGTCGCCGTTGTAGAACTCCCTTAAATTGGTCACAAACCGGCGAACGTAAAATCTTTGGACCCGACCTTGTCAGTAAGGCAGAAGAGAAAATAAGAGTTATACAGGCAAATCTTAAGACGGCACAATCTCGACAAAAAAGCTACGCTGATATACGAAGAAGTCCGTTACGATTTCAAGTTGGAGACTTCGTATATCTTCGAGTATCTCCTGTTCGGGGTATTCAAAGATTCGATGTAAAAGGAAAACTTGCTCCTCGATATATCGGACCCTTTGAAGTCCTTGAGATCTGTGGACCCGTAGCTTACCGCCTTCAGCTTCCTTCTCAGTTAGCAGCCGTCCATAACATCTTCCATGTATCCCAACTCAAGAAGTGTGTTAAGATTCCTACCAAAATCATCGAATCCCAAGCTATCGAAATCGAACCAGATCTGACCTATACAGAACATCCGATCAAGATACTAGACACTAAAGAGAGAAGCACCAGAAGAGAAACCATCAGAATGTACAAGATTCAGTGGAACCACCATACAAAAGTAGAAGCAACCTGGGAAACCGAATCCTATCTTCAGCATAACTTTCCCGACTTCTTCCAAGCCAACCTCCGAGTTTGATTATTCCATTCCTTTCTGTTCCGGAATCTCGGGACGAGATTCTTTTTAGGGGGGAAGGCTGTGACACTCAGGTAAATAGCATGATCACACCCTAAAGTTCTGATATGTTTTTATATGTAAAGTATGGCAATGTGTGCTTCATATGTGCAATGTTAAGCAAAAAGTGATAGTTATGTAATTAAATTTAACTAGAGGTCCTTTTATGCAAAATGGGTGGAAATGGAGGGAAAAGTTTAAAAGCATGAGGGTTGTTTTGCAAAAGATGGTAACTTGTGTTTAAATTGCAAAAATATGAGAAATTACCCTTGGGTATATATGTAAAAGTAATTTTATCCATAGGACTTACATAAAATTTGAAAATATTACTAAGTTATAGTATCTTCAAAACTGTTGCTCAACTACAGATGAACCTTAAAGACAAGTGGTAGAGTTTGAAAGACTATGCACTTTTGCTTTTTGGACCATCTCCATTTGGGCACAGGTTTAAAAGTTACAAGCTCTTTATAGTGAGGTCCCTGTTTTTCTCTGATTTTGCAAAGCAGTCCCCAGCTTCATTCTTTCCCCCTTCTTCCTCCCGGCGCCCCTGCCCCTCTGCTCTGCTTCCTGGCGCCTCTGCCGCCGGCGCAGTGCGCTGTTCTTGACCGCCGCCGGCCACCTCCAGCTTCGCCCTCGCCCACGCGTCATCCCACTGCCCTTCACCGCTCTAACTCCCCTCGCTGGCGTCTTGCCCGCGCGCCACGCCGCCTGCGGGTCTGCAAGCGCCGCCGCCGCCGATGCCTCTGCCGCCGCCGCGATCCCCGGTTCACCCCCCCCCCCCCCCGTAGCAACTTCAAGCCGAAGCCCTGCTCGCCGTGCTTCCCTTTTCCAACCCAACCGCCTATAAAAGGGCATCCAGGCCTGCTCGCGCGCGCCCAGAACCTCGCCGCCCTCCATTAGTGGCGCCGAGACTCCGGTCCACCGTGGAGCTCTCACCTCCGCCCTCGCACTCCCCAAACCGGTTGCACCATCAGCTTCCTCATCCTCCACCGCATCTCCCCAGCCCGGCCTTTCCCTCCCCCGAATGCCGGAGCACCACCGCCGCCGCTCACCTCCGGCCGCTAGCTCGGCCTCCCGTGGGCAGCCTTCCTCCGGCCACCTCGAGCCCCTCCAAGACCACCGGTGGGTAGCTTAAGGTTCCCTCGTGCTCTCCCTCCCCTTGCCCCTCACCGCCGGCGAGCCCTGTGGCCGGAATTTGGCCGGCCCCGAGCTCGTCCCCCGCCGGCCATGGCCTTGTACCCAATTGCAGTGATTGATTTCTTTCCAGGGGGTTATCTGTTAAACGTAGGGACGGGTTTGCAAAGGAGTGACTGTTATTTCATGTGGGTGTATTCTCTGTCTTGTAAAATTCATAGCAATTCACAGAAAAATTCAAAAATGGCAAAACTAGTTTTGTTAGAAACTAGATTTCAAACTCTATAACTTTTGTTAATAAAGTTTAGTTTGAAACAAAATACTTTTACCTCTATTTTAAACCTAAGATTAAGGGGTAGTTTATGCTTAACCTTTATATTTCTTGCTTTGTTGCTTATGAATTTTGGCATGAATGTTCTATAAGCTATATGTAACCTTGTGTTAAAATTTTCAAACTCAAATTTTGTCTTAAACTTAACCTCTGATTTGGGCATTTCGAATTTGAAAAATATTAGCTAAACTTGTTGTATAACCCTTTCTAATTGGGATCTATTGTCATTCTCTATGTGATATCGTTTAATGATTAATGTATGTTTAAATTTCCAAAACCTTATGATCTTTTATTTAAAGTTTTGAACTTAAATTCTAGTTCATTTCAAATTCAAATTTAAATGTTTTAGTACTTATTTGCAGCAAACTCAGCAATATCTTTATGATTCTTTTATAGACAGTGCTTCAAACCTAAACGCTTTCTATTTTATGAATTCTTGTGTGTTAATTTGATGAGTTATAACATTTGAAATGTAAAATTCTAAAATTTAAATCTTGCCTTACTTAATTTATTGCATCCCATATAGAATCAACGACGTTCGACGACGGGGATTACGAGTTGGTCTTAGGACAAGACCAAGGCTTTTCAGAAGACCCAGCGCAAGTCGTTGAGGGACTAACTGAAGCCCCGAACCCAAGTTCGGAAGCCTTTGACACTCCTGCCCCCAACCCTACTCAAGAAGGCAAGCCCCGGACATATCCCATTACTTTATTTACACTGTAATCTATGTCTATTTATCTTTACTTATACATTAAGTCTAGGAGTTGAGATGAAACTCTAGTTGCATGATCTCTTAGGAATCCAATGTATTGAACCCGAGTCCTTATCGCTTAGATGCTCTGCTAAATAGGACCGGTAAAAGTCGGGTGATTTCCTGTCACTCGCGCGATATAGGAGTTGCTTGTTTACAATCCTGCAATCACTATAAGGATAATGGACAGGGTCATGTGTTGTATCATGACCTGAAGGTTTACCCTGTCTATTTCGTTAAAAGTGGATAAGGTCGCAGCGTGTGGTAGTGGTGGCTAAGCTTTTGAAAGTACTAGCCACATGCCGCGAAATATGGTAAGCGGTAAGCCTAGTACCCGAATAGCCCGGCAAATGGACTTGTCTCCACCACTCGACTTTTATTTTATGTTTACACGCACCGACGTGTGGGAGTACGTTCTGCATGGCAGACAGGAATACGGGTTTTATAGTCGCGCTACAGACGTATGTCCTACACGAGTGATGTGTGTACGGTCCTACAGTCGCTTGTGGTGGCCCTGATCCATAACCCGGAAAATGAGGGAAACGGTTGCTTGGAACGCCCTGTTGGTATTCCGAGCGTGTGAGTTAGGTTTACCTTGCAAGGTTAAATTCGATTCGGATCATCCGCCTCTCACGAGGATTGAGACTGCTTATCCCTTTTACCACAGAGAGTAAGAAGTGAATTGTTGATAAAGTAATTTTGATGAATGATAATATCTACCATGCTTGTTTAGTGTAGGTGCTTACCTAGAATGGCTAATCAAACTAGAATCTGAAAGCTAAAACTTGAAGGTAAGTTATACTCTCTGTTGCTTTTCAGCTGAAAATAAACCCAAAGCCTCTACAACGCCTTCATGAGTCTAGTTACGGGCTAAAGTATACCCAATCCCGGATAAACCTTGCTGAGTATTAGTATACTCAGCCTTGCCAATGTCTGTTTCAGGTATGACCTTCGAAAACACCACGGACAACCTTGTGTGGCCAACGTCCGTTCCTTGTGGCTGGTCCGTGGAGTGGGACCCGTCCCCGGCCGGCAGTGACCCTCCGGAGTGACACCCGGCCTAGGGCTAAGCTTGGTGTCCGCCTTCGCGATGTGTGTAGTCGCGTAAACTTTTCTTTCCGCTGTGAGTTTGGACAAGCTGTTCCGCTTGTCAGTTTGAACATTGTTTGTATAAGTTTACTTATATTTGAACTCAGCTTGTAATAATGTATGTATGGCTGTAAATTAAAAGTTGACGAGCTATTCTGTGATGTGAACTCGCCTTCGTGCGAGGTAAACCTGCTTCGATCCTGTTGAACCGTGGTTGTATCGGGCGGAGACCCGACAGACCAAGGGATTGTTCCGTTTGAAGTGCGTTAAGCAGATTACAATTGTACGGTGATCATTAGCACACTCGAGCTGGAATAATTCAGGCGGTTCTGCCACAATCAGGTCTTGACATTGCACCCATAACGGGAAGAGCGACTCGCTCTCACACCTATATTCCACTATGAGCTGAGAGATCACCAATTTAAATTTCCATTGCTTCAGCTCCGGCCTCAAGAAGCAACTCCATACCTTTACGCACTGCTTCATATTCTGCGAGATTATTGGTGCAAGCGGTAGGTAACCTGATTGAAAAAGAATACGTAGCCCCCTAAGGTGACACAAGCAGGAAACCTATGCCACATCCATCTCCGCAAACCGATCCATCAAAGTACATGGCCCATGCGCGTATGGAAAGTGCTATTATGTCAGTATTGATCCTTTCTGCGATGAGATCCGCCAACGCTTGCCCTTTGACTGCCTTTGCATGTTGGTATCGGATATCGAACTCTGACAATGCAAACATCCATTTTTCAAGTCAGCCTTTCAACACAGGAGCCGATAGCATGTGTTTTATGACATAAGATTTGCAGATAACAATTATCTCGGCTGATAGCAGGATATGATGAAGCTTCGTGCATGTAAAGGACAAACAAAGGCATAATTTTTCAATATCAGGGTACCTTATCTCCGCATCTAGCATCCTTCTGCTGAGGTAGAACACAACCCTTTCTTTGTCATCATGCACTTGTATTACTACTAAAGCGATGGAGGTGTCACCTACTGATAGGTACACGTAGAGTGGTCTATCTTGTTGGGGTAGAACAAGCACAGGTGGTTTTGATAGATACTCCTTGATCTCTTAAAATGCCCATTGCTGCTCTACCCCCCAGCGAAACTCTTCATTGGCTTTAATTTTCACCATCTCCATAAAAGGCTCATCCACTCGGAGAGATTAGAAATAAACCTTCTGATAAAGTTGATCTTACAAAAGAGCTGCTGGAGCTCCCTCTTCGTAGTAGGCGGCACCATTGTTCGCACAGCTTCTTGACTTTTTAGGCCGATCTCGATTCCTCTTTCATGAACCAGGAAACCCAGAAATTGACCGGCCGATACGCCGAAAGCGCATTTCTTCGGATTCATCCAAAAGCCCGAACCTTCCAGTTCATTCCAGAACTTGCCGTAAGTCCCCCAAGTGCCCTTCAACCGACGCAGACTTCACCATGACGTCATCAATATAAATTTCCACCAGCTTGCCGATCAAATTGTTGAAAATGTAATTCATGGCACGCTGATACGTAGCGCCAGCATTCTTCAACCCAAAAGTCATAACCACATATTCGAACAGTCCTACTGCCCCAGGCACTCTGAATGCAGTCTTGTTTACATCCTCCGGAGCCATGAAGATCTGGTTATAACCGGAGTTGCCATCCATAAAACTCAAGATCTTATGACCAGCAGCCGTGTTAATCAATGTCTCCGCGATAGGCATCGGGTATTCATCCTTTGGAGTAGCCCTGTTGTGGTCTTTGAAGTCCACACAGACTCACCATCGGCCATCCTTCTTTTGCACAAGTACGACACTTGAAATCCACTCGGCATACCTATAAGGCCTGATGAATCCTGCTTCTAGCATTTTCTCCACTTCCTTCTTAACCTCCACCAGGACTTCAGCCTTCATTTGTCGCACTCGCTGCTGAAATGGCCGAAATCCATTCTTGAGAGGGAGTCGATGCTGGACTATACTCCTGTCCAACCCAGGCATCTCCGTATAATCCTAGGCGAAGCAATCTGTGTACTCCTTTAGCAAAGCAATCATCAGCTCTCGTAAACATGGGCGTAACTTTTTGCTGATCAATGTTGGTCGTGGCTTATCCCCAGGACCAATATCCACTTCTTCAAGCTCATCAGCTGATGTAAACCCGTATCCTAATTTTCCATCATCTGTTAAATCAACACTGCAGATGGACAAAGAAGATAAAAAGAATTTCGGCCGATCGTTGAGATCGGCCACTTTATATCCTTCATTGTTCTTTGAAACTTTACAATAGAAGTATAGCCGGCTGCTAAACGGGCCTCTCTGTAACTGCTATGATCATGTAAAACATTTGACATCAAAGGTTCACATTTTATTTTTTGAGGCCAATCGCGGGGATCGGACTTGCCAAGTGTGTCAGAGCAGCTTGTTCTTTGTGACTTTATCTACTCTGTAAGGCCAGTGGATAAGACCAGCCTCACCCCATTTTTTGTAGCCTCAATGCGGTCGCAGCCTTCCAAACTAATCCACGAGATCGGCTCTTGGTCTTCCGCGGTCAGAATGTGTTGTCGGTCAAAACCCATCGGCAAGCAGCGACAGGCAACACGAGGAGCCCGGAGGCTCCCGGGACTACTGGTGGGCCCCGGTCCCTCGGTCAACGGCCCGAGATCCGGCACACGTCTTGGCATCTCAGATGCTCATGGCAACATGCGAGATCTTGATCGAGTCATCTACATGAACCACCTCTATCTCATCTCCATCCCATTGAATTAGACATTGATGCATTGTGGAAGAGATGCAGCAGTTGGCACGGATCCAATCCCTGCCAAGTAAGACATTGTATGTGCTCTTGCTGTTGACGATGAAGAAAGAGGTCGGGACAGTCTTGTTTCCAACGGTCCGATCCACACTAAGGATGCCTTTTACCTCTGAAGTTTGGCTGTTGAAACTGCTTAGCATGGCGTTGGTCTTGATCAGATCTCCAGCGGACTGCCCCAAGCGGCGCAGCATTGAGTACGGCATTATGTTAACTGCCGCACCTATGTCAACCAACATCTTGTTGATGGGCCGGCCGTTTATGTAACCCTTGAGATATAAAGCCTTCAAATGCTTGTAGTTCTTTGCTTGTGGCTTCTCAAATATTACTGGCCGCGGCCCCAAGTCAAGCTGGGCCACTGATAACTCTTCACGGCCTTGAGTGTGGAACTCCGCAGGGAGCACAAACACCATATGCACATCAGCCGATGTCTTCGCATCGGCTTTTGTTGATCTTGGCCGCCACTCCTTCCTGGGAGGGCGCGACTCCCTTTTCTGCGTGTAGTGGACTTTGTCTGCCAAATCCGGGCGCGCCTTCCTCAGTGTCTCAAGATATCTAGCCTCAGCTTCCTCCAGGCTGTGCAACCGCTGAACCCTGCATTTGTGGGAATGGTTAAGTCCATCAGGGCACCAGTGCGTATGGTGATACCTATCCTCTTCTTCTTCGAAGTCCATCCTTCTTCGTGGTGGTTGAATCTATTCTTGCTAGGATGGCATAGGTCCTAACCATCAGAAAACTGAGACCCCCTCTGCATCTCACTTCCGGGATCCGCACTCCAGGCAATCCTTGGTAGTAGGCAATCGGCTCATGCCGGAATCCCAACAATACTTAAAGAACGGGCAATGCCAATGATCATGCGTGTCTTCCCGCTTCTTCAAACTTTTTCCAGTATGGCGTTCATACTCTTCCTCCTCTGACTCATGCTGGAGACACTGCTGGTACTGGTACTCATACTTCTTGAGTAGATCGGAAGAAGCTGGCCTCTGATATCTGACATGCCTTATTTGTTCTTCCGTGATATATCCCCTTTCTCCTTTTTGGGGCCGATCGCAAGGATCGGCCTCTTCATTCTTGGTTCGGCGGCGTGGTGCAAGCCCTGTCATGTTAATGCTGAGTGCAAAATCTAATTGCCGCCTCACAGACCGGTCATAACCTTCCACCATATTCACACTCGGGAAGGGCTGGGTGTCGACCTTCATGGCAGTTTCGCCCAAGATCAATCGGCCTTGCTCAATAGCCGATTGGATTTGCCGACGGAGTTCCTTGCAGTCGCTCATGTTGTGAGTGAAAGAGTGATGCCACTTGCAATATGATCTCCCCTACAGCTCCTGTGCCGTAGGAGGCTTGCAACCTTCAGGTAACTTCAATTGTTTTTCCTTCAATAACAGATCATATATCTGTTCAACTTTGCTCACGTCGAAGTCAAAACCTTTCGTAAGCCCTTGCTATTTCACCCACTTACAGGACACTGGATTTGCCCCCTGAGTCCATTCTACAAGTGCTACTTCCTGATCATCCCCAGAGTCTTCAGCGTCTTCTGTGTCGATGAATGTCACTTGACACTTGAACTTATCCTGATATAGCTCTGGGTGGCGCTGCTCATATGTCATTAACTTTTGCACCAAGTGTGCCAAAGAGTTGAACTCCAATTGGAAAGCCAGATCCCTGATCGGCTTTAGTAATCCCAAGGATGCCAACTCGACCGCCTCCTTCTCCAAAATACGGGTCGAGTAACATCGGTTCTTCACTTCTCTGAAGCGTTGGATATATTCCGCCACGGTTTTCCCACGCTTCTGCCGTACTTGTGCCAAGACGGTAATTCCTGCCTCTGCAGCTTCTGAGTGATACTAAATATGAAATTGCTCCTCCAGCTGCTTCTAGGTGCGGATCGTCAGGACCTAATGATGTGTACCATCCAAAGGCCGGCCCCATGAGAGATTGCGAGAAAAACCTCACTCGCAAGGGATCCAACACCGAGATCATCCCTGGTTGTGCTAAGTATCGGCTCACGTGCTCGATGGAGCTAGATCCTTCTACTCCACTCAATTTGGTGAACTCAGAAAGCCGATACTTAGGCGGTAGGGGAATTAAATCATAGTCACTAGGATACGGCTTAGTATAGCTGATCGCTCTCCTCTTTGGTAGAATGCCAAATTAATCTCTTAGGATGGCACTAATCTGATCTACCGTCTGCGCTCCTAGGGCCGAGTGAGCACTATCGTGACTTGGCCCGGTGGCATAGGCAGCTAGCCACGCTTGTTTGTCAGCATCTGCCCCGGAAACTCCTCCAGCCACCCTCTGCAGTGAGTGTACCGGATTATTGCTATCCGGTATATAAGCACACATATACCCATGCTGGATCTCTTTGGGCGGCTCGCTAAAGAATTGGTGATCCACAGGATCACCTCCCACCTTGTAGACAACATAGGCCGGGGAGCTGTGTGACTCCGAAGCCGCGAGCGTATAAGGCAGTGGTGGCCTAGCCTGGAATGGCAATTCTCCCTTATAACTCCCCAAGGTAGGTCCCGTTGGAGAGTATTGATGCTTCATGATTTCTTGGACAACGCGCAACGCAACACGCTCGAAAGCATTTACCAAGCTCTCGGAGTGTCGGTGTAGCGAGTGGGCCACCACATAGTTTACTTCCTGACGTAGAGGTCTGGTACGATCTTCTGAAGGGATGGACAGATCTACGCCATCAAGAGTGCCTTCGGATGAAAATCCCTTCCACCTAACGCCGTGATGGTGGGTCTTCTCGAAAGAGCCGATGAGATCAGCTTTGAAGAGAGCCTTGATCTTGTCGTATTTCTGCTTGTGTTCAACAGGCAACTCCTCGTACGTGATCGGATCTTCTCTCATCATCCCGTCAGCGGAAGTTGATGAAGTTGATGAAGATGGTCCCACCGGGCGTGCCAGAATGTGTTGTCGGTCAAAACCCACCAGCGAGCAGCGACAGCCAACACGAGGAGCCGAGAGACTCTCGGGACTGCTGGTGGACCCCGGTCCCTAGGTCAAGGGCCCGAGATCCGGCACACGTCCTGGCGTCTAGGTTGCTAGACGTCTCATTTGACCTTGTACCTGATCAAGAAGGTGTTATATGTTAGTTTTCTACATGCACAGACACGTATAAACATTAGTCCTAGCCGTGATCGGCTCATCGGGTGATTCTCTATATCGGCTGTAAAGAGCCGATTGTATCCAGTACCAGATCGGATCTATAAACAAGGCAAACATATCTAATCGTAACATATCTTGCTCTGTAACTATTAAGCTAATCAAATCTACGACGGTTAAAGCTTTCACTACATAACCAGAATATCCTACACGTAATTGAACCTAACAGATACGAAAGGTAACGAAACAACAACCTAAACAGAGGCCTAAAAACCAACTGAAAGCTGATTCCCGGAACAATCCCTTATTAAGCTGTTATAAAGCGCCAAACATACTGCCGGAACATTCAACCCATTTGAAGGGCCTAATCATGCAGATATTGAACTAAATCCCCGATGAACAAAGACTAACAACAGATTGGATCTACTAAACAAAAACAGAGCAAGGTGCTGCCTTTGCACCCGAGATCGGGCACAATGACAGCTAAACGTTTACAGGTAACAAACAATGCACGATTAAAGCATGGAAGAGCCGATGCTACTCTATAAATATTAAGATAACTAGTGCTACTCGCCATCAACAATGCTTCAGAACGAAAAACACAAAAGGTGGATAAGCAGGGACGATGCCGCCCCGATCATGCGGGACGTGATCGGAGCTGCACGGCAGTTACACGAGAAATCCTAGAACAGGGGTGGCGATGCGCTGAGAATTGTTGGTGAATGATTGATTGATTCCTTTATTCATGATCCAAAGTACATATTTATAGTCCAAAGACTTGCCTTCCCCAACCAATCCTAACTAAACATGACACGAATCTTGGCTATCTCTATCTAAACTATTTAAACACAGATGCCTGTCTAGATACATGGCCAACCCTGACCTCAAATACCCGCACAGGGGCCGATTCGTAAGCCCTCTATGATTACCTTTCGAGCCCATCTTGCTTCTCGGCCCACCTTTCTGGCCCGCCTGAGTTATGGCGATAACACTTATGCATAGAGTACAGATTCAATGAATAATGTGTTTGTGTTAACTACCTTGATTCTCTGGCATGTGCATACTACACCTTGTACAGATGGCATGTATCCATCAAAATTTCATCTTTCATTATTATACAGAGGCATAATCTGGTTCAAGGTTTCACTGGTCTAACATGTCTGGTGCCGTCTTCCTTCACAATCATTTGCATGTATGCTTCATAAATTTGTATGGGCTCCGATCCCAGGAGGTGGATCAAGATGTTCGCTCTTGTTTTGCCTTCATATAATTCTCTGGCAGCAGGAGAGTTGTTTTTGTTCGACTGGGAACAAGGGACCGGATTTCTCGTATCTCTCTACACGTGGTGCGATCCAAATATGCCGATTGTGTATCTCCTTTTCATTTCCCTGATTCCTTCTTTAGGAATGGGTGTCTTTGTCACCACACTTACTAATTACGTCTAGACATGCATGTAAGGTAGTTATTAGTCCCTTAAGGGAATAGGTATAACTCACACGTGACTGGATAAGTTGTTAGGAAAGGTGTAACATCCGAAGTTTTTCCAGGAATGTTATAGGTGCAAAAATGCGAGTTTTCAAAAACTTTTTCGTGCATGTGCTTATAACTAGGATCTCATTTAAGTTTGGACTCTTCCCATCCCAAATTCTTAGTAATATTAGACAAATTTGAGATAAGGACCACTAAAATGCTAGTGTGAAATATTTGGCTTTTTGTTTGAATTTATTTGAACCTATTTTTGTTTGAGTTCATTCGGTTGGATTTCATGTGTTTGAATTGTGTGGAATTTGAATCCGAAGTGGACCCTTCGA
This sequence comes from Panicum hallii, assembly GCF_002211085.1. Taxonomy (NCBI): domain Eukaryota; kingdom Viridiplantae; phylum Streptophyta; class Magnoliopsida; order Poales; family Poaceae; genus Panicum; species Panicum hallii. The sequence continues at coordinate 33,860,440 of NC_038044.1, read as the reverse complement.
ATTCGAATTCAAAAAGACTAAAAAACCTAACACTCTAACACCTAAACCCTCTAACCACCCTACCCAGCCCACCAAACCCTAACCCCGTGAACCAGCCCAAGCCAGCCCACCCTGGCCGAGAGGCCAAGGGCCAAGCTCGGCCAGTTAATGAACCCAGCTCGGCGTGCCTCGTGAGCACGCCCCGTACGGCCTGCACTGGCCCATAAACCAGCAAGCCCAACACCACCCGCACCCTCCACCCTTTCTTCACACAGCTGCCCAACACCACCCGCACCCTCCACCCTTTCTTCACAGAGGTCACTGACATGCGGGTCCCGTATGTCAGCTTTCCCCCTACCTCTCGACGCCGCCTGCGCCTCGCCTGCTCCGCACCTCGCCCGCGCTGCTCTGCCCCCGCGTCGAGATAGCAGAGTGTAACGACCGTGCTGTGCTCGCCTATGTCACCCACGACCGAAGCCCTCGCCTCCAACCCTAGCCACGCATGGCAGGATACGTGCAACACATCCCGGCCCGCATGCCAAGGTCCGTCGGCCGTCCGTGAGCCCCGACCCACGCAAAACCCTAGACGGCACCTATATGGGCCCCAATTAACCGCCACTGCAGCCCTAGCGCCTTATTAGGGTTTCATCTAGTCCTGCCACCACCACCAAGAAGAGAAGGAGAAGCAGGGAGAAGTGGAGGAGAAGTGGAGGAGAAGCAGAAGAGAGGGAGGCGAGGAAGAGGGGTGCGAGGAGGAGGCCGATGCAGTTGCCAACAAACCAGGGAACGAGGAGCTGCCGAGCTAGACTTCACCATGCCGGCGCCTCGATAAATGATGTCAGCGTAGATGCGCACCCTGCACGGCACCGAGGCACCTGCTTCAACTCGCCACCGCTCCGCCTCCTTCTCCCTCAGCCCGTCGGTAGGTCGCCGTCACCCTCTTGCTGTCGGCCGAGGCTGATGAGCCCTCCTTTACCAAGCCTAGGACCATCGTCCCATGTTGCCCGACCTTCGTGCCGGCATCATCTGCAGGAGCCTGTTGTGCTGCTTCCGTTCCCCACAACTGCCATCGCACCTCGTTGCCGTGTCATTGCTACGAGCCCAGGAGGCCGGTGCTCCATGAGCATGGCATGGCCACGTGCGGCCCTGGGCTGCCAGGGACCCGCGCATGAGCACTCACCACACCGCGGTGAGCCAAAGACCGAGCCTTTGGCCTCGCTCGTGCTCAGCCGCACCACCTCACCATCGCCTCGTCGCAACTGCGCCGTGCATGGCCACCACATGCCGGCTCCGCGATGTCGTGCGCACATCGCCACCGGCCCCAATGCCCAGTCGAACACCCCGGGCACGTCCGCCCTCATGCACAGCACACGCACATCCCACGGCACACGCACACCCACACAAGCTAGATCCACTTCGGATCTACCCCCAGCCACACGCGATCCAGCCTAGATCGACACGTGGGCCATACTTGTCACTATGAGGTAGAGCGCCACTGACCCATGGGCCCTAGCTGGCAGTGGGAGCAAGCGAGCGAGCCGAGCGGCCCAACCTGCCCAGGCGAGCCAGCCTGCTAACCAACTCAAACCTGAGCTAGCCTGCAAAGCCAAGTTGGCTTGCGAGTCGTAGGCCGAGCTGACCCAAGACCCGAGCCGTCCTATTAGCCCGAGCCGCAGGCCGAGCCCAGACCTAAACAACCGTGGGCTTTCAGCCCGTTAACACTACTGCCCCTTTTCTTTTTTCTCGCTGAGAGCTGGCATGAGGGCCCCACTGGATGGTGGCCCTTTGTGACTGACCAGTGGGTCCTCTGACCTGTGGACCCCACCTTGACCCGTTGATCGGTCAGCGGTCAACGCTAACCTCAGTAGGGCCCACTGCTGATGTCAACAGACCTGACCCCACCATTGATGTCATGTTGCCGTCAGAATGCCACGTGGCATGCCCTGGTGCTGACACATGGCGCTGACTGTGTTTTCTTTTTCGAAATCCTTTAACTAATTTTGGAAATAGATTTAAGCTTAGAAAAGTCATAATAAATCAACCGGGCCTCTAAAAATTATGAAACAAGTTTCATAATTCTTCTAAAATCATGAGCTACTTGTTAGAGTAGGTTTTGATGTGTTTTGGATCTTATTTGAATACCTTTTGTTCACTTTTGCACTTTAGAAGTATGTCCCGTCGACGAGGAGCTGACCGACGCCGAGGACCACCAGGACTACCAAGAGAGCAGAGAAGACTACTAAGAGAACCCAGGTTCATGCCCATCTACGATCTGAGTACCTATTGTTTCATATTGAGCTACTATGAGATGAACCTGCATAGCCTCTTTATTTACCTGAACTCCTTGCTTTTCTATACACTTGATATATATGAGATGTCTTGCTACACTTTGCATGGGTATGTGTGGGAAGTGGATGTATAGTCTTGGCAAGAGTGGAGATACACTTTCCATGAGTTAGTGAATAGGGCTTATAGCAGGAAGCGAGCGAACTTGCCTTGCTATACTTTGCATGGGTATGTGTGTGTATCTTAGCACACTCTACGGAGTGCCTATGGTGGGCAGAACTTTGTGGATATTTGGTGAGGAGTTGGGGGCACCTGTGATGGATGCAGCTGCGAACCTCTGCGGTGGATACGCATGCGATGAAGATTCTCGCTTTGGCATATGAGGACCGGTTGATAGAAACTATGATTTGTGGGACTGTGTTATGCGTGCACACCACTTACACATTATGCGGGTGGGCCCGGTCCGAGGCTAGCAAGTGCGGTACCAAGATGGTAGGAGGATCAAGTATCGGTGCAGGGGAGGAGGTGTTGACCTTAAGTTCCCCGAGACGCAAGGGAGGCTTCACAGTCCCGGGGCGACCTCTTGCGAGAGGATGCGCCCAAGACCGAGGCTATTAGTTTTGTGTCAGTAGATTGGTCTCTCGTCATTCAGTTGTGTCACTCCTAGCTGACTTCGATTCGAGTGGGTCCAGGTGTACAACCCCTTTAGGGTGAAAACTATACGTATAGCCACGTCCTCAATCATGGACAACCCTACTCTTCTATTGGTCTTATTAGTTAGTGTTACTCATACTTTCTACCTCCCTCTAGTGGTTACTTCCTGCCTAGGGCAGCTGAGGTTCGAGGAGTGGGAGTTCTCGCACCAACTTGGTGGTTTTGGAAGGTGTGAGTTGGACTGGGAGTCCGGGGTGTTGGAATGCCCGAGTATGGAGATTGGATGATGATATATCTTATGATGCTGTTGTGCATAGGAAACCCCAGCTTATTTCCTTGAATAATTGTTATACCTTTAGTATAGTCCACCTTAAAGCTTGCATACGGATGATGATGTGGATCTATCCCATTTCTTGGGGATAGCTTGGTAGGATGCAGGATCTGATCCGGAGTTGGACCCCAACCTTGAAGAATGATGAGATGAAGGTCCGTGCTACGCTCGAGTTTGCCTATGGTGGAGATTCCATAAGATGAAGGATGGGCTAGAAGCCTAGTTACCGCTTTCCGCTTTCTGTTTGTTCGATCTAGCCCAAGGGGCTTCTAATGAAACCGTACCACAATCCTTTGGACTATGTATTAAATAAACCCTTGTATTGTTTTTTCATGTTGTATGACTATGATATATATCTGGAATGAGTTCTGTACGTGATACTACGTGATAGCGCTTGATCCAGGGACAATCATAAAGGCACAGGGAGTCGGAGTTTCATTTCGAAAATCCGGTTCATTTCAGAAGGCCAAGGTGGGGAAAAATCAGCTGAATAAAAAAGTTTCATTTTAACCAATCATCACTGTATATTCATGTTTCTATAATTGTGCCTCCCATGTATTGTTGGAATGTAATGACCATCTATTGACTACTCACACGTGAATCATTGTTAGAATAGGAAACACACTCCACTTGATTCTCCTTTTCTCGCTACTTGTGGAGATGTACGTACCACTGGCACATGTTTTCAGAAACATATTAATAACCAAAAGATTTATATTTATAATAAATTAACAAATATTGAATGTCTTAAGTTAATACCATGAAAACTTGAAACTTTCCATATATTTCATCAATCAAGCAGGAGTTTTTTTATTCAATTGGACCAAGCAGAATTTGTATCAATCGTTTTTACGCCTTAAATAATTGTGAGCAAATCAGTAGTTCTCAAATTTAAAATTAACGGATCTTTTAAAATTCACTTGATGATACGATAGGCACAAGTATGAAGAAAAAATACAACATTGAAATACAGGTCATCGTAAATGCAACAACAAATGAAAAAATGTAATTGAAAGAATATCGTGCAAATCAATTGACCAGTTGATACCCAACCATTTGCATGACCAATTTTGCAATCAATTAACAATTGAGCACCATTTCTCGGTATAAATGCGATAAACAAAAAAACATGTAACTGAAATGACATTGCAGAGCAAATCAATTGATCCATTTTTCATGTATATATACAGACTATTTTATAACCAGAAGTTACTAACAAACTATGAGATGGAGAGTTTGTTAACCAAATATTTGGTTAATAAACTCACTTGATGTATGTTCATCAGGAGCTTCTTGGTGGTCAGCACTAAACTTTGCTAAATAAATAAATATGGACGAGCCAAATTAGCGTAGATGGTTACTGAAAACACATGCAAAGCAATTCAGTTGAAAAAGATTTAATAGATGCATGCTTACATAGCACACATCTATGTATAGGTTGGTTTCAGAGGCATGTTATCCAACATATGTGGATACAAGTTGCTAGGATGGAGATGGCGGAACAAACTAGAACAAATGAGATATGTGTGTGCATGTGTTTGGGGGTAAAGCTATGGCCTCACTTATATAGGAGCGGGGAGAAAGAACGAGTTAATAATGCTAAAGTTATTAGCATAGAAGAAAAACAATAATCCATGATTATTACAGGCTTACTTAATAGTAGAAGAAATCATTCATAAATAGAGTGTTCCTTAATTTTAAAAAGAATCATCCATGATTATAGCCTTCCTTAATCGTAGAAGGAATCATCCATGATTATAGCTCTTCTCAATTTACTTGCAAGACGTGGGAATTACGCAAAATAAAGGCACAAACAAGGGGCAACGCATGGGGGCGCACGTGGGGAAGGTTGTGGAGCCCGCGGTCGGAGTTTGGGTGAAAAATATTTGGCTGCTTTGGTAGAACCAATTTCTAAAGAGTGTTTTTGAACTCTCCTCCACATTTTGGTATCCAATTAGTCCTGACAAGTGGGTCCTCTTTGATGAGAACGGTGGGTCTAATTTGGGTGAGAAAACTTTTCATTTGTTTTGTTCCTTATATTATTGATGATTGATGTGGATTGGATGTACTTTTAACTCCATTTTCAGTCCATTTTCAGTAAGGGAGAAATTTGAATTTGGTAATTGTGGGAAAAAATTGTGCATATTGTCTTCGTTAGAAACTTCTTGTGCAAGCGGACAAATTGAAGACCTTTTATTTTTAGGAAAAACTATATATGGTGTTTCATATATGAATTTGAAATAAACAAGTAATAGTAGTCATTAAATTCTAAGACATTGTGTGTCCTCTTTTTATGCCTTAAAAAATGGTTTTGTAAAATTGTATATGTGATATGTTATCACTTTTAATTGTTTTGTAGTATGTCTGCAATCGTTCAAGTGTAAAATAAAATGCCCGTAAATGTCAAATCTTGCAATAAACTACATGTGCAAGTAATAAATCTCATTCAAGTTTGGCATGCACGTGGAACGCATATACGAAAAATCAGTCTAAGTGTAGCCAATATACCTTTGATGACAAACATGCACTGCTATACAAAAATAATTTGTAGGTACGTCCTATTTTTTTCAGGGCCAGCCGAAAAGATAACTCGTTAATACATATGGAGCGGGATTACTATAGTGATTCATCCACCCTTAGAAATGCATTTTTAGGTGCGGGTGATGGAGTCACCCATCCTTAGAAATGACCACCATTTTTATGGGCAAGTGATGCCACCATAACTTTTTCATACGATCTCGGCTGAAGTTAAACTTTATATCAAAATTGTAGAGATTGACGAGACCTACAATTTTGTAGTTGATAATTTTTTATTTAAAATCATTTAATAGTCAAAAAATTATTATAATTTGTTTAATAGCTATGGCTATATATAATATCTCATACAACTCAAGTTATACTTTGAGATTTTGTTATCGCCATAATTTAGCTGGGCCAGAAGGTCGGCCGCGAGCAAGATGGGCTCAAAGGATAATTGTAACAGACTTGCGAATCGGCCCCTACGAGGGCGTTTTAAGGCCAGGATTGGCCATGTATCTAGATAGGTGTGTGCGTTTAAATTAGTTTAGAAAGATAGTCAAGATTCGTATCTTAGTTGGTCAGGGTTAGTTAAGAGAGGCATAGTCTCCGGACTATAAATATGTACCCTAGACTATGAAACGATGAACAACAACCATTCGCAAAACAACTCTCAGTGCATCGCCACCTCTGTTCTAGAGGTTTCTCTCGGGTAAGTGCCGTGCAGCCCCGATCACGCCTCGCGTGATCGGGGCAGCATTGTTCCTGCCTGTTTATCTTTGTGTTTCTCGTGCTGAAGCGTTGTTGATGGCGAGTAACACTAGTTATCTTAATGATTATAAGGATGCATCAACTTTTCATACTATATTCATGTGTTGCTTGTCACCTGTAAGCGTTTAGCTGTTCTTATACCCGTCCTCGGGTGTAAGGGCAGCACCTTACTCTGTTTCAATTGTTTCGATTAGTAGATCCAATCTGTTATGGTTAGTCTATGGTTAGTCTTTGTTCATCAAAGATTTAGCTTAATATCCGCATGATTAGGCCCTTCAAGCGAGTTAAACGATCCGACAGTACGTTTGATGCTTTGTATTAATCTAATGAGGGATTGTTCCGAGAATCGGCTTTCTATTGGTTTTTAGGCCTCTATTTAGGTTGTTATTTTGTTATCTTTCATATTTGTTAGGCTTAACTACGCGTAGGATGTTCCGGTTATGCGGTCAAAGCTTTAACCGTCATAGATTGAATTAGCTTATTGATTACAGAGCAAGTTCTCATTATTATCACATATGTGCACTTTGTTTAAATACTTAGATCTGATCTGATACTGGAAGACAATCGACTCTTTACAGCCGATATCGGGGATCACCCGATGAGCCGATTACGGCTCGGACTAATATTTGAACATATCTGTGCATGCAGGAAACTAACTGAAATCACTTCAACACCTTCCAAATCAGGTACAAGGTTAGGTGGCATGCCTAGCAACCCAGACGCCAGGTCGTGTGTCGGATTCTGGACCGTTGACTGAGGGACCGGGGCCCACCAGCAGCCCCGGGAGCCTCCTGGCTCCTCGTGTTTCCTATCGCTGCTCGTCGGTGGGTTTTGACCGATAACACATTCTGGCACGGATAGTGGGACCATCTTCATCGACTACATCAACTTTCCCCGTCGGGATGTCGAGGGAGGATCCAATCACGTACGAGGAGCTGCCTGTTGAGCACAAGCAGAAGTACGATGAAATCAAGGCTCTCTTCGAAGCCGATCTCATTGGCTCTTTTGAGAAAACCCGCCACCACGGCGTCAGGTGGAAGGGGTTCTCACCTGAAGGCGCTCTTGGTGATGTGGACCTATCCACCCATTCAGAGGATCATACTAGAGCTCTGCGCCAGGAGGTGAACTACATGGTGGCCCACTCACTGCATCGGCACTCCGAGAGCCTGGTGAATGCTTTTGAGCGTGCCACGGTGCGCATGGTCTAGGAAATCATGAAGCATCAGTACTCTCCAACGGGACCTACCCTAGGAGTCACAAAGGAGAATTGCCGTTCCAAGCCAAGCCACCGCTGCCTTATGCGTTTGCGGCTCCAGAATCACACGGTTCATCGGCTTACATCGTCTAAAAGGTGGGAGGTGACCCTGTGGATCACCAGTTCTTCAACGAGCCACCGAGGGAGATCCCACATGGGTACATGTGTGCTTATATACCGGACAGCAACAATCCGGTACATTCGGTGCAGAGGTTGGCTGGAGGAGTTTCTAGAGTAGATGCTGATAAACGAGCATGGCTAGCTACTTACGCCTCCGGGCCGAGTCATGACAGCATGCATCGGCCCTAGGAGCGTAAACGGTAGACCAAATCAGCGCCATCTTAAGGGATCAATTTGGTATTTTACCAAAGAGGCGAGTGATCGGCTATACTAAGCCGTATCCGAGTGAATATGACTTGATCCCTCTGCCACCCAAGTATCGGCTCCCTGAGTTCACTAAGTTTAGTGAAGTGGAAGGATCTAGCTCCATCAAGCATGTGAGCCGATACTTGACACAATTAGGGATGATCCCAGTATCGGATCCCTTGCGAGTAAGGTTCTTCTCGCAGTCTCTTACAGAGCCAGCCTTTGGATGGTGCACTTCATTGGGCCCTGACTCGATCCGCACCTGGAAGCAGCTGGAGGAGTAGTTCCACATCCAATACCACTCGGAAGCTGCGGAGGCCGGGATTGCCGATTTGGCACAAGTTCGGCAGAAGCGAGGCGAAACCGTGGCAGAGTATATCCAGCGCTTCAGAGAGGTCAAGAATCGATGCTACTCGACCCGTATTTCAGAAAAGGAGGCAGTCGAGCTGGTATCCTTGGGACTAGTAAAGCCGATCAAGGATCTGGTCTTCCAATTGGAGTTCAATTCTTTGGTGCACTTGGTGCAGAAATTGACATCATATGAGTAGCGCCATCCAGAATTATACCAGGACAGGTTCAAGCTTTAGGTAACATTGATCGACGCAAAAGACGCTGAAGATTCTGGGGATGACCAAGAAGTAATAGTTGCATAGTGGACTTGAGGGGCGAATCCCGTGTCCTGTAAGTGGGTGAAGTACAGGGACCTGCAAAAGGTTTTGACTTCGACGTGAGCAAAGTTGAGCAGATATTTGATCTGTTATTGAACGAAAAGCAGTTGAAGTTACCTGAAGGCTGTAAGTTTCCTACAGCTCAAGAGCTGCAAGGGAGATCATACTGCAAGTGGCATCATTCTTTCACTCACAACACTAGCGACTGCAAAGAACTCTGTTGCAGATCCAATCGACTATTGAACAAGGCTGATTGATTTTAGGTCAAAATGCCATGAAGGTCGACACCCAGCCTTTCCCAAGCATGAATATGATAGAGGGTTATGACCGATCTGCGAGAAGACAATTGGATTTTGCATTTGGCATCAATATGGCAGGGCCTGCGCTGCGTCGCTATACAAGGAATGAAGAGGCCGATCTCTACGATCAGCCCCAAAAAGGGGAAAAGGGATACATAACGGAAGAGCAAGTAAGGCACATCAGGAATCAGCGGCCAGCTTCTTCAAAACTCCTCAAAAAGTATGAATACCAGTACCAGCAACGTCTCTAGCATGAATCGGAGGATGAAGAGTATGAGCGTCGTACTGGGAAAAGTTTGAAGAAGTGGGGAGATACGCGTGATGATTGGCTTTGCCCATTCTTCAAGTATTGCTGGGACTCCGGTATGAGCCGCTTGCCTACTGTCGAGGATTGCCCGGAGTGCAGATCTCAGAAGCGTGATGCAGAATGGGTCTCGGTGTTTCGACGTTTGGGACCTGTGCCTCCCCAACATGAGCAAACTGAGCCACCGCGCAAAAGGGTGGACTTTGAAGAGGAGGAGGATAAGTATCACCGGCTGCGCTGGTGCCCTGATGGACTTAACCGTTCCTAGAAATGCAGGGTACAGCGACTGCGCAGTCTGGAGGAAGCCGAGGCCAGATATCTTGAGACGCTAAGAAAGGCACGCCCGAATTTTGCGGACAAAGTTCACTACACCTAGAAAAGGGAATCGCGCCCTTCTAAGAAAGAGTGGCATCCAAAGCCAACAAGAGCCAACGCAAAGACATCGGCTGACATGCATATGGTGTTTGTACTCCTCACGGAGTTCCACGCCCAAGGCCTTGAAGAGTTACCAGTAGGCGAGCTTGACTTGGGGCCACGGCCAGTCATATTCAAGAAGCCCTGAGCAAAGAATTATAAGCATTTGAAGGCTTTATACCTCAAGGGTTACATCAACGGCTAGCCTGTCAACAAGATGATGGTCGACAATGGTGCAGCGGTCAACATAATGCCATACTCAGTGCTGCATCGGTTGGGGCGGTCCACTGGAGATCTAATCAAGATCAACGTCACACTGAGCGATTTCAACGGCCAAACATCAGAGCCACAAGGTGTCCTTAGTGTGGATCTGACCGTGGGAAGCAAGACTGTCCCCACCTCTTTCTTCATCGTCAACAGCAAGAGTACTTACACCATCCTACTTGGGAGAGATTGGATTCATGCTAACTGATGCATTCCTTCCATGATGCACCAATGTCTGATTCAGTGGGATGGAGACGAAGTAGAAGTGGTTCATGCGGATGACTCGGTCGAGATTTCACACGCTGCCACGAGCATTTGGGATGCAAAAGATTAAGAGTCGATTTCAGGAATCAGCTTGGAAGGCTGTGATCGTGTGGAAGCTACAAAAAAATAGGGTGAGGCTGGTCTTATCCACTAGCCTTATAGAGTAGACGAAATATCAAGGACGGGCTATTCCGATGCACTTGGCAAGGCCAATCCCTACGATCAGCCCTAAAAAATAAAATGTAAACTTTTGATGACAAGTGTTTTGCATGATTGCAGTAGTTACAAGGAGGCCCGCTCTAGCAGCTGGCCATACATCAATTATAAAGTTTCAAGGATTAATGAAGATTATAAGGCGGCCGATCTTAACGATCAGTCGAAACTCTTTTCGTCACCTTCTTTGTCCATTTGCAGCTTTGACTCAACAGATGACGGAAAGCTGGGATACGGGTTTATGTCAGCTAACGAGCTCGAAGAGGTTGACATTGGTCCTGGAGATAAGCCAAGACCAACATTCATCAGCAAAAAATTAAGCCGGTGTCTACGAGAGCTAATGATAGCTTTGCTGAAAGAGTACGCTGATTGTTTCGCCTGGGATTACACGGAAATGCCTGGGTTGGACAGGAGCATCGTTGAGCATCGGCTCCCTCTCAAGAAGGGATTTCGGCTGTTTCAGCAGCGAGCGCGACAAATGAAGGCTGAAGTTCCTAAGGAAGTCAAGAAAGAGGTGGAGAAAATGCTAGAAGCATGATTCATCAGGCCGTGCAGGTATGCCGAGTGGATTTCAAGTGTTGTACCTGTGCAAAAGAAAGATGGCCGATGGCGAGTCTGCGTGGACTTCAGTGACCTCAACAGAGCTACACTGAAGGACGAATACCCGATGCCTGTCGCGGAGATGTTGATCAACGCAGCTCCCGGTCACAAGATTATGAGTTTCATGGACGGGAATGCCGGTTAGAACCATATTTTCATGGCTCCAGAGGATATATACAAGACCGCGTTCAGAGTACCCGGGGCAGTAGGATTGTTCGAGTATGTGATCATGACCTTCAGGTTGAAGAATGCCGGCACCACGTATCAACTTGCCATGAATTACATCTTTCATGACCTGATCGGAAAGTTAGTGGAGATATACATTGATGACATTGTGGTTAAATCTGCATCAGTTGAAGGACACTTGGGTGACGTACGGCAAGTTCTAGAACGAACCAGAAGTTTCGGGGTTAAGATGAATCCGAAGAAGTGCGCTTTCGGCGTATCAGCCGGTAGTTCCTGGGTTTCTTGGTTCATGAAAGAGGAATTGAGATCGGCCTAAAGAGTCAAGAAGCTGTAAAAACAATGGTGCCACCTACTACAAAGAAGGAGCTCCAGCAGCTCATTGGCAAAATTAACTTTGTCAAAAGGTTTATTTCCAATCTCTCCAGGCGGATTGAGCCTTTTATAGAGTTGGTGAAGATTAAAGCCAACGATGAGTTTCGCTGGGGGGCAGAGCAACAACGGGCATTTGAAGAGATCAAGGAATATTTGTCAAAACCACCCGTGTTAGTTCCACCCCTACATTATAAGCCATTCTACATCTATTTATCAGTAGGTGACACCTCCATCGCTTCGGTGGTGATCCAGGTGCATGACGGCAAGGAGAGGGTTGTGTTATACCTCAGCAGAAGGATGCTAGATGCGGAGACCAAGTACCCTGAGATTGAAAAGTTATGCCTGTGTTTGTTCTTTACCTGTACAAAGCTTCGTCATATCTTGCTATCTGCTGAAACGGTCATCACCTACAAATCGAACGTTATCAAGCACATGCTATCGGCTCCTGTGTTGAAAGGCTGACTCGAAAAGTGGATGTTTGCATTGTCAGAGTTTGATATGTGATACCAACCCACGAAGGTAGTCAAAGGGCAAGTGCTGGTGGATCTTATTGCAGAAAGGATCAATACTAACATAGCAGCACTCTCCGTGCGTGCATGGGCCATGTACTTCGACGGATCGGCTTGTGGAGATGGATGTGGCACAGGTATCCTGCTTGTGTCGCCTCAGGGGGCAACATATTCCTTTTCAATTATATTACCTACCGCTTGCACCAACAATCTAGCAGAATATGAAGTGGTACGTAAGGGTATGGAGTTGCTTCTTGAGGTCGGAGCTGAAGCAGTGGAAATTTTTGGGGATTAAAAGTTGATGATTTCTCAGCTCACATAGGAGTACAGGTGGGAGAGCGAGTTGCTCTTCCCGTTATGGGTACAATGTCAGAAGCTGATGGCTCAATTTAGGTACATAAATTTATATTGGATTCCTAGGATACAAAATTCAGAGGCCAATGATCTTGCGCAGATGGCTTCGGGATACAAGGCTATGGCAGACAGAGCCGATCTTCAGGTACACTTGCTGGAACAAGGAGACTGGAGAGACGATATCTTCAAATACTTGAACGATTCGGCTCAGGGGGTGTCAGACCCGGGGCCACGGGACTGTGTACATAACGTAGTTTAAACAGGCTTAGGAGATAAAGCCCGTCTTGTCTCTTATTTATCTCATTTATCTCTTATTTATCTCATTTGAGTAGGAGATAAACCTAGTCGATACAGAAGGAATCTACTCGAGATATATACTGGTACGATTCCTTGGCTAGTGTTGGTTAGGATCCATGTAACCCTGACCTCCCGGATATATAAGGGGGCAGGGACCCATTCAAAACAGATCATCAAGATCATTCAACACCCAAGGGAATACAAACCACCATACAGGACGTTGGGTATTACGCACCTTGCGGCCCAAACCTGTCTAAATCTTGTGTTCCTTGCACCTTCGAGTTCCTGATCTCGGCGTCTCCTCACCTAAATTTACCACCTTGGGTATACCCTTCGGTGGGCAGCCGGTAAAACACCAACAGCTGGCGCGCCAGGTAGGGGAGCGCATCGAAGATCCACCGGCAAACTCGATGGCATCTTTCCAGTTCACCAGGTCAGTACCTTCTCAGGGTACAACTTTTGTTTTTGGCTCATGAGTCTGCGACGCAGATGGTGTGGGCAGTTTCCGTCAATTCCTCGTCGACATGAAGCCGAAACCCCCACGACGTTTTCTCAAAGCGACCTCGATAAGTTCGTTGATGATCTCGATGATTTGTCGATCCATGGGTCCGCAACGAGGATCGAGGAGGAGTCTGCCTCCAGCGCGACTTCGTCCGACGCTGCAACAACTTTCCTTGGGTTGGACTTGTTCCAATCTAAGGACTCGCGTAGCCAATCACGACTCGGCAAATGCGATTTGGCCACTAATCTTCAGGAGGCCAATACCTCCAAGTTCCTCTCCATATTGGAGAAGGACTTGGACTCTCTACTCCAAAAGCCCGAAGCCACCGCACATCGGGGGGCTTTGGGTTGTTTTGGTGCCAACAGTGTGATGATCACCTCCACTCTGGAGGGGCATTTCGTGCATTGGAAGGGCATGAGCCTTTTTGATCTACTCAAAGCCGAGGATCAACTTGTGGCACACCTCGAGCCTTTGCCTTTTCAGGAGGGTAGGCCGTTAGCCACCATGGCAGAGGAGTCGACTGAACTAGTCGACGTGAGCTCTAGTGAGCTCATCTCTCGCCAGGTGCTGATGGCGGAAGAAGGCGAGGACGATGGCGATTTGCCCATTGTTGAATTCGATGCTGTAAGTGAACGGGGCTTCAGGACTACGGCGGCCAACATCGCCAGGGTTACGGCCATACTCGAGCGCAGTAATGATCCGAACATGCGTCAGGCACTTCATTATGCGAAGAGGGCCTGGATCCTGCTGGATCAGCAAAACTCAGCGTCTATCGTCAGGAAGGAGCGCATGGGCAATAGCCGAAGCTAGGCTCACAGTCGAACGGCAGGCGGCCGTCCTTGACCTCAGCGCAGCAACAACGACAACGCTCGCAGGAGTCAGGCCCCTGCCGGGAGGCAGCAGCCACCTCCAGGGGGTAACCCGCAACAGGCCAATCAACGGCCTCCTCCAGAAGACCTGCGCCAGCACATCAATGAAGGCCGCGATGCATGGTTCATGATCGATTCCAGGCGCAAAGTACGCGAAGAAGTCGAGATAGAAGGTACTGACTGCAGTGACCGTTTCCCAACTTTCTCCGCAGGGTTCAGCAGTTACAAGTACCCTGAGGGCTTCAAGCCGATCGGCATCACCAAGTACGATGGCAAGCAAGCTCCTCAACAATGGCTACGTTGCTACTCCACCGCCATTGAAGTCGTAGGGGGCTCCAATATCACCAAGGTCATCTACTTCCCAATGGCTTTGGACCCAACACCGCTCACGTGGTTGGAGAGCCTTAGCGACAACTCGATCGACCCCTGGGAGCGGCTCAAGAAGGTCTTCATCGACAACTTCCAGGGGGCGATCGCTCGCGTAGGTACTCGTCACGATCTTGCTCAATGTAAACAGGAACGTAACAAGCTCCTGTGGTCCTACACGCGCCGTTTCTTCAACGTTCGCGCTACCATCACGAACATCTCGGAGGAAGATATCATCGACTACTTCTACAACGGCATCACTGGCCCAAGCATCTACAGAGACTTCAGGCGGAACAGGCCAAAAACTATTGCGGGCCTTCGTGACATGGTGCACGACTGGTCCGAGCAGGAAGAGAAGATGCGGGAGCGGTTCCCGAGGTGCCAAGATAGCAACCTGAGGCGCCCAAATGACAACCGCAATGAGAAGAGCCAGCGGGACTTTTCGGGACCATCCCAAAAGCGCAAGCCAGATGATCTCATCATGGCTGTGGATCATCCCTCACGAGGCAAGAAGTCAACGACATAGGAGGAGTTCGAGAAGCTCCTGCAAAAGAAATCCCATGGCATCTAGGTGCCAATCACGTGGCAATCGATTGTTACCACCTCAGGAGGACATTCAGCAACTCCGGTGGTGGCAAAAAGAACAAGAAGCCAGAGGACAAAAAACCCGAAGACGACGATCAAGGGGACCAAGGGCGCAACATGAAGTTCCAGGATGCTTCAAAGACCGTCAACGTCATCTTCGGGGGAGATGGAGACTTCGGCTCCAGGCGGGACCAGAAACTGCTTCTCTGGGAGATCATGTCCATCGAGCCGGCGTTACCATGACCACTCCGTTGGTCGGAGGTCCCCATCTCATTCTCCCGCGACGATCAGTGGACGAGCTTCTCGGAGCCCAGTAAGTTCCCCCTGGTCCTGGATCCAGTGGTGGTAGAAGTCAGGCTCACCAAGGTGCTCATCGACGGTGGGAGTGGTCTCAACCTCATCTTTGCCAGCACTCTGAAAAAAATGGGTCTGGACTTCACAGACATGCTGGTTCTGAGCAAGTCCCCTTTCTACGGCATCGTCCTAGGTAACGCGGCGCACCCACTTGGTACGGTAGTTCTTCCAGTCACCTTCGGCATGAGGGAGAACTACTGCACCGAGTTCATTAAATTCAAGGTGGCTAACTTGGAATCTTCTTATCATGCCATACTGGGCCGTCCGGCACTCGCCAGATTCATGGCAGTGCCGGATTATGTTTATTTGCTTCTCAAGATGCCAGGACAAAGTGGAGTACTCACTCTCCGAGGTGACTTGAAGAAGTCATATGATTGCAACCAGGAGGCGATCCAGTATGCTTCGATTACTCATGTGCCAGATGCTTTAGGGGAAGTACTCGTGGCCGCGCAGCAGCTCTCCCAGGCTGGGCTGGAGATCCCTTCAAGAAAGGCCAGCATGTCGAGCATCCAGTCGACTGACGATGTGGCCCTCAAGTCGATCCAGCTCTAGGAGGGTGACTCATCCAAGACCGCTGTCATCAGCGTGGGCTTAGATGAGAAATAGGAACTCGCGCTCATCAGTTTCCTTCGGGCTAACCGAGACATATTCGCGTGGAAACTAGCGAACATGCCAGGGGTGCCCAGGGAACTGATCGAGCATAGTCTGAATGTACACCCACAGGCCGTGCCCAAAAAGCAACACCTGCGAAGGTTTGCTCACGACAAGCGTGAGGCAATTAAACGGGAAATAGCTAGACTCCTCGCGGCTGGCTTCATTAAAGAAGTGATCCATCCAGAGTGGGTAGCTTATCCCGTCCTTGTAAAGAAAAAGAATCATGAATGGAGAATGTGCGTTGATTACACCGATCTCAACAAGCATTGCCTAAAGGATCACTTCGGGCTATCGCGCATTGATCAAGTCGTCGACTCGACGGCGGGTTGTGTACTCCTCTGCTTCCTTGATTGTTATTCAGGATATCACCAGATTGCGCTCAAGGAGGAAGATCAAATCAAGACCGCGTTCATCACCCTGTATGGGACATATGCTTACAAAACTATATCCTTCGGGTTGAAAAACGCAGGAGCAACCTATCAGCGCGCGATCCAGATGTGCTTTGCTAATCAGCTGCATCAGAACATTGAAGCCTACATGGATAACATGGTTATCAAGACCAGGAATCCCGACGACCTGATTGCAGACTTGGAAGAGACGTTCAGCAGCCTACGCAGATTTTGGTGGAAGCTCAACCCAACTAAATGCGTTTTCAGAGTACCATCAGGGAAATTGCTCGGGTTCATCATCAGCAACCGGGGAATTGAAGCCAATCCTTTGAAGATTACAGCCATCACTGATATGGGGGCTCCGGCCACAATCAAAGATGTGCAGAAGCTAACAGGATGTATGGCAGCCTTGAACAGGTTCATCTCCCAACTCGGGGAGAGAGGACTACCCTTCTTCAAGCTCCTGAAATGCCAAGACAAGTTCCAGTAGACGGAGGAGGCTGAGTGGGCTCTGCAAGATCTAAAACATCACCTTCAGTCTCCCCCGGTCCTTGCAGCTCCACTACCGGGAGAAGATCTACTACTGTACATTGCGGCGACAACCCATGTTGTCAGCAGTGCCATTGTAGTCGAGCACAGCGAGGAGGGCCATGCATTTGGAGTGCAGAGGCCCGTGTACTTCATCAGCGAGATACTCTCCGAATCTAAGATACGGTACCTAGCAGTTCAGATACTCTTATATGCTATACTGATTACATCAAGAAAGTTGCGCCATTATTTCGATGAGTACAAGATCACTGTGATTACGGACTTTCCGTTGACGGATATTATTCATAATTAAGATGCCATGGGGCGTATATCAAAGTGGGCAGTGGAACTAGGGGCTTTGTTAATCGACTTCAAGCCACGCACTACAATCAAGTCTCAAGCTCTAGTCAATTTTATGGCTGAGTAGAGAGAGAATCAAGTTCCAACTCCAGTCGACAAGCCAGAGCATTGGACCATGTACTTCGATGGATCTCTCAAGCTCGACGGCGGCGGCGCTGGAGTCCTGTTGATTTCTCCATAGCGCGAACAGTTGAAGTATGTCCTTCAAATCCTTTGGGAGGTATCCAATAATGAAGCCGAGTATGAAGCCTTTCTTCATGGGCTACGTTTGGCAATATCACTGGGGATCAAGTGACTACTTGTATATGGCGATTCACTTCTTGTCGTTCAGCAAGTCAACAAAGAGTGGGACTGCAACAAGGAGACGATGGATGCTTATGTACAAGAAGTGCGCAAGCTGGAAAATAAATTTTCCGGCCTGGAGGTTCATCATGTGGTACGGGAGCATAACGTTGGTGCAGATATACTGTCCAAGCTAGGATCCACCCATGCACATGTTCCAGTGGGAGTTTTCATCCAGGAGCTGAAACAGCCATCCATTAAGTCCTCACCGCAGGTAACCACTGATGCTGGCCTTCAACAGCCTGATCGGGAAGTTATGATGCTTGGAGAGAACTGGAGAGAGGCTTATGTCGACTTCATCCGGGATCAGAAACTTCCAGCGGGGATGGACGCAAGAAGCGCAGAGGCAGCTCGTGTCATTCGCAGAAGCAAGGGTTTCATCCTAGTCGATAGCAAGCTCTACCGGTGTGGCGCACGATCAGGGGTTCTCATCAAGTGCATCACGAAACAAGACGGCTACGACATACTGCGGGAGATACATGAGGGCGTTTGCGGCAACCACGCAGCTTCAAGAATGCTGGTGCAGAAAGCATATAGAGCTGGTTTCTGGTGGCCCACTGCAGTGTCCGATGTTGAGGACCTCATGCGGAGATGCCAAAACTGCCAATTCTTTGGCAAGCAATCTCATGTTCCGGCTCACAGTCTCATCACCATACCGCCATCCTGGCCATTTGCTTGCTGGAGCCTGGATATGATTGGGCCCTTCACAATGGCGCCTGGCAGTTTCACCCATGTATTGGTGGCTATCAACAAGTTTACCAAGTGGATCGAGTACAAGCCGATAGCCAAGCTCACACCAGATCGAGTTGTTGATTTCATCTCTGATATCTTGCATCGCTTCGGCTTCCCGAACACCATCATCACAGACCTGCGATCAAATTTCACGGCCAACCAGTTCTGGGAGTTCTATGAAAATGCGTGCATCAAGGTCAAATACGTCTCTGTTGCACACCCAAGGGCCAATGGTCAAGTCGAGAGGGCGAATGGCATGATAATCGAGGGCCTCAAGAAAAGACTCTATGATGAAAATAGCAAGAAAGGAGGAAAGTGGATACACGAGTTACCACATGTCATCTGGGGGCTCCGGACTCAGCCGTTCAAAGCCATAGGAGAAACTCCATTCTTCCTCGTCTACGGCTCTGAACCTATCTTATCGGATGACATCATGTGGAAATCCCCAAGGGTTGAAATGTACAATGAAGGTGAGGCGGATGAAGCAAGGCAGTTAGAGCTCGATTTTGTCGAAGAGGCTCGCTGCACCGCTCTTGTTCAGTCAGTGTGACACTCAGGTAAATAGCATGGTCACACCCTAGAGTTTTAGTGTGTTGTCATGTGTAAAATGTGGTGTGTAAAATGTGGTAGAGGTGTGTTTAAAATGTGCAATGCTAAGGAAAAGTGTTTAATTATATAATTATATTTTAACTAGAAGTCCTTTTGTGCTAAATGGGTAAAAATGGAGGGAAAAATTCAAAAGATTGAAACTTGCGTTTAAATCGCAAATATATCTAAAACTACCCTTGGATATATGTGTAGTGTAGTTTTATTTATAGGATTTACATAAAGTTTGAAAGTATTACTAAGTTTTATATTAACTTCAAAACTGTTGCTCTTCTGCAGATGAACCTTAAAGTAAAGTTGTAGAGCTTGAAAAACTATGCATTTTTGCTTTTGGGACAATCTCCATTTGAGCACTAGTTTAAAAGTTATAAGTGCTTTACAGTAGAGTCCCTGTGTTTCTCTGAAATTGCATTTCAGTCCTCTTCTTCTACCTCCCTCTCTTCCTCCCCTGCTTCTCCTCTGCTGCACGCCGCCGCCTGCGCCCGGCCTGAGTGCCGCCATGCGGCTCTGCGCCCCTCTGCGCCCCGCTCCACGCGTCGTGCTGCTCTTCCTCCCACCGCCCGCAGTGCCCGCGCTGGCCGCCCCTTGCTCCTCCACGTCGGGCAGAAGCCCCTAGCGGCCGCCACGCCGCACTGTCAAGCACGCCGGCGCCGCCCGCCGCTCTGTGTCCGATTGTGTGATCTTTCCCTCCCTTCTTCTTTCTTCCTACGGCCGTGCGGTGCTATAAAGGTGGACCAAGCCCTCTTCTCTCCGGCTGTTTTGCTGCTGCCTCCTCCCCCGACACCGAACCGCCGCCGCCGATTCCCCACCGGAATTCTCCTCAGCCGCACCATCCCGACCCAATTCCTTGAGCCCAGAGCTTCCTCACCTCCTCCCCTTGCTCCCCAACTGGATCTGGTCCAGCCCCGGCCGTTCCCCTCGCCGGATTTGCCCCACCCCGAGCCGCCCCTCATCGGCGCCGCCCGAGCTCGGCCCTGTCGTCGACAGCATGCACCGCCGCCCTTCCGTCCAATCCAAGTATGGAAATCTCTTCTCCCTTGCCCACTGGTACTCGTGCGCGCGTTGGTTCCCCACGTTCACCGGCCTTTCACCGGGAACGGCGGCGTGCCGCCACGGCCGCCGCACCTCCCCGTCGATAGCTCGGTTTCCCTGTTGTCCACCGTGCGCGTTCACCCTCACAACATCCCCTAGGTTACATAGGCCGTACCCGACCGGCTCCTCCCCGCCGGCAAGAACACGCCGGAGGTTGAGCGGCCGAGCAATGTCCAGATGGGCAGGGACTTATCCGTGAGAAGGAGACTTCTTCCAGGGACCTGAGCGCATAAATCCAGACACCCCCCCTCTAGTGGATCTATTATTTCATGTGTGTGTATTCTGTCTTTCAAAAATTCATAGCAAATCATAGAAAAATCCAAAAATTGCAAATTTAGTTTTGTTGGAAACTAGATTTCATGTCCTACAACTTTTGTTTATAGAGTTTGACATGAAACTAAATACTTTCGCATCTATTTTAAATCCAAGGTTAAAGGGTAATTAATACATAACTTCTACGGGTATGCTTTGTTGCTTATGAATTTTAACATGTAACTTCTATAAGCTATGTGTAACCTTGTATTAAAATTTCAAACCTAGATTTGTTTGGTAGCTTAACTTCTTTTAAATTTAAGCAATTCACATTTGAAATTTTGACTAAACATGTTCTATAAGCCTAATTAATTAAGATCTTTTTGTCATACTCTAATGTGTTAGTGTTTAGTGTATAAATAAGTTTTCAAAACCTTATGATCCTTTTAACTTAAGGATTTGAATTTAAATTTGGAATTCAAATTCCAATGTTCTAGTTCCGATTTGCAATAGATTCAGTGATATCCTCATGACTCCTTTGTAAATGGTGATGCAAACCTAAACCCTCTTATTTCATGAACTCTTGTGTGTCGACTTGGTGAATTGCAACTTTTGTAATGTAAGATCTTAAATTTAAATCTCGTCTTACTTAAATTATTGCATCTCATATAGAATCAACGACGCTCGACGACAGAAATTACGAGTTGGTCTTAGGACAAGACCAAGGATTTTCGGAAGACCCAACGCAAGTCGTCGAGGAACTAACTGAAGCCCCAAACCAAGGTTCGGAAGCCTTTGACACTCCTGCCCCCACCCCCACTCAAGAAGGCAAGCCCCAGACATATCCCACTACTTTATTTACACTGCAATCTATGTCTATCTATCTATACTTATGCATTAAGTCTAGGAGTTGTACTGAAACCCTAGATGCATGGATACTAGGAATCCAGTGTGATGCTCCTGAGTCCTTATCAGATAGATGCTACGCTAATAAGGCTGGTAGAAGTCGGATGATTTCTTGTCACTCGCGCGATATAGGAGTTGCTTGTTACATTTCTGCATTCACTATAAGGATGACGGACAGGGTCATGTGCTGTATCATGACATAAAGTTTTACCCTGTCTGTTTTGTTAAAAGTTAATAAGGCCGATCCATGTGGTAGTGGTGGCTAAGCGTTTGAAAGTACTAGCCACATGCCGCGAAATATGGTAAGCGGTAAGCCTAGTACCCTAGTGGCCCGGCAAATGGACATGTCTCCACCACTTGACCTTTATTTTATGTTTACACGTACCGACGTGTGGGAGTACGTTCTGCATGGCAGACAGGAATATGGGTTTTGTAGTCGCGCTACAGACGTATGTCCTGCACAATTGGTGTGCGTACGGTCCTGCAGTCGCTTGTGGTGGCCCTGATCCATAACCCGGAATATGAGGGAAACGGTTGCTTTGGAACGATCATTGGATGTTCCAAGCGTGTGTGTTAGGTTTACCTTGCAAGGCTTGAAATTTGATTCAGAATCGTCCGCTTCTCACGAAGATTGAGACTGCTTATTCCTTCTGCCACATAGAGTAAGAAGTGTAACAAATGATGGATAATCTTCATGGATGATAATCTCTACCTTGCTTGCTTAGTGTAGGTGCTAATCTAGAATGGATAATCAACTAGAAGATGAAAGCTAAAACTTGAAAGTAGTTCATACTCTTTGTTGCTTTTCAGCTGAAAATAAACCTAGAGCCTTTACAATACCGTCATTAGTCTAGTTACGGGCTAAAGTATAGCCAACCCTGGGTAAGCCTTGCTGAGTATTAGAATACTCAGTCTTGCTAGTACAATTTGCAGGTATAACTTTCGAGAGTTCCACGGACAACCCTGCATGGCCAACTTCTGTTCCTTTTGGCTGGTCCGTGGAATGGGATCCGTCCCCGGCTGGCAGCAACCCTCCGGAGTGACACCAGGCCTTGGGCTGAGCGTGGTGTCCACCTTTGCGACGAAAATAGTCGCGTGTTTATTTTCCTTTCGCTGTGAACATGGACAAGCTATCTAGTTTGTCAGTTTAAACACCGTTTGTATAAACTTTATTTGCAGTTGAACAAGGCTTGTAATAATGTTTACGTATTTGTAGTTAAAAGTAATGAGTTGTGCTGTAATTGTAAACTCGCCTTCATGCGAGGTAAACCTGCATCGATCCTGTTGAACCGTGGTTGTATCGGGCGGAGACCCGACAGACCAATGGGTTACACCGTTTAAAACACGTTGGAGCCCTTGAGAGAGGACTTGCGTATTTAAGCCGGTGTAATTCAGACGGTTCTGCCACAGCTGGTATCAGAGCTGTAGGTTTACCATTACAATTACAACAACTCTTAAAAAGTGTTTTCAGAATAAAATTTGGCCAACAAATGAATTTACAAACATGCGTTGGATTCGTTAAGGCTGTGCTTAGTTCGTAAAGCCCTAGGGATGTATATGGGAAATATCAGGTGGCAATTAGAGTATATATATAATCCTGACTTGCAGCACTACTTTCCGTCAAAACTTAAATTCGTGCATAACCCAACCTTACTTTCAGTAACAACACCTACGATCGGAGGTAAGAAGGTAAGGATCCTCAGCCAACTGAGGGAGCTTGGCCTTCCTGTCGGTGATGCGAACCGAACGCTGTTTCTCAAGCAGTGGCCTACTTGAGATGCTGCCAATATATCAACTTAGGTTGAATATATTGGGAGTATATGGTTCGGCGCAGGGTATGGCGATCGCTGTTCATACCTCCGCATTTTGCGGTATTGTGGCAGAACCGCCTGAATTATTCCGGCTCAAGTACGCTATCGATCGCCGTACAACTGCAATCAGCTTTAACGCACTTCAAACGGAACAATCCTTTGGTCTGTCGGGTCTCCGCCCGATACAACCACGGTTCAACAGGATCGAAGTAGGTTTACCTCGCACGAAGGCGAGTTCACATCACAGAATAGCTCATCAACTTTTAATTTACAGCCATACATACATTATTACAAACCGAGTTCAAAGAAAAGTAAATTTATACAAACCATGTTTAAACTGACAAGCACAACAGCTTGTCCAAACTCACAGCGGAAGAGAAAGTTTTACACGACTACACACGTCGCGAAGGCGAACACCAAGCTTAGCCCAGGGCCTGGTGTCACTCCGGAGGGTCACTGCCGGCCGGGGACGGGTCCCACTCCACGGACTAGCCATAAGGAACGGACGTTGGCCACACAAGGTTGTCCGTGGGATTCTCGTAGGTCATACCTGAAACAGATATTGGCAAGGCTGAGTATTCTAATACTCAGCAAGGCTTACCCGGGATTGGGTATACTTTAGCCCGTAACTAGACTCATGAAGGCATTGTAAAGGCTCTGGGTTTATTTTCAGCTGAAAAGCAACAGAGAGTATAAACTATTTTCAACTTTTAGCTTTCAGATTCTAGCTTGATTAGCCATTCTAGGTTAGCACCTATACTAAACAAGCATGATAGATATTATCATCCACCAAGATTATCTCATCAACAATTACACTTTTTACTCAATGTGGCAGAAGGGATAAGCAGTCTCATGCATCGTGAGAGGCGGACGATTTCTGAATCGAGATTCAACCTTGCAAGGTAAATCTAACACACACGCTTGGAACATCCACAAGTTGTTCCGAAGCAGCCGTTTGCCTTTCATTCCGACTCGTGGACAGGCCACCACAAGCGACTTGTAGGACCGTACGCACATCACTCGTGCAGGACATACGTCTGTAGCGCGACTACAAAACCTGTATTCCTGTCTGCCATGCAGAATGTACTCCCACAGGTCGGTGCGTGTGAACATAACATGAGATCGAGTGGTGGGAGTATGTCCACTTACCGGGCCGATCGGTTACTAGGCTTACTGCTTTACCATATTTCGCGGCATGTGGCTAGTACTGTTCAAACGCTTAGCCACCACTACCACACATATTGACCTTATCAACTTTTAACGAAATAGACAGGGTAAACTTCCAGGTCATGATACAGCACATGACCCTATCCGTCATCCTTATAGTGGTTGCAGGAATGTAAACATGCAACTCCTATATCGCGCGAGTGACAGGAAATCACCCGACTTCTACCGGTCCTATTAGCGGAGCATCTATCCGATAAGGACTCGGGAGCATTACATTGGATTCCTAGGATTCATGCATCTAGGGTTTCACTTCAATTTCTAGACTTAATGCAAGATATAATATAGATAGACATAGATTGCAGTGTAAATAAAGTAGTGGGATATGTCCGGGGCTTGCCTTCTAGAGTGGGGTTGGGGGCCGGAATGTCAGAGGCTTCCGAACTTGGGATCGGGGCTTCAGTTAGTCCCTCGACGACTTGTGCTGGGTCTTCTGGAAAGCCTTGGTCTTGTCCTAAGACCAAGTCGTAGTCTCCGTCGTCGAGCGTCGTTGATTCTATATGAGATGCAATTAAATTAACTAAGGTGAAATTTAAATTTAAGATTTCACATTTCAAATGTTATAATTCATTCAATTAACACACAAGAATTCATAAAATAAAGAGGGTTTAGGTTTGCAACACTATTTATAAAGGAATCACAAAGATATTGTGGAGTTTGTTGCAAACAAGAACTAAAACATTTAAATTAAATTTGAAATGAACCAAAATTTAAGTTCAAAACTTTTAAATAAAAGAGTATAGGTTTTGGAAATTTGTTTATACATTAAACATCAAATACTATCGCATTAGAAAATGACAATAGATCTCAATTAGAAAAGATTATACAATAGGTTTAGTTAATATTTCAAATTTGAAAGTTCAAATTAAAAGAAGTTATGTTTAAATCAAATTTGAGTTTGAAACTTTGCACAAAGTTACCTAGAGCTTATAGAATGTTCATGCCAAACTTCATAAGTAACACAGCATGAAATATCAAGGTTAAGCATAAACTACTCTTTAATTTTAGGTTTAAAATAGAGGTAAAAGTATTTTGTTTCAAACTAAACTCCATTAACAAAAGTTATAGAGTTTGAAATCTAGTTTCTAACAAAACTAGTTTTGCCATTTTTGGATTTTTCTGTGAATTACTACGAATTTTGCAACACAGGAAATACACTCACATGAAATAACAGTCACTCTTTTACAAACCAGCCCCTACATTTAGCAGATAACCCCCTGAAAAGAAATTACACAGAGCAATTGGATCCACGGCCATGGCCGGCGGGGAGGAGCTCGGGTCCGGCCAAATTCCGACCGTGGGGGTCGCCGGCGGTGAGAGGGAAGGGGAGGGAGAGCACAAGGGGACTTTAGGCTACCTATTGGTGGTCTTGGAGAGGCTCGAGGTGGCCGGAGATGAGATGCCCACGAGAGGCCGAGCCGGCGGCCGGAGGTGTGCGGCGGCGGCGGTGCTCCGGCGTGCGGGGGAGGGAAAGGCCGGGCTGGGAAGCTGCAGTGGTGGACGAGGAAGCTAATGGTGCGGTCGGTTTAGGGAGGAAGAGGGCGGAGGGGGAAGCTCCACTACGGACCGAGCTGGACGGTGCTAATGGAGGAGGTGGCGGCAGTAGGGCACACGCGAGAAGGTCCGGGGCGCTTTTATAGGCAATTGGGGTGAAGGAAGGGAGCCAAGGCGAGCTGAATTTCGACCTTGAGCCGCGACGGGGGGGGGGGGGGGTTGAACCGGGAATTGCGGCGGCGGTAACAGAGGCGCCGGCGAGCGGCGCTGGCAACGCGCAGGCGCCGTGGCGCGCGGGCAAGGCGCCAGCAGCAGGGGCTAGAGCGGTGGAGGGATGGTGAGGCGACGCGTGGGCGTGGGAAAGCAGGGGGGGTGGATGGCGGCCAGGAGCGGCGCACTGCGCCGGCGGCAGGGCGCCAGAAGCAGAGCAGGGGAGCAGTGGCGCCAGGAGGAAGAAGGGGGAGGAATAGAGCCAGGGACCATTTTGTAATATCAGAGAAAAATAGGGACCTCACTGAAAAGAACTTGCAACTTTTAAACCATTGCTCAAAT
This sequence comes from Panicum hallii, assembly GCF_002211085.1. Classification (NCBI taxonomy): domain Eukaryota; kingdom Viridiplantae; phylum Streptophyta; class Magnoliopsida; order Poales; family Poaceae; genus Panicum; species Panicum hallii. Next base: position 33,833,919 of record NC_038044.1, on the reverse strand, counting down.
GGAGATGGTCCAAAATCAAAAGTGCATAGTTTTTCAAACTCTACAACTTCTCTTTAAGGTTCATCTGCAGTTGAGCAACAGTTTTGAAGATATTTTAGACTTAGTAAAATTTTCACATTTTTATGTAAGTCCTATGGATAAAAATACTTTTACATATATACCCAAGGGTAATTTCACATATTATTGCAATTCAACCACAGATACCATCTTTTGCAAAACAACCCTCATATTTTTAAACTTTTCCCTCTATTTCCATCCATTTTGCATAAAAGATCTCCATTAAAATGTAATTATGCAAACAAACACTTGTTCATGGCATTACAATTGTTAAGCCTACTTTTTCTACACTTTGTATATAACAACACACTGAAACTCTAAGGTGTGACCATACTATTTACCTGAGTGTCACAGGTATCCCCCGTGAATACGTTGTTTCGATGACGTATGTTAACGTTGTCTGTACAGCGGTAATTGTACAGATGCTGTTTCTATAGTGAACAGTACTGTTTCGGGACGCTTTCATGTCGTGCTGCCATGAAAGGTTCATGATATATATATGTGTTTTTCTGCAGGTACGCTAACCACGATTAATAGGTTAAGATGGATAGGATTTATCGACTAGTTATTAGGGAGTGCCGTATGTGTTATGCCACCGAAACTAACTACGTAAGTCCGAAGTTATTCGGCAGTTGTTTGGGTTGTGAGGATGAATAGTACATGCATGCATTATCGAATAAATAAATGCAAAGTATGCTTCTGTTAAGGAAGAATAATGTGTTGTTCGTCTTTAGATCGGGTTGATAGGATTTTTATGATAGTCTTAAGTATCTTAGGTATCCATCTGATTTCCAGCCTTTGCTGTTATCAGTTTTGACTATCTTATTCCATTTATCTTGTGATTTCTCAGCAAGCTAAAAAGTCTCACCATTTGCATTCTTGTTGCAGATGGCAGCCCCTCTTAACGTCTTTTGGGATCCGGCAGGGCATCTCCACATAGATGCCTTGCATTGGGAAGGCTTTCCTCGCTTACTTTGGGAATCCTTAAGGACATTTGATTATACGGAACCTCCACAGTATGATGCGGTTGAATATCTAGAGGAAGGTGTTCACCGAGCCCAAGTCCGAATGGTTATCCCTCAACATCCTTTCCGTTCCCAGTGGCAGCCCATTGAAGTTATTGTGATGGGCTATCGTATAGTGGACACTATTGAAGGAGCCGCACTAGAGGCTATTTATCTTTTCTGCAGTCAACATCCAAGAGAAGTGGCTGGACAGCCGATCGGTTTATTTTCTACCACAGATCCCAAAGAGTCAGAATGGAATCTCAGGGTAATGCCTGAGAGTCACAGACTAGAAGATCCAAGCGAAGAAGCACTTCGAGGCATGATGCGGTTTGTGAATGTGCAGTATCACTATCAAATGTTACTACGTCGCGAAATGGGCCAATTAGTTCATGCCGCGCGAAGTCATTTTAGGGAGGCGGACAGACTCATCACCCAAGTTGACCAACTTTGAGCTTTGGCAGTTGAGAAGGATGGGATCATTGCTGCCCAGAATGAGACTATTCAGCACCGGGAAGACCAGATCAATGAAAGTGATGCGATAATTACCCAACGCAACACGATCATTGAATTTCTTCAAGAATAGATCCAAGATCTTATCCTCGAAGTTGATGATGCCAATGCGCACATAAATGAATTTCAACAGCAGCCTGCACCTCCTGTAGTACCAGCACCCGCAGAAGAAGAAGAGGAAGATCCGGAAGAAATCGAAGGAGTCTCCGAAATTGACTCTGAGCACGGAGACCCTGTTATCAGTCCCCATCATTCTTCTTCTGGTAGCCAGTCATCAGTGGGTAACTTAGATGACTTTTAGGTTGGGTGGATGCTAGTCTAGTTGTACTTAGTGTAGTAAAGTGTAAAATAGGTAGTGTGTAGTTTGCCTAGATCTGAGGCCACTTGTTGTATATGTGGCATGTGTAGTTAAGTGATGGCTTGTAGTAGTCCAGGGGTGCTAATGTAAGATATAAGGACCACCAGTGTTTATATAGTAATCCAAATCTTGTGTTTTATTATCTTCCTTTATCTTCTTGCATCTGAATGAGTGGATTGAATGGAGCATATGAATCGCATTCCTGTTTGGTAATTGTATATCATCTAAAATTTGGAGTAAAGATGTAATTAATAATGGATATCCCCTTTATTTCAGATGGTTGGAGCTACTCACGGAACCCCGGAAGGATTCCGGACAGATCAGGCCAGTGGTTCTCAGCAACCACCACCCCCACCTCCAAATTTGGCCGAAGTCATGGCTCGACAAACAGAGCTTCTTACTCAGCTTGTGCAGGCTCAAATGGGCCATTCCCGTCAGCAATCCCGAGGCCGCGATGAACCTCTAGCGGCCAGTTATCAAGATTTCCTTAGTACGCAGCCTCCGTTATTTCATAAGGCGGATGAACCCCTCGACACCGATGCCTGGCTCCGCACCATCGAGTCCAAATTCGCCTTATTGCCAGCTCCATGTTCAGATGAGAATAAGGTGCTCTTTATAGCCCAGCAGCTCCGTGGTACAACTCATTTATGGTGGGATCATTTTCACGCCATGCAGCCCCCAGATCATGTCGTCACCTGGGACGAGTTTCGGACCGCATTTCGAGCGCACCACATCCCCGAAGGACTCATTGAGCGAAAGCTCAATGAATTTCTGAATCTAACTCAGGGAACCCGCACCGTGATGCAATACGCACAAGTTTTCAACCACTTGTGCCAATATGCAGGGTATCATGAGGATAGTGATGCCCGCAAAGGGGATCATTTTCGCCGAGGCCTGAACACCAAACTTAAAGAACGACTGAATTTGGTAAGGGCCGATAGTTTCAACAAGCTGGTCAACATGACCATCACCCAAGAGGACTGCATCTCAGCCCACAGGGCGGAAAAAAAAGGAAGACCCCACCAGGGCCTGCAACTTCGCAACCCTCAAGGTATCGGTTGGTCCCAAGCATTGCTCCTCGAGCCCCGCCTCGAAGTAATATGCCTGGCAGATGGGTAGCTAGACCACCCCAACAGGCACGATTCAATCGACCACCGACACCTCAAGCCCAGCAGCAACAGCAACAACAAGGCCCGCGGCCGAGCTTTCCGCTAGCCAATCAAGGAAACAGCAACTATCGCCGTTTCAATTGCGGAAGCCCGTCCCACTTCATCAAGGATTGCCCTCAACCTAGGAAGTCTTTCCAAGGGCAAACATCCAATCCAACCAACAAGAGCAAAGGCAAGAGACAGGTGGTTCATGTCCGCCAAGGAAGGGTGAACCTCACCACACTCTCCGAACTCCCTGAAGGGGCACTGATAATGACAGGTACATTTTCTATCAACTATCATCCCGTTATTGTTCTTTTTGATACTGGTGCCACCCATAGCTTTGTTAATACAAAGTTTGGAACTAAGGTAGGCCTAGATATTTATTCCGTTAATGGAGTGTATATGATAACAACTCCTGGTGGTAAAGTCTCCTCAAACCAAGTCTGTAGGAGCGTGCCAATTCAAATGGGTAGGAACCTGATGAAGACAGATTTACTACTGCTGGACCTAGAAGGAATGGATGTTCTTTTGGGTATGAACTGGATGACCCAGCATCATGTGTCCTTAGATATCTCTTCTCGAATTGTGGAAATAGATTCATCTGAGTATGAGCCAACCATTCTCTATCTCCCACCACAGCAACGCCTTAACCCTTGTACTTATGCTACCACTGGGGTTAAGCTAAAAGATATCCCTATCGTCTGTGAGTATCCCGATGTCTTTCCAGACGATTTGCCTGGAATGCCTCCAGATAGAGATATCGAGTTTATCATAGAACTCCAACCTGGCACAGCCCCTATTTCTAAGAAATCTTATCGTATGCCTCTTAACGAGTTGGCCGAATTGAAAATCCAACTCCAAGACCTCTTAGACAAAGGTTTCATTCGTCCGAGTGCATCACCATGGGGTTGTCCAGCTTTATTTGTAAAAAAGAAAGATAATAGCTTAAGGCTATGTGTGGACTACCGTCCTCTCAATGCGGTAACTATCAAAAATAAGTATCCCCTACCCCGCATTGATATTCTCTTCGATCAGTTAACCGGAGCCAAGGTATTTTCAAAAATAGATCTTCGTTCCGGCTATCACCAAATTAAGATTCAGCCCAGCGATATTCCCAAAATAGCTTTCTCCACCAGATATGGTCTATATGAGTATCTGGTTATGTCGTTTGGTCTCACCAATGCTCCAGCATATTTCATGTACCTTATGAACTCTGTCTTCATGCGAGAACTCGACAAATTTGTCGTAGTTTTTATTGATGTCATCTTGATCTACTCTAAAAACTCAGAAGATCATGCTAAACATCTTCATGTCATCCTTCAGCGATTAAGAGACCATCTTCTGTATGCCAAATTCTCCAAGTGCGAGTTTTGGCTAGATACAGTAAAATTTCTGGGCCATACCATTTCCAGTGATGGAATATCCGTTGATCCCAGTAAGGTACAAGAAGTGTTGGATTGGCAACCTCCAACGTCAGTCCATCAGATTCATAGTTTTCTCGGTCTAGCTGGCTATTATCGTCGCTTCATTCCAGACTTTTCCAGAATAGCCAAACCTATGACCGAGCTACTAAAGAAAGGTGTCAAATTCTCTTGGGATCAGAAATGTGAAACTGCCTTTCACACTCTTAGAGATCGTCTTACGACTGCTCCAGTCTTAGCTCAACCAGATGTATCAAAACCTTTTGACATCTACTGTGATGCATCGGGAACTGGACTTGGTTGTGTACTTATGCAAGACAACCGAGTAATTGCATATGCATCACGAGCACTTAGGGTTCATGAACAGAATTATCATACCCATGATCTCGAACTTGCAGCTGTTATTCATGCCCTAAAGATTTGGAGACACCCTTTAATGGGTATGAAGTGTCATATTTACACTGATCACAAAAGCCTCAAGTATATCTTCACCCAAGCAGATTTGAATATGAGGCAAAGACGCTGGCTAGAACTGATTAAAGATTATGACTTGGAAGTACAATATCATCCAGGCAAGGCCAATGTCGTTGCAGATGCCCTCAGTCGCAAAGCACATTGTTCTTGCCTACCAGTTGAGGCGTCCAACGAGACTCTCTGTTGGGAGATGAAAAAGCTCAACCTAGAAATCATTCCTCAAGGTGACTTAAACCATCTTTCAGTTGAAGCCACACTTAGAGATAGTATTGTTCTAGCGCAACAGCGTAATCAAGGGATCAGAACACAGAAGACAACGCAAGGAGAAAGGAAGTATAAATGCTTCCGAGTAGATCATAAATGAGTTTTATGGTTCAACGAACGTATTTTTGTACCCAAGGACCATAAGCTCCGTAAGCAAATAATAGACGAGGCCCACCTGTCCAAATTCTCTATGCATCCTGGCAGTACGAAGATGTATCAAGATCTAAAATAGAACTTTTAGTGGACTCGTATGAGATGAGAGATTGCCAAGTATGTGTCAGAATGTGATATCTGCCAAAGAGTCAAAGCCAGTCATCTGAAGACTGCTGGTATCCTTCAACCTCTACCCATTCCCTCGTGGAAGTGGGAGGATATCAGTATGGACTTTATTGTTTGCCTGCCCAACACTTCTCTGAGGCATGATTCTATTTTGGTAATCGTTGACCGATTAACCAAGACTGCACATTTCCTTCCCGTGCATACTACATATAATGCTAAGAGGTATGCCGAGATTTATCTGGATCAAATTGTTCGTCTCCATGGAGTACCTAAAACGATCATTTCTGATCATGGAGCACAATTCGTCGCTCAGTTCTGGGAGCAACTTCATGATGCTCTTGGAACTAAGTTAATTCGAAGTTCGGCTTATCATCCTCAGACAGATGGGCAGACCGAGAGGGTAAATCAAATTTTGGAAGATATGCTCAGAGCCTGTGTCCTTCAATACAACAAGAATTGGGATAAATGCTTGTCACTAGCAGAATTTTCGTACAACAATAGTTATCAGACCAGTCTCAAAATGGCACCCTTCGAAGCACTGTACGGTCGCCGTTGCAGAACTCCTTTGAATTGGTCACTAACCGGCGAGCGTAAAGTCTTTGGACCCAACCTAGTTATGGAAGCAGAGGATAAGGTAAAAGTTATCCAGAACAATCTAAAGGCCACCCAATCTCGACAGAAGAGCTACGCTGATATACGAAGAAGACCATTACAGTTTCAAATCGGAGACTTCGTATATCTTCGAGTATCTCCTACCCGAGGTGTTCAAAGATTCGGTGTAAAAGGGAAACTTGCTCCTCGATACATCGGACCCTTTGAAATCCTTGAAATCTGTGGACCCGTAGCTTACCGTCTCCAACTTCCTCCTCAATTAGCGGCCATCCATAATATCTTCCATGTATCCCAACTCAGGAAGTGTGTTAAGATTCCTACCAAAATCATCGATTCCCACGCTATCGAAATCGAACCTGATCTGACCTATACAGAGCATCCGATCAGAATACTAGACACTAAAGAGAGAAGCACCAGAAGAGAAACCATCAGAATGTACAGGATTCAGTGGAACCATCACACAGAAGAAGAAGCAACATGGGAAACCGAATCTTATCTTCAGCATAACTTTCCCGACTTCTTCCGAGCCAACCTCCCAGCTTGATCATTCCATTCTATCCTGTTCCGGAATCTCGGGACGAGATTCTTTTTAGGGGGGAAGGCTGTGACACTTAGGTAAATAGCATGGTCACACCCTAGAGTTTTAGTGTGTTGTCATGTGTAAAATGTGGTAGAGGTGTGTTTAAAATGTGCAATGCTAAGGAAAAGTGTTTAATTATATAATTATATTTTAACTAGAAGTCCTTTTGTGCTAAATGGGTAAAAATGGAGGGAAAAATTCAAAAGCATGAGGGTTGTTTTGCAAAAGATGGAAACTTGCGTTTAAATCGCAAATATATGTAAAACTACCCTTGGATATATGTGTAGTGTAGTTTTATTTATAGGATTTACATAAAGTTTGAAAGTATTACTAAGTTTTATATTAACTTCAAAACTGTTGCTCTTCTACAGATGAACCTTAAAGTAAAGTTGTAGAGCTTGAAAAACTATGCACTTTTGCTTTTAGGACCATCTCCATTTGAGCACTTGTTTAAAAGTTATAAGTGCTTTACAGTGGAGTCCCTGTGTTTCTCTGAAATTGCGTTTCAGTCCTCTTCTTCTACCTCCCTCTCTTTCTCCCCTGCTTCTCCTCTGCTGCACGCCGCCGCCTGCGCCCGGCCTGAGCGCCGCCCTGCGGCTCTGCGCCCCTCTGCGCCCCGCTCCACGCGTCGTGCTGCTCTTCCTCCCACCGCCCGCAGTGCCCGCGCTGGCCGCCCCTTGCTCCTCCACGTCGGGCAGAAGCCCCTAGCGGCCGCCACGCCGCACTGTCAATCACGCCGTCGCCGCCCGCTGCTCCGCGTCCGGTTGCGTGATCTTTCCCTCCCTTCTTCTTTCTTCCTATGGCCGTGCGGTGCTATAAAGGTGGACCAAGCCCTCTTCTCTCCGGCTGTTTTGCTGCTGCCTCCTCCCCCGACACCGAACCGCCGCCGCCGATTCCCCACCGGAATTCTCCTCAGCCGCACCATCCCGACCCAATTCCTTGAGCCCAGAGCTTCCTCACCTCCTCCCCTTGCTCCCCAACTGGATCTGGTCTAGCCCTGGCCGTTCCCCTCGCCGGATTTGCCCCACCCCGAGCCGCCCCTCATCGGCGCCGCTCGAGCTCGGCCCTGTCGTCGACAGCACGCACCGCCGCCCCTCCGTCCAATCCAAGTATGGAAATCGCTCCTCCCTTGCCCACTGGTACTCGTGCGCGCATTGGTTCCCCACGTTCGCCGGCCTTTCACCGGGAACGGCGGCGTGCCGCCACGGCCGCCGCACCTCCCCGTCGATAGCTCGGTTTCCCTGTTGTCCACCGTGCACGTTCACCCTCACAACATCCCCTAGGTTACATAGGCCGTACCCGACCGGCTCCTCCCCACCGGCGACCTCGCCGCCGGCGAGAACACGCCGGAGGTTGAGCGGCCGAGCAATGTCCAGACGGGCAGGGACTTATCCGTGAGAAGGAGACTTCTTCCAGGGACCTGAGCGCATAAATCCAGACACCCCCCCTCTAGTGGATGTAACATCCCGGATATTTCCGGAATGTTACCTTGGTGCAAAAATCATGAATTTCAAAATACTTTTTCGTGTTTGTGCTTAGCTAGGTCCGAAATTAAGCCTAAGTTCTCCCTATCTCAAACTCTTAGTAAAATTCAATTGAAAATTAAGGACTATTAAATGCTAGTGTGAATATTTGAAGTCTTTAGATTTTATTGCAACCTTCCTTGTTCTAAAATTGTTATTGGATATTCTTGTTTGATTTTCATTTTTCATGAATCCATTGTGTGGAATTTGAATTTGAGATGGGCATTCAAATTCAAACTCATTTGCTCTCCCTTGAAACCCCTGTGGGTCGAAACCCTGTGCGCAGCCCACAAGCCGGCCCAGTTTCCTCTTCCCTTCCCCGCATAGCACGGCCCACACGGCCCACAGCCGCACCCCGCGCGCCCCTTCACTTTTCTCCCGTCGCGACCCGAAGCTCCGCTCCGCCCGCCGCTCTGCTCCGCCCATTGCCCCGCGGCGCTCCGCCCCGCAGCAGCACGGCTCCGCTCCGACCCCGTCGCCGCTCGCCCGCTCCGCGACAAGGAGCCCAACCGCCGCGCCCCTGCTTTCCCCTTCGCCGCGCTCCCTTTTCCCTTTTCTTCCCCGCCGTGGCCCTGCTCGCTCGCGTCACCCGCCAGCCCCGCGCGCCGCCCCGCTCCGCGACAACCCGGCGTAACCGCCCCGACCGCAGCCACTCCCGAACCCTAGCGCCCCATATAAACCCGAGGCCGCTTCGCCCCAAACCGTAGAAGCCCTAGTCCCCCTTCCGCCGCCGCCACACGAAGAGGAGGAGAAGGAAGAGAGGAGCTGCGCAAGGCGAGGAGAAGGAGGAAGAGCAGGAGCTAAGCGAGGAGGAGAAGGCCGGCGCCCCGTACGACGACCTCGACGTCGCCGCTCGCCCTGCACGGCCCCGACCCACCGGCACCGGCCCACCACCGCATCGCCTCCCTCACCAGCAAGCCCGCCGGTGAGCGCTGCCACCGCATCTCCCCCTCCCTATCCCTTGCTGCCGGCGATGCCGATGAACCCTCCGTAGCAACCCCTAGGACCCCTTCTCCCTTCCGGCCTTGGCGCCGTCTTGTGCAGGGACCCGCCGCGCCGCTCATCGAGCCCGCCACCGCCGTCGCCCTCTCGCCGCAGCGCCCCTGGAAAACCAGAACTCGCGCGTGTGCGCGCGCACCCACACCACAAACCCCAGCCGTGCCGCCGCCGTTGCTCTGGCCCTAGCCTTGCCTTGCCACGTGCCCCGCTCCGCGTCCGCCGTCGCCACGCCACGACCCCGCCACGGCCTCGCCATGCACGGTGACCACGCGCCACCGCCGCGACGTCGCGTTCGCGTCGCGGCTAGACCTTTGGGGCCTTTCCCCGAGCACTCTTCGGGCGCCCACACCCACACGCACACACGCACACTCGTCTGCCACACCGGACCCGAACCCCGCCACACCGGATCCCGCCGTGACCGACACCTGGGCCTGTCCTGTCAGTGATGAGAAGGAGAACGACGCCGCCGACCCGAGAGGTGGAGAAGGCGAAGGGGCAGCCCAGCCAGAGGAGAAGAGGGGAGAAAGGAGACCCAGCCCATGGAGGAGAAGAAGCTGGCCCGCGGAGGAATCAAGCCGAGCCGTTCTTCACGCATAGCCAGCCCGCTGCCCGAGCCGGCCTGCTGAGCCGCAGGCCGAGCTGAATCCCGAGCTGATCTGCGAGCCTAAGCCGAGCCGATGGGCCTTGAGCCGGCCCAACACCACTTTCGGCCCAGAATCAAACCGTGACCCTTTTTCTTTTTCCTTTCCCAGACCTGACCCGAGGGGCCCACCTATCAGCCTCGTGCCGAGGCTGACCAGTGGGGCCCGACGACCGCTGACCTGACCCTTGATCGTTGACCGTTGACCGGTCAACATTGACCGGTCAACGCTGACGTCAGCAGGGCCCACTGCTGACGTCATCATCCAGGACCCCCCTGCTGACGTCATCATCCAGGACCCCCTTGATGACATCATGCTGATGTCAGCATGCCACGTGGCACGCCCTGGTGCTGCCACGTGTCTCTGTTTAGTGTTTTTCTTTTCTGAAACTCTTTTATTAATTTCAGAAATAGGTTTTTCCTTAGAAAATTCATAATAAATTATCCGGACCTCCGAAAATTATGAAACCAGTTTCATAATTCTTCTAAAATCATGAACCACCTGTTAGAATAGGCATTGTGGTGATTTGGATCTTATTTGCAACCTTTTGTGCACATTTGCACTTTGGTCCCTACTCTTACTCGTATTTACGAATAGGACCCGACCGCGAGGAGTTGACCGACGACCAGGACTACCCGGAGGCCCAGGAGGACTTCAACGAGACGCCAGGTTCACGCCCATCTACGAATTGAACTCCTATTTAGGCATTTGCTTGTAGATATGCTATCGCTATATGTATGTATTTATACCGAGATAAACCTGCATGGCCCTTTTATGTACCATACTCCTTGCCAACCTATCATACTTGTTGATTATATGAAATGCCTTGTAAATCCTTGAATGTGTATGTGTGGGATATGGATGGATAGACTTGGCGTGTGTGAAGTGGTTCTCTTCAGGAGTTGGTGATTAGGGCTTAGCCGGGAGTGGGCAACCTAACTCGATCGTGGATCAAGGGCTTGGGGTGTGTATCTTGGCACACCCTACGGAGTACCTATGGCGGGTACAGTTTTGGTTACGTGTTTAAGGTGTTTGGGGCATCCGGTTAAGGGTGCGGTTGCGGACCACCGAGGTGGATACACCTTCGACGAAGATGCCCGCTCCGGCAGATAAGGACCGGGTGAGAGTAACCATGACTTGTGGGAATATGTTAAGCGTGTACACCACTTACCCATTATGAGGGTGGGCCCGGTCCGGATTTAGCAAGCGCGGTACCAAGCCGGTAGGAGGATCGAGTATCGGTGCAGGGGAAGGGGGTGCTGACCTCACGTTCCCCGAGATGCATGGGATGCTTCACAGTCCCGGGGCAACCTCTCGTGGGAGGATGCGCCCAAGACCCGGGAAAGCCGGATGGTGCCGTGGCTCCTAATTCCGTTTCGTAGACCGGTGTTTCGTATACTAGTCGGCTGATCTCCGGCTAGTGTCGATTCGAGTTGGTCCAGGTGTACAACCCCTGCAGGGTGAAAACTATACGTATAGCCGCGTCCTCGGTTATGGACATCCCTACTCCTCTGTTTCTCTTATTAGTTAGTGTTACTCATGATTTCTACCTCCCTCTAGAATATCTCCCTGCCAGGGGGCAGTTGAGAAGCGAGGAGAGGGAGTCCTCGCATCGACTTGGTGGCTTTGGAAGGTGTGTGTGACCGGGAGTCCGGAATGCAGGAAGAGCCCGAGTCGGAAGCGACAGGAGATGTGTATTCTTATATATATATATATATTGCATGCATAGGGAAACCCCAGCTTTACTCCTTGAACTCTTGTATATCCGTAGAATAGACCATAATAATGCTTGCATACAGATGGTGACGTGAACCTATCCCATTCCTTGGGGATAGTCTGGTACGATGCAGGATCCGATCCGGAATTCGACCCCAACGACGACGGATGGTACGACTGAGACCGAGCTACGCTCAAGTCGCCTGTGGAGGTGGTTCCCGAAGATGGAGGACGGCCGAAGACCTAGCTACCGCTATGCGCCTTCTGCTTGTTCGATCTAGCCGAGAGGCTTGTAATAAATTCCGTACTACAGATCCTCTGGATTTATGTAATAATTAAACCCGTGGTTGACCTCTTAATGAGTATGACTGTGATATTATGCCTGAAATGAGTTCTGTATGTGATAGCGCTTGATCCAGGGACTATCACGACGATACAGGGAGTCGGATTCCTCGATTCGGGAATCCGGTTCATTTCAGTGGATCTATTATTTCATGTGTGTGTGTATTCTGTCTTGCAAAAATTCATAGAAAATCACAGAAAAATCCAAAAATTGCAAAAATTAGTTTTGTTGGAAACTAGATTTCAAGTCCTACAACTTTTGTTTATAGAGTTTGATATGAAACTAAATACTTTCGCATCTATTTTAAATCCAAGGTTAAAGGGTAATTAATACATAACTTCTACGGGTATGCTTTGTTGCTTATGAATTTTAACATGTAACTTCTATAAGCTATGTGTAACCTTGTATTAAAATTTCAAACCTAGATTTGTTTGGTAACTTAACTTCTTTTAAATTTAGGCAATTCACATTTGAAATTTTGACTAAACATGTTCTATAAGCCTAATTAATTAAGATCTTTTTGTCATACTCTAATGTGTTAATGTTTAGTGTATAACTAAGTTTTCAAAACCTTATGATCCTTTTAACTTAAGGATTTGAATTTAAATTTGGAATTCAAATTCCAATGTTCTAGTTCCGATTTGCAATAGATTCAGTGATATCCTCATGACTCCTTTGTAAATGGTGATGCAAACCTAAACCCTCTTATTTCATGAACTCTTGTGTGTCGACTTGGTGAATTGCAACTTTTGTAATGTAAGATCTTAAATTTAAATCTCGTCTTACTTAAATTATTGCATCTCATATAGAATCAACGACGCTCGACGACGGAGATTACGAGTTGGTCTTAGGACAAGACCAAGGGTTTTCGGAAGACCCAACGCAAGTCGTCGTGGAACTAACTGAAGCCCCAAACCAAGGTTCGGAAGCCTTTGACACTCCTGCCCCCACCCCCACTCAAGAAGGCAAGTCCCGGACATATCCCACTACTTTATTTACACTGCAATCTATGTCTATCTATCTATACTTATGCATTAAGTCTAGGAGTTGTACTGAAACCCTAGATGCATGGATACTAGGAATCCAGTGTGATGCTCCTGAGTCCTTATCGGATAGATGCTATGCTAATAAGGCCGATAGAAGTCGGATGATTTCCTGTCACTCGCGCGATATAGGAGTTGCTTGTTACATTTCTGCAGTCACTATAAGGATGACGGAAAGGGTCATGTGCTGTATCATGACCTGAAGTTTTACCCTGTCTGTTTTGTTAAAAGTTAATAAGGCCGATCCATGTGTAGTGGTGGCTAAGCGTTTGAAAGTACTAGCCACATGCCACGAAATATGGTAAGCGGTAAGCCTAGTACCCGAGTGGCCCGGCAAATGGACATGTCTCCACCACTCGACCTTTATTTTATGTTTACACGCACCGACGTGTGGGAGTTCGTTCTGCATGGCAGACAGGAATACGGGTTTTGTAGTCGCGCTACAGACGTATGTCCTGCACAATTGGTGTGCGTACGGTCCTGCAGTCGCTTGTGGTGGCCCTGATCCATAACCCGGAATATGAGGGAAACGGTTGCTTTGGAACGATCATTGGATATTCCAAGCGTGAGTGTTAGGTTTACCTTGCAAGGCTTGAAATTTGATTCAGAATCGTCCGCTTCTCACGAAGATTGAGACTGCTTATTCCTTCTGCCACATAGAGTAAGAAGTGTAACAAATGATGGATAATCTTCATGGATGATAATCTCTACCTTGCTTGCTTAGTGTAGGTGCTAATCTAGAATGGATAATCAACTAGAAGATGAAAGCTAAAACTTGAAAGTAGTTCATACTCTTTGTTGCTTTTCAGCTAAAAATAAACCTAGAGCCTTTACAATACCGTCATTAGTCTAGTTACGGGCTAAAGTATACCCAACCCCAGGTAAGCCTTGCTGAGTATTAGAATACTCAGTCTTGCTAGTACCATTTGCAGGTATAACTTTCGAGAGTTCCACGGACAACCCTGCATGGCCAACTTCTGTTCCTTTTGGCTGGTCCGTGGAATGGGATCCGTCCCCGGCTGGCAGCAACCCTCCGGAGTGACACCAGGCCTTGGGCTGAGCGTGGTGTCCACCTTTGCGACGAAAATAGTCGCGTGTTTATTTTCCTTCCGCTATGAACATGGACAAGCTATCTAGTTTGTCAGTTTAAACACTGTTTGTATAAACTTTATTTGCAGTTGAACAAGGCTTGTAATAATGTTTACGTATTTGTAATTAAAAGTAATGAGTTGTGTTGTAATTGTAAACTCGCCTTCGTGCGAGGTAAACCTGCATCGATCCTGTTGAACCATGGTTGTATCGGGTGGAGACCCGACAGACCAATGGGTTACACCGTTTAAAACACGTTGGAGCCCTTGAGAGAGGACTTGCGTATTTAAGCCGGTGTAATTCAGGCGGTTCTGCCACAGTCAGCTTGATACCTGCAGGGGATCCAGCAATATCACGATCGCGACGTGAGGGAACGTTTGTTCAATATAGGCGATCTGGTCCTACGTCGCATCCAAGACGAGTCCGGCCTACACAAGCTCAACTCAAGGTGGGAAGGTCCGTTCATCGTCAAGCAGGTTACAAGACCGGGGTTGTATCGACTACAATATCTCGAGGGACAAGATGTTCTGAACTCTTGGAACATTCAGAACCTGCGCAAGTTCTACCCATGAGAAAATGTGCGGGGATAGCCGTTCTCCGGGCACTCAGGTGGTCTTTTTCTTCTAAATCAATTTGGAGGCTACGTGTCAGAAGATTCGGATTGTAAATTTTTCTGTTAACATACAGAGGCTACGGCCATGTTCATGTTTTATACAAATCGACTTCTTGTCATGAGTTTTACGGAGGCTACGGCCACGTTCATGATAAATCGACTTCTTGTCATGAGTTTAACGGAGGCTACGGACACATCCATGTTTTATCGACTTCTTGTCACGAGTTTGACGGAGGCTACGGCCATGTCCATGTTTTAATGACTTCTTGTCACGAGTTTGATGGAGGCTACGGCCACGGCCATGCTTTATTTGAATTGACTTCTCGCCATGACCTTTGATAGTCGTTTGCGATGATGATCGCATCTTTCCCAACAAAATTGATCCGTTCGATTGGTTTATACCTAACTTGTTGGATGGGCTCGCATAAGGAGCTATGTCGATTACGCCCAGGGTCGTTGCGCTCGATCGGGTGGTATCTAACTTGTTGGATGGGTTCCTACCTGAAGCTGCTACGACTACTTCCAGGGTCACTGCACCCGCGGTAGTGTGTACTACTTAGCCTTTAAATCTGGATGACAATTCAGTTGAGGCATATACAAGTAGAGACATCAAATAAGAATATATATACAAGGAAATGAGTACTTGTTTTTTACATCTTACTCCTGCAGTACACTTTCTACTATTTGTTCTACTATAGGTTGGGCTTCTTGGAGGTACTCGTTGAATTGTTCTTCAGTGCACTCCACAGCCACTCCCTGCGTGAACGTTTCTAGTTGAGCTTCCTGCCAAAAGGATTTCACAAAGGTAAGAGCGTGGCTAACACACGCGATCGGGGCTTCAGTGAGGAACTTGACGACCTTCTGCGGCACTCGGAGAAGTCACTCTAGCAAGGGCTGCTTGCCTACTTCGCCATCTTCTTGTGGGTCCACAATGTGCACAAGCATCTTGGCGGCTCCCCTGAGGTCCTCCAGCTCCTTTTGCCGCTGCTCCTTCTCTTCGCCCAGCGTCTTGATCTGCTAAAGGCTGCCGACGAATTGTTGTTCGGTGTCGGCAATGACCTTCTGCAGCCTCTCGATGTCATCTATACGGTGATACAGCATATTCTTCATGTCAGTGAGCAGCTCTTCTTTATATGTTAAGATTTTCCTAAGCTTTGCGGTGAAGATATTTTCAGAATTCAAGACAAATTGTTAAGTGAAAGTACTCGAGGGAAGAAAGGGCTTGCCTTGGTGCGCCTTCTTTTGTTCTTTGAGTTGCTCCTGGTGCACCTTCTTTTGTTCCTTGAGTTGTTCCTGGAGCTTGGAGTTGGCTTTCTCAAGTTGTTCCTGGAGCTTGGAGTTGGCTTTCTCGAGATTGCACAGATCGTTCTTGAGGAGCCACGTCTCTCGAGTCTGCTCGTGCTTCAGCCTGTCAAGTTCTCTCTCAAGATAGATGTTCTTTATCAGCTCTTTGGATATACGTTTTTCCTTGGCAGCAAGCTCCTGGTGACCACTCATGACTGCTTTCTGTTTCTCTGTCTTCTTTTGTGAGTGCGTGATCACATTCTGCATAAGGAGGGAGGTTAAGGCAAGTGACTCGCCGACGCACACTGGCAGAAGGGTAATCAGGTCTTACCAGGGCAAAATCGTACAACTCCTTGAAGGCCTTCTTGAAAATTTTTATGTTGTTGGCCGTCAACATTGGATCATCCACCAGATCTGTGTTGATGATGTTTTGGTATCCGTGTCCGGCCATCAGCAAGTCTCCGGGACTCCTTGAGGTCCCTACGGCTTCTTCAGAAGGTGGTTGCTGGGTACCTGCAAGTCAGGATGCGTTCAGTACATAATGCCTGCGGGCTAAGCAACTAGTCATGGGCGGTCAGACACTTACCTGTGCCATCTGTAGGAGTGGCATCAAGGGCCTCGACTTGTTCCTCACCACCAGCCCTAGCTTCGGCTTGCTGGGGCTCGGGGGGTGGCAGGTCGGGCAGTGTCGTGTCCGCCTCGGGGGCTGACTCCTTTGGGGCTGGCGGCTCGGGGGCTGGAGTAGCCGACACAGGCTTTGGTTTAAACCCCCTGGCAGTCAGAGACCTAATGAAGCAGAATGTTATTATCCAACAAGTCGAAAAGAACAGAATGTTTATTATGCAAAAGATGTAAACTTACAGCGAAGACTTCTTCTTGACAGCTTTCTTCACCTTCATAGCCCGTGGTGTCTCAACCACAGTACCCATTGCTGGCGGCGGGGTCACACCAGCTGGTGGTGCTGTGCCCGCCATGGCAATGGTTACCGCTCCTGTCGCAGAAGCTGATGGATCCGCTCCTGTCGCAGAAGCAGATGGATCTATTCCCACCTCTTCATGCTCGGACTCGGGAGGAGAAGCAGGAGGACTGCAAATGGATACTGTCAGTGTGCAACAATACCGATATTTGGCAATTCAACAAGGCAGCAAATTCATACCTGGAAGACTCGACTACATGCGCTTTTCATTTGCGCACAACCCGACGACCCTGCGGGATTGAAGGCAGAGTTTCGGTCAACTCCACAGATGGTCAGGGGGAGTTGTCCCTTCTCGCCTCCCCCTCGGCTTCCTTTTCCGCCAGGAGGCTCCCGCCTTTAGTGGACTCGCTGCTATGCAGAGCCTCGGCTACTCGAGCCCTCTTCGCTTCGGCCACAGCGCTAGGGAGAAGGTGGTCCGATCGAGGGATGTCGGGTTGCGGAGGGTAGCTCTGGTACAATTCTGTGTGTCCCTGCAGAAGGTTTTTAGTTAGCAGTGGCAGAATAGCGGAACTTGTTTTCAGCAAAAAGTAGTCGAATACTTACTAGTTTTGGAGGATTTTGCGCAGAAAACAGCTGCGGGACATAGGGAACTGCATCCACATCTATCAGCACTCGCCTAACCCGGGTGAGTGCGGCGTCATCAGTCAGTTCTTCTGCGCACATCCGAGAGGAATCTTCAGCGCCTATATACTCGAAGCCTTAGGTGTGGCGTTGTAGGAGTGGCTGGATTCAGCGCTTGTAGAAAGAGAACATGACAGATGCCCCGGTCACTCCTATCTCTTTGTGGGCTGCTATGATGGCCAACAAGTTGTCGACCTGATCCATGTCCCCCGTGGGAAGTTCGGTATTCTACTCCGGCCTTACAACAGGCGGTTTATTTGACTTCTTTGGGAGTTGGGGGGCATGGTTTTGGATGTAGAACCACTGATTTTTCCACCCAGGAATGTTGGAGGGGAATTTGTAGGAAATGTACCTATCGCCGGCTTGCTATCTAAGCTGGATGCCGGCGCCCCCTACAACTGTCAGACCCGGGGCCACCAGGCTGGGTACATAACGTAGTTTAAAGAGGTCTAAGAGATTAAGTCCGTCTTATCTCTTATTCATTTTGTTTATCTCTTGTTTATCCTGTTTAAATAGGAGATAGAGCTAACCAACACGGAGGGGATCTACTCGAGATATGTTCTGGTATGATCCCTCAGCGGGTGTTGGTTAGCATCTTTGTAACTCTGGCCTCTCGGATATATAAGGGAGGTCTGGGACCCCTCTCAAAACACGATCTCTAGGTCATTCAACACCAAAGGCAATACAAACCACCATACAGGACGTAGGGTGTTACGCATCTTGCGGCCCGAACCTGTCTAAGCTTTGTGTTCCTTGCACCTTCGAGTTCCTGATCTCGGCGTCTCCTCACCCAAAACTTACCACCTTGGGTATATCCCTCGGTGGGCAGCCGGTTAAACACCGACAGCTGGCGCGCTAGGTAGGGGGGCACGTCGAAGATCCACCGGCGAGCTCGATGGCATCTTTCAATTTCATCAGGTCAGTTCCCTCTTAGGGCACGACATTCGTTTTTGGCTCGTGGGTCTAAATCGCAGATGGTGCGGGCAACTTTCAGCGATTCCTCATCAACATGAAGCCGAAAACCTTCGCTGCGGATCCTCGCAGCGGTCTCGACAAGTTCGTCGACGAGCTCGACAACTTGCCGCTCCATACCTTCGCAACGCAGATCGAGATGGAGTCTGCTCCAGGCTCGACTTCTTCTGGTGTTGCGACAACTTCCCCTGGTTTAGACTTGTTCCAATCTAGGGATCCGCATAGCCGATCTCAACTCAGCTCATGCAAACCGGCCACTGATCTTCAGGAGGCCAACGTCTCTGGGTTCCTCTCCATGTTAGAGAAGGATCTGGACTTGCTGCTCCAGGACGGAAAGCCTGAAGCCACCGTGTGTCGGGGGGCTTCGGGTTGTTCTGGTCCCGGTGATTTGGTGATCACCTCCTTGCCGAAGGGGCGCATTGTGTATTGGAGGGGCACGATGCTCTCCGATCTACTCGAGGCAGAGGGTCGGCTTGTGGCTCACCTCGAGCCATTGCCCTTTCAAGAGGGCAGGCCATTGGCCACCGCGGCGGAGGGGTCGACTGAACTAGTCGGCAAAAGTTCTCATGACCTTTCCTCCCGCCAGGTGCTGATGGCCGAAGAAGGCGAGGACGATGGGGATCTCCCCATCATCAACTTTGAAGTGATCTCCGAAGATGAGATCACAGCCAACGCTGGCGATGAGAACGACGCCGATCGTGAGGCGCGGAGGGCCAGGAACAGGGCTCGCACAATCCGGCGGAGGAGGGCCAACGAGCCTAGGCGATCTATGCATCGCGAGCTTGACCCTGAGTTCGCCGCCGTAAACGAACGGGGTTTCAGGACTCCGGTGGCCAACATCGCCAGGGTGACGGCCATCCTCGAGCGCAGCCATGATCCGGAGGTATGTCAAGCACTTCTCTACGCACAGAGTGCTTGGATCCAGCTGGATCAACACAACCCGGCGTCCACCATCAGGGAGGAGTGCGTGGGCGAGAGTCAAAATCAGGCTCACAGCCGAACGGCTGGCGGCCGTCCTTGACACAAGATCAGCAACGACAACGCCCGTGGGAGCCAGGCCCCTGGCGGGAGGCAACAGCCACCGCAAGGGTGTCATCCGCGACAGGCCAATCATCGACCTTCTCCGCAGGACCTGCGCCAGCACATCAATGAAGGTCGCGACGCGCGGACCGTGATCTCCTCCAGGTGCAAGGTCCGTGAAGAAGTCGAGACTGAAGGTACTGACTGTAGCGATCGATTCCCTGCTTTTTTTGCTCGTTTCAGCAGCTACAAGTACCTAGAGGGCTTCAAGCCGATCGGCATCACCAAGTACGACGGCAAGCAAGCTCCTCAGCAGTGGCTCCATTGCTACTCCACAGCCATTGAGGTCGCAGGGGGTTCAAATATCACCAAAGTCGTCTACTTCCCGATGGCTTTGGACCCTGCACCGCTTACTTGGTTGGAAAGCCTCAGCAGCAACTCAATTGACTCCTGGGAGCGCCTCAAGAAGATCTTCATCGACAACTTCCAGGGAGCGATTGCTCGCGCAGGTACTCATCACGATCTTGCTCAGTGTAAGCAAGAACGTAATGAGCTTCTGCGGTCCTACACACGTCATTTCTTCGACGTTCGCGCAACCATCACCAACATCTCGGAGGACGACATCATCGATTGTTTCTACAATGGCATCACCGACCCGGGCATCTACAGGGATTTCAGGCGGAACAGGCCGAAGACCGTTGCGGGCCTTTGTGATATGATGCATGATTGGTCTGAACAAGAGGAGAAGATGCAGGAGCGGTTTCCGCGGCGTCAAGATAGCAATCTGCGGCGCCCAAACGACAACCGCAACAACAAGGGCCCGCGGGACTTTTCGGGTCCACCCCGGAAGCGAAAGCCAGATGATGTCATCGCGGCCATCCATCGTCCTTCGCGGGGCAAGAAGTCGACGACGCAGGAGGAGTTCGAGAAGCTCCTGCAGAAGAAGTGCCCGTGGCATCCGGGCGCCAACCACGCCGCCATCGACTGCTACCACCTTCGGAGGACGTTCAGCAACTCCGGTGGTGGAAAGAAGAACAAGAAGCCTGCTGATAAAGAACCCGAGGATGATGATCAAGAAGATCATGGGCGCAACCTGAAGTTTCAAGACGCTTTGAAGGTTGTCAACGTCATCTTCGGGGGAGATGAGGATTTTGGTTCCAGGCGGGACCAGAAGTTGCTTCTCCGGGAAATTTTGTCCATCGAGCCGGCGGTACCACGACCACTTTGTTGGTCGGAGGTCCCCATCTCGTTCTCCCGCGATGACCAGTGGACGAGCTTTTCGGAGCCCGGTAAATTCCCCTTGGTCCTGGATCCTGTGGTGGCAGAGGTCAAGCTCACCAAGGTCCTCATCGATGGCAGGAGTGGGCTCAATCTCATCTTCATTAGCACTCTGAAGAAAATGGGCCTGGATTTCAAGGACATGCTGGTTCCCAGCAAGTTCCCCTTTTACGGCATCGTCCCAGGTAACGCGGCACACCCGCTGGGTACGGTGGTCCTCCCAGTCACCTTCGGCACGCAGGAGAACTATCGTACCGAGTTCATCAAATTCGAGGTGGCTAACTTCGAATCTTCTTACCATGCCATATTGGGTCTTCCGGCACTCGCCAAGTTTATGGCAGAGCCGCATTATGTTTATTTGCTTCTTAAGATGCCAGGACTCAGTGGAGTACTCACCCTCCGTGGCGACCTGAATAAGTCATACGACTGTAATCAGGAAGCGATCCAATATGCTTCGACTACTCGCGTGCCAGATGCTTCGGGAGAAGTACTCGCGGCCGCGCAGCAGCTTTCCCAAACCGGGCTGGAGATTCCTTCCAAGAAGGCCAGCAAGTCGAGCATCCAGTCGACTGATGACGTGGCCCTCAAGATGATCCAACTTCAGGAGGGAGATTCATCTAAGACCGCTATCATTGGTGCCGGCTTAGGTGACAAATAGGAATTCGCGCTCGTCAGCTTTCTTCGGGCTAACCGAGACATATTCGCATGGAAACCAGCGGATATACCAGGGGTGCCCAGGGAGTTGATCGAGCATGCTTTGAATGTACACCCGAAGGCCACGCCTAAAAAGCAACG
The DNA here is from genome assembly GCF_002211085.1 of Panicum hallii. Taxonomy (NCBI): domain Eukaryota; kingdom Viridiplantae; phylum Streptophyta; class Magnoliopsida; order Poales; family Poaceae; genus Panicum; species Panicum hallii. Next base: position 33,812,293 of record NC_038044.1, on the reverse strand, counting down.
CCTGCGGAGGTTTGCCCACGACAAGCGTGAGGCCATTAAACGGGAGATCGCTAAACTTCTCGCGGCTGGATTCATTAAAGAAGTAATCCATCCAGAGTGGGTAGCGAATCCCGTTCTTGTAAAGAAAAAGTACAATGAATGGAGAATGTGTGTCGACTACACTGATCTCAACAAGCACTGCCCAAAAGACCATTTTGGGCTGCCGCGCATTGACCAAGTTGTCGATTCGATGGATGGTTGTGTTTTTCTCTGTTTTCTTGATTGTTACTCGGGCTATCATCAGATCGCGCTCAAGGAGGAGGACCAAATCAAGACTGCTTTCATCACCCCGTACGGGACTTACGCCTACAAAACAATGTCCTTCGGGTTGAAGAATGCAGGAGCAACCTATCAGCGTGCGATCCAGATGTGTTTCGCGGATCAGCTACACCGGAATGTTGAAGCTTATGTGGACGACATCGTCATCAAGACCAGGGAGTCCAGCGATTTAATTGTAGATTTGGAAGAAACATTTAGCAGTCTGCGCAGATTTCGGTGGAAACTCAATCCCACCAAGTGCGTCTTTGGAGTACCTTTAGGGAAATTGCTCGGGTTCATCGTCAGCAACCTGGGCATTGAAGCCAACCCTGTAAAGATCACGACCATCACTGATATGGAGGCTCCAGCCACAATCAAGGATGTGCAGAAGTTAACAGGTTGTATGGCGGCCCTGAACAGGTTCATCTCCCGACTCGGGGAGAGAGTACTACCTTTCTTCAAGCTCCTGTAACGCCAAGATAAGTTTCAATAGACGGGGGAGGCTGAGCGGGCCTTGCAGGATTTGAAACATCATCTTCAGTCACCTCCGATCCTTACAGCACCGTTGCCAGGGGAGGATCTCCTACTTTACATCGCGGCAACAACTCATGTTGTCAGCAGTGCTATTGTAGTTGAGCGAGGCGAGGAAGGCCATGCGTTTGGAGTGCAGAGGCCTATCTACTTCATCAGCGAAGTCCTCTCCGAATCCAAGGTACGGTATCCGGCTGTTCAAAAACTTTTATACACAATCTTAATCACATCAAGAAAGCTACGCCATTACTTCGACGAGTACAAGATTACTGTGATCATGGATTTCCCGTTGGGGGATATTCTTCATAATCAAGATGCCACGGGGCACGTATCCAAGTGGGCAGTGGAACTGGGGGCTTTGTCAATCGACTTCAAGCCACGCACTGCAATCAAGTCACAGGCTCTAGTCAACTTCATGGCTGAATGGAGGGAGAATCAAGTCCCAACCCCAGTGGGCAAGCCAGAGCACTGGACCATGTATTTTGACGGGTCCCTCAAGCTCGACGGCGGCGGCGCTGGTGTTCTGCTTATTTCTCCACGAGGTGAACAATTGAAATATGTCCTTCAGATCTTGTGGGCGGTATCCAACAATGAAGCCGAGTATGAAGCCTTGCTTCACGGCCTTCATTTGGCGATATCACTAGGGATCAAGCGACTACTTGTATATGGCGATTCTCTTCTTGTTGTTCAGCAGGTCAACAAGGAATGGGACTGCAACAAGGAGACGATGGACGCTTATGTACAGGAAGTGCGCAAGTTGGAAAGCAATTTCTCTAGCTTGGAGGTTCATCACGTATTGCGGGAGCACAACATTGGCGCGGATATCCTGTCCAAATTGGGGTCCACGCGTGCCCAGGTTCCGCCAGGAGTCTTTGTCCAGGAGCTCAAGCAGCCATCCATCAAGTCTTCTCCGCAGGTAACCATCGACGCGGGTCCCCAACAATCCGATCGAGAGGTTATGGTGCTGGGGGAGGACTGGCGAGAGGCTTTTATCGACTTCATTCGAGATCAACGGCTACCAGCAGGAATCGACGCCAAGAGCGTGGAGGCGGCACGCGTCTTGCGACGAAGCAAGGGCTTCGTCCTGGTCGACGGCAAGCTCTATCGGCGCGGCGCTCGGTCAGGAGTTCTCATGAAGTGCGTCACAAAGGAAGACGGCTACGACATACTGCGGGAGATCCACGAGGGCGTCTGCGGAAACCATGTGGCTTCAAGAACGCTGGTGGGGAAAGCATACAGGGCCGGTTTCTGGTGGCCTACTGCAGTGACCTACGCGGAAGATCTCGTGCGCAGGTGCCAAAATTGTCAATTCTTTGGCAAACAGACTCACGTTCCATCTCATAGCCTCATCACTATACCGCCATCTTGGCCCTTTGCTTGTTGGAGTCTCGACATGATCGGGCCCTTCACGATGATGCCAGGCGGTTTTACCATGTTCTGGTGGCTATCGACAAGTTTACTAAGTGGATCGAGTACAAGCCGATAGCCAAGCTCACGCCAGATCGGGTCGTCGACTTCATCTTAGATATTTTGCATCGCTACGGCTTCCCCAACACCATCATCACAGACTTGGGATCAAACTTCACGGCAAACCAGTTCTGGGAGTTCTGCGGGAACGCTTGCATCGAAGTTAAATATGTCTCGGTTGCACACCCAAGGGCCAATGGATAAGTCGAAAGGGCAAACGGCTTGATCATTGACGGCCTCAAGAAGAGACTTTATGATGAAAACAGCAAGAAGGGAGGCAAATGGGTGCATGAGCTACCACATGTCATCTGGGGACTTCGGACTCAGCCGTCCAAAGCCACAGGACAAACACCTTTCTTCCTTGTATATGGATCTGAAGCTATTCTACCAGCCGATATCATGTGGAAGTCTCCAAGGGTCGAAATGTACAATGAAGGCGAGGCGGACGAGGCGCGGCAGTTAGAGCTCGATTCTGTGGAAGAAGCTCGCTGCACCACTCTTGTTCAGTCAGCTCGGTACCTGCAGGGGATCCGGCGATATCATGATCGCAACGTCAGGGAGCGGTCATTCAGTGTCGGCGATTTGGTCTTGCGCCGTATTCAGGACGAATCTGGCCTACATAAGCTCAACTCAAGGTGGGAGGGCCCGTTCATTGTCAAGCAGGTTACAAGGCTAGGGTCTTATCGACTACAATATCCTGAGGGTCAGGATGTCCCGAACTCCTGGAACGTTCAGAACCTGCGCAAGTTCTACCCTTAAGATGAGGCCCGGTGATCGCTGAATCCCCGGGGGCTTAGAAGATCTCTTTTCCCCGAATCAATTTGGAGGCTATGAGCCACATGACTCGGGTTGTACATTCTTTTTACTTGCACGACGGCCATGGTCACGTGCAAACACTTATATATAAACTGACTTCTCGTCGTGAATAATGCGGGGGCTACGGCCACAATCATCCCTTTTTGACTTCAGTTCCTAACGGAACCCTCGGCTCTGTCTAACTCCTCTACATATCGAGTTCCGCCGCGACCTTGGATGGTCGCACGCGACAGCAGTCGCATTTTTCCCAACATAGTCGATCCGTTCGACTGGCTCACACCCAATACGTTGGAAAGGCTCGCATAAAGAGCTATCTCGACTACATCCTGAGTGGCTGCACTCAGAACAGTCTTGTTTCTGCTAAAAGAATGGCAAACCCGCGGCAACGCCCGCACATGTTCCTAGCAAGCTTGATCCGTCCGTCCGGGTCCTACCTAGCTTACGGAGCACGCTCACAGCAGGAGCGAATTTCGACTACACTCAGAGTCGCCGTACTCGGGGTAGTCTTGTTTTTCTGCCCTACGCACGGCAATCCCACGACGATGCTCGCGTTCTTTCCTAACAAGTTTAGACCCGCTCGATCGAGTTGTGGCTAATCTGTTAGACGAGTATTAGCTACCCTTCAGGTCGTCGCACCTAGGGAAGCGTCTACTACTTGAGCCTTGTAAGCCTGGATCCCAATTCAGCTAAGGCACGCAAAACAAGTAGAGATATCAAGTGAAGTATTTACATAAGGGAATGATTACTTGTCTCTCACACCCTAATCCTGCAGTACACTGTGTACAATTCGTTCTGCTATAGGCTGGGCCTCTCGCAGGTACTCGTCGAATCGTTCATCCGTGCAGTCTGCCGCCATCCCCTGCGCAAAAATGTCTAGCTGCGCGTTTGGCAAGAAGGATTTCACATACGCGAGGGCATTGCTAACGCATGCGACTGGAGCCTCAGACAGGAATTTGAGCACTTTCTTCGGGGCTTCGCGGAGTCACCCCAGCAGAGGCCGCGGGCTCGCTTCGCCTTCTTCTGGGGGATCCACCATGTCCACCAGCTCCTGGGCAGCCCCCTGAGGTCCTCCAGCTCCTTCCGCTGCTGCTCGTTCTTCTCGCCCAACGTTTTGATTTGCTGAAGGCAGTCGATGAACTGTCGTTTAGTATCGCTGATCACCTTCTGCAGCCTTTCGACATCATCTGTACGACGATACAGCATATTCTTCACGTCAGTAAGCAGCTCCTCTTTGTGTTTTATTATTTTCCTAAGCTCTGCGGTGAAGATATTTCAGCAACTTAGGCAAATTACTAAGGAAAAGTACTCGAGGTAAGCGCGGGCCTACCTTGGTGCGCTTTCTTCTCTTCCTTGAGCTGCTCCTGGTACTCCGCTTGTTGCTCCTTGAGCTGTTTTTGGAGCTCGGAGTTGGCCTTCTCGAGGTTTTTTAGGTCATTCTTGAGTAGCCAAGTCTCTCGAGTTCTTTCCTGCTTTAGTATGTCCAGCTCTCGCTGCAGATAGCAATTCTTCGTAATTTCTTCGGAGACACGCTTCTCCAGGGCAGCTAACTCTCGCGCATCACTCACAACCGCACTGAGCTTCTCCGATTTTTTCTAGGATTTAGTGATTACATGCTGCGCAAAAGGCGGAGATTGAGTCAAAACAGCTCATCAATATGCACAACCGGAACATTACCCATGTATTACCATGGAAAAATCGTATAACTCCTTGAAGATGCTCTTGAAGGTCTTTAAATTTTCTGCCGTCAGCAGGGGGTCGTCCACCAGGTCGGTGGTAATGACGTTCTTGTACCCCGGCCCGGCCTTTAGTATCTCATGGGGATTCCTCGAGGACCCGGCGATATCTTCAGGCGATGGTTGCTGGACACCTGCAAGTACGCAATGTTGTCAATATATTGCGCCCATATCTCGGTAGCTAGCCGCGAGCGGATAAGTGCTTACCTGTGCCATCAGTAGGAGCGGCATCAGGGGCTTCGACTTGTTCTCCGCCACCAGCTTCGGTTTCATCTTGTTGGAGCTCGGGAGGCGGCAAGTCGGGGAGCGTCGCATCTGCTTCAGGGGCCAGCTCCGTGGGTACGGGTTCTCCAGGCGCCGACGGCTCGGAGGCTGCAGCGGCTGGGGCCGGGTTCGCGCCGGAAGGCTCAGTTCGGGTTGACGGCTCTGGGGCTGCGGTGGCCACGCCCGGATCCAGCTGGAGCTGCACCATGCTCGCAGCCCTGTTGATGTCGAAGACATTGTTTTACAGGCCGAACAGAGCGAGATATTTATGTGACTAGAGGTAAAATCACAGTTTAGACTTCTTTTTGATGGCCTTTTTCACCTGCACGGCCTGTCGCGGAGTTCCTGTTGCTGGTGGCAGGGCTTGATCAGCAGATTGGGTGGTCCCCGCCACGGCACTGGTCACTGCCGCGATGGCGGATGGACCCGTTTCCACCTCTTCGGGTCTGATCCCGGGTGGCAGAGCAGGAAGACTACAAGTGGATGCTGTCAGAACACAATACTATTGATACTTGGCAACTCGTCAAAACAGTAAACCAGTACCTGGAAGACTCGACTTCTTGCACCTTTCGTTTGTGCACTACCCGACGACCTTGTGGCACCAGAGGCAGAGTTGCGGCTAACTCCACGGCTGGTCCGGGGAAGTTGTCCTTTCTCACTTCCCCTTCGGTGTCCGTCTCCGCCAGGAGGCTCCCACCTTCCGTGGACTCGCTGCTGTGCAGGGCCGCAACTTTTCGAGCCCTCTTCGCTTCAACAGCGGCGCTGGGAAGAAGGTGGTCTGGCCGCGGGATGTCCGGCTGCGGCTGGTAGCTGCGGTATAACTCCATGTGTCCCTGCAGAAGGTGCTCCGTTAGCATGGGCAAGACGGAACTTGTTCCTATTATAAAGTAGTCGAACATTTACCGGCTTTGGAGGCTTCTGAGTAGTGTAAAGCTGTGGGACGTATGGGACTGTATCAACATCCAGAAGTACTCGTCCGACTCGACGGAGTGCGGATTCATCTGTCAGTTCTTCTGCGCACATACAAGACAAATCTTCAGCACCTGAATACTCAAATCCAAGACTATGACGTTGTTGGATCGGTTGGACTTGGCGTTTGAAGTAGGAGAACATAACGGACGCGCCGGTCACTCCCGTCATCTTGAGTGCTTCTATGACTATTAAAAGCTCCTCGACTTGATCTAGGTCCCCTCTGGTCAGTTCATGATTCCACTCTGGCCTCACTACATGTGGTCTATTTGTTTTCCCAGGGAGCTGGGGGGCATGATTTTCAATGTAGAACCAATGGTTCTTCCAACCGGGGAGGTTTGAGGGGAATTTGTACGAAAGGTATCTTTCGCCGGCCTGCTGATGCAGTTGAATGCCGGCGCCCCCTACAACAGAAAGTTTCTTCGTGGTAGGCTGGGGTTTGACGCGGAAGAGGAAGCGGAATAGATCCCAGTGGGGTTCGATTCCGAGAAAGGCTTCACAGAAGTGGATGAAAATGGAAATATGGCAAATGGAATTAGGGTTGAGGTGATGGAGCTCAAGCCCGTAATAATAAAGAAGGCCACGAAAGAAGGAACAAGTGGGGAGGGCCAATCCCCGTTCGGCAAAATGGAGGAATGTGATGATTTCGTCAACATTTTCCATGGGGAAAGGTTCACGATAAGAGGGGCGCCAATTGACAAGGTTCTTTTCTTGCAGCAACCCCTCGAAAACTAGTTTGTTCAGATTGTTGAGGGAGCACTTACTGTGTGTCCACTCCGCGGTCGATGGCTGCGCCTCTTTCTTCTTTTCCTCGATCTCTGACTTCTTGGATGCCATCTCCGATGCGCTGGCCAGGAGATGCTCGGGGGCTGCGGGGAGAGGGGCGGGCAGGTCGGAGCGGGAGGATTTCTTTGGGGGATGGCGGCGGCGCTTGGTCCCGATTGGGGATTTCGGCGGTTCTTGGCAAAATGCAGATTGAAAGCACAGTCTTTTCCACTGTTATCGCGGGGTTAAATAACCAGCGGGGTGGGAAAAGGTTACTGTTTCGAAGTCGAAGGGTCATTTTTTGGAATATTCCGAAGATGAGAGGTCATTTGGTGGACTGTTTGGATTAAATATTCGATTAATCATTTTTTCAGGGCTAGTCAGCTCGAAAAAAGGGATTTTTTGGATTAGTGATCTAGCTTCTATCATTTGTATCATCATTTTGGTACTTTTTTCAAGTTATCATTTTTAACCTGCATGCCACGGTTTTAGATCCTTAACTCCATATTTGTGGAATTTGGATTTAAAGCTCGGGGGCTGCGGGGTACGTGGCATCGACTACTTATTTTTCAAATTTCTTTGACAGACAAGGAAGATTACAGACAAATGGGACCCTCAGCCTGATTCTCCGATTCAACCTAAGGCTCGGGGGCTACTCCATATGGAGTGCGATTTTTCAAATCGCACACCATGATTAAAAATAAAATTCGGGGTATGAGCACCTCATAGCTTTGATGCAGCCAAGCAAGTACTCGAAGAAGGATTTCAAGGCAAAGCTTTAGAAGAAGTCGAAGATTGCTTCAAAAGCACTCGATAAGCCTGCAATACTCAGCTACGAAGAGCTCGGGGGCTTGTCAGACCCGGGGCCACCAGGCTGGGTACATAACGTAGTTTAAAGAGGTCTAAGAGATTAAGTCCGTCTTATCTCTTATTCATTTTGTTTATCTCTTGTTTATCCCGTTTAAATAGGAGATAGAGCTAACCAACACGGAGGGGATCTACTCGAGATATGTTCTGGTATGATCCCTCAGCGGGTGTTGGTTAGCATCTTTGTAACTCTGGCCTCTCGGATATATAAGGGAGGTCATGGACCCCTCTCAAAACACGATCTCTAGGTCATTCAACACCAAAGGTAATACAAACCACTATACAGGACGTAGGGTGTTACGCATCTTGCGGCCCGAACCTGTCTAAGCTTTGTGTTCCTTGCACCTTTGAGTTCCTGATCTCGGCGTCTCCTCACCCAAAACTTACCACCTTGGGTATATCCCTCGGTTGCAGCCGGTTAAACACCGACAACAACGGATAGATTTTTGGTTGTGGGTTGTGGCTTTACCCGGAAAAGGAAGCGGAAAAGATCCCAATGGGGTTCGATTCCGAGGAAAGCTTCGTAGAAATGGATGAAGATGGCAATATGGCAAATGGAATTCGGGTTGAGATGGTGAAGCTCAAGCCTGTAGAAATAAAGAAGGCCACGGAAAAAAGAGCAAGAGGGGAGGGCCAGAACCCGTTCGGCAAAATGGTAAAATGTGATGATTTCGTCTACATTTTCCATTGGGAAAGGTTCACAGAGAGAGGGGCGCTAGTTGACAAGGCTTTGGTCTTGGAGCAAACCCTTGGAAACAAGTTTTTTGAGATCGTTGTTGGAGCACTTACTGTGAGTCCACTCCCCAGATGGCGGCTGCGACTCCTTCTTCTTCTTCCCATCTTTATCGCTGGATCTCTTGGGCACCATTTCTAGATCGGATCGCCATGAGTTGCTCAGGGGCTGCGGAGAAAGGGGCGGAGAGATCTGGCTAGTTTGGGGCTTCTCAAAGGGTGTGAAGGTGGAGCGCGGATCTGGTTGGGGATTTGAAAATTTCTTGGCGGATTGAAGATTGGAAGCACGGATTTCATCCCCAAGTTACCGCGGGGTTAAATAACCAGCGGCCGGATTCAGATTTACTGTTCTAAAGTGGACGAGTCATCAAAGGGAATATTCGGAAGCCGAGAGGTCGTTTGGTGGATTTTTGGATAAATTATTCGATTAATCATTTTTTCTGGGTCCATTTTCCTGAAAAAGGAGTTTTTCGAATTCTAAAATTTAACTTCCATCATCTGTACCATCGCACCAATTGTTTAAATGGGAACATTTTTTCACTACATGCCACGACTTTTGGATCCTTATTTCCAAACTTGAGAGATTTGGATTCAAGGCTCCGGGGCAGTGGGATACGTGGCATCGACTACTTATTTTTTAAATTTATTTGAAAAGTAAGGAGGATTCAAGACTAATGTGACCCTCAGCCTGATTCTCCGATTGAACCTAAGGCTCGGGGGCTACTCCATATGGAGTGCGATTTTTCAATCGCACACCATACCAAAGTAATTTGGGGCATGAGCACCTCATAGCTTCGATGCAGCCAAGAAAGTACTCGAAGAAGAACTTCAAGACGGAGCTTCAAAAGAAGCCAAAGACTATTTCGAAAGTACTCGAGAAGCCTGCAGTACTCAGCTACGAAGAGCTCGGAGGCTTGTCAGACCCGGAGCCACGGGACTGTGTACATAATGTAGTTTAAATAGGCTTAGGAGATAAAGCCCGTCTTATCTCTTATTTATCTCATCTATCTCTTATTTATCTCATTTGAGTAGGAGATAAACCTAGTCGATACAGAAGGAATCTACTCGAGATATATTCTGGTACGATTCCTTGGCTAGTGTTGGTTAGGTTCCATGTAACCCTGACCTCCCGGATATATAGGGGGGCAGGGACCCATTCAAAACAGATTATCAAGATCATTCAACACCCAAGGGAATACAAACCACCATACAGGACGTAGGGTATTACACACCTCGCGGCCTGAACCTTTCTAAATCTTGTGTTCCTTACACCTTCGAGTTTCTCATCTCGGTGTCTCCTCACCTAAATTTACCACCTTGGGTATACCCTTCGGTGGGCAGCCGGTAAAACACCGACAGGGGGCACCTAAGAGGATATGTTACAAGGCCATGAAGTACGTCCTGATAGGGGACGACATGTTCTACATGACTTTAGAAGGATTATTGCTCAAATGCTTGGGGCCGATTGAATCGAATCGGCTCTTACACGAGGTCCACGAAGGCACTTGTGGGACTCACCAATCGGCTCATAAGATGAAGTGGCTGATTAGGCGATCGGGGTATTACTGGCCCACCATGCTTGAAGATAGCTTCAAATCTTATAAAGGATGTCAGGCATGTCAGAGGTTCGGGAAGATAAAGATGGTACCAACGTCAGTAATGAACCCAGTCGTCAAACCCTGGCCATTCAGAGGTTAGGGTATGGACATGATCGGCAAAATTAATTCTACATCTAGCAAAGGCCACCAGTTCATTTTGGCCATCACGGACTACTTTACCAAGTGGGTGGAGGCTATCCCTATGAAGTCAGTGGCGTCGAAGGACGTCATCAATTTTGTTAAAGAACATCTCATTCACAGGTTCGGGATTCCTCAGACCATTACAACAGATGGAGGGTTGGTCTTCATATCAGAGGAGTTCAAAAAATTCGCTACTGACATGGGCATCAAGCTGATAAGGTCATCTCCATACTATGCTCAAGCGAATGGACAAGCTGAAGCGTCCAATCAGAGCCTTATCAAGTTGATCAAGAGAAAGATCGATGAGCATCCTAGGCGTTGGCATGAAGTCTTATCAGAGGCATTGTGGGCATACCGTATTTCATGCCACGGAGCAACAAAACTTCACCTTATCATCTAGTGTATGGACAGGAGGCTGTATTACCATGGGAGATTACGGCCGGCTCGACATGCATAGAGTTCCAAAATGACCTAACAGCCGAAGAATATGTTGCTTTGATGAATGACAATGTTGAGGACCTTACGGAGCTCAGACTTTGGTCACGTGAGAAGATCAAAGAAAATAAGGCCAAGGTAGCCCGCACGTACAACAAGAAAGTCAAGCCAAAAGAATTCCAAGTCGGAGATCTGGTTTGGGAAGCGGTGCTACCATTAGGGACTAAGGATGCAGCGTATGGCAAATAGTCTTCAAATTGGCATGGGCCTTATAGAGTTGACCAAGTCCTACTTGGGAACGCATATATGGTTGAGGAGTTAGATGGCATCAAGTTTCCGGTGGCGGTCAATGGTCAACATCTCAAGAAATACTTCCCAAGTATGTGGGATGATAGGCAATAAATCCGATGCTACGCATCACGCTGTGAGCCGATACATTCAGTTGGCCCGTACAAGTGAAAGCCGATGCTACGCATCAGGCTGTGAGCCGATATGTTCAGATAGCCCATACAAGTGAAAGCCGATGTTATGCATCAGGCTGGACATAAGAAAAGGGGGCCGACACATTCAGTCGGCCCACATATATAAAAAAACACATATTTTGTACCTAACGCACTGAGTTGGTCAAATAGCCAATGTATAACCATCGACTTTAGAATTTTAATTTGAGTCCATGCAGGTTTTGAATGACAACGGGCTACAAGAGGTGATTACAAAGTAGTCTACTGAAGGAACTTGTCGATGGCTGCGATAGCCTCAAGGTGGACGTGATCAGCTTTAGCAATCACTGCTTCATCATCCTTGTCCTCACCTGACACTATCTGCCGACTCAAAACGCTCAGCTCTGCGAGTTCTATCTTCAGCTAGGCAGTCAGGTCCTCTGCTTCTTGTTTGGAGCTGGCTATGAGGTTCTTCTCTTCCTGGATGCGCTGCTCGGTTGCCTGGACCTTTGCCTTGAGGTCTTCTAACTCCTTCTCCTGATGTTGAAGCCTTTGAGAATGTGCAGAAGTGTCAGTCTTGGCATCCAAAGCCACCTTCTTCTTGTTAAGCAGTCGACACCTCTTGTCAATATTGGCTTTGAAGGGGGTTTGTGAGCGACGGGCTTCAATCCTCTGCCGAGCCTTTTCTACCTTTGCCCGAAAGAAAGGGAGATGTCCGGTTGGCTAGAGCTTGATCTGAAGGTCTTCCGGGAGTTGGGGCTTGATCTCTCCGTCGGAATCCTAGACCAAAGCATCAATTGGAGCCGATAGCAGGCCCTTTATGCGAAGGAGTTGGCTAGCGACACCGGTCGGCTGTGGCTGATGATCATCCGCTTTGAGTATGGCCGAGCCGACGGAAGCAGGGTCAAATGAGAGCAACTCCGAGAGGTTTAGACCCTGAAAGAAGATAGAAAATTAGTACGGCACAGGGAAAGGAGGATGCAAACGGCTCGAAGATATAACTCACCTTTTCTGGAGAAGGATTGATAGCCGATGAGGTGATGATCGGCTCCTGCAGATGCACCCTTTCTAGAGAAGGATTGATAGCCGATGAGGTGACAATCGGCTCCTGCAGCTACTGAAGGTTGACCAGAGTATCGACTGTTGTTGCAAGATTCTCTGGAGTTTCCAAGATCAGATCCTGGAGGTTAACCAAGAGGTTGACTACTGTCACAGGATTCTCTAGAGCCTCTAGGGTTGGGTCTTCTTGGCGCACTTGCTCTTCCCCGCTGGAAATATCCATGATATCAGCCTGCAAGCAAGGAAAGAGCAATTGAGTCGAAGTATACATGTTCACAGGACCAATTATAAAGGGGCAATCCAAACCTGGTTGACGTTCGGAGCTTCTTGATCCATAGAAGATGGTCCGGCCTCCTTCCGAATCTCCCTAACAGTCATCTTCTTCGCCTTCATCTGGGTTCGGGGGCCAGCAATGTCGGAGACTCATTTTCGCTTGGAAGCCAATTTCATAGAATCAGGCTGGATCCGCATTATGACCTTTGACGGGGGAGGTGCGTTCTTGCCAAAAAGGGCTACGGGAGCAACCAGTAAGAACTTGAAAGTGGAGCCATCATCATTCTTGGGCTCCGGACCATCCTCCTGCTGCAGAGAAAACAAACGGAATTAGAGAAGGGGTTAAGCGGAGTAATGAAGAAGTACTGAACTGATGGTAATACCTCTTCCTCAGGGCTTCATACTCAGCGTCAATCTGCTGCAGCATTAGCCCCAAGGCTTTCCGAAAGACATGAGTCTTCCATATTGACCACCAGTTCTCGAAGCCGATGGCCGAAGAAGTGAATGATAAGTCGACAGGGATTGGGATGTGAAGATCAACAAATAGGCTATAGCATCTCTGGCTGGTGAGAATATCGGGCAGATCAGCCCTACTTATTGTTAGATAGTGGAGGAAGAAGTGGGGAGGAACTTGCCCAAGACCAAATTGCCAGGCTACTACAACCGGCTGGTAAAACTCATAACCTGGTTTGATGCTTCTGTTGGAGGTGCTCATGCCAACTGGAAGGAAGCAAGGGCGAATTATGATAGAGTATAAATGCCGAGTGCTATCATCATCGGTAAAGTCAGCCAATCTGAAGGCGATTGGGTTCTCAAAGATTTCAGAGTCTGTATAAGGGAGGAAGATTGGGTTGTCCAGGCCTCAGTAGAGTATCCTAAACCAGCTTGAGGTGTCTGTGGGATTCAACTTGCTACTAGGAAGACTATACAAAGGTTGGCCGAAGCTGGTACACCTGATTCATCTCCCACTCTGATCTGGAAAAGAGTTATTGGCCAGAATAGGGAAGTTTGGTATTTGGTTCTGAAAATATAGGTGAGCCCATAACAGGATGAACCACCAGAGAACACTGGCTCTGAGTTTCTTTTGGGTAAGCAGGCTCGGAGACATCAGGTGAAGATATCTATAGACCTCCCCAAGGAATAATTTTCCAAGGCCAATAGTATTACCTCTGGCTAGTTCATATGCTAGGGAGAGGTAGTTTTTGGTTGGGGCAAGGGAAGGACCGCAAAATAGGAAGTGTTCCAACCAGAGATTCAGAAAGGCCGTATGTTCTTTCTCAGTTACAAGGCCTTTAGTTTTGATGTGCTGGTTCAGGTAGTCACCCCAGTTTGTGCATTCTGTTTTGGAGGATAATTTAAAGGGGACCTCAGGCAGTTTGAAGGCAGAAGGGCTGGGCGATGCAATATCCAAGCCAGCAAGCATCATGACATCCATGAGGGTGGGAGTCATCGGACCATGGCCAAATAAAAACCAGTTCAAGGCATCATACCAAAAATAGCCGATGGTCTTCAGAAAGTTGTCATTCTTCTCAAGGGGGGACAATGACAGAGACAAAGCATCGGCTATTCCTATGGTTTTCCATGTGGATTGGTAGGTTTTTGCTACTCTGTTGTACTAGGATACCCAGCCCTCGGGAGGATTCGGCCAAGCACGCAGGCTGTCGGCCCAGGAATCTAAATCTATGTCTTGGCTTACAAATGGGATCCTGTTAGCCACACAAGAAATCAAATCTACTGGACTGTCATAAGAACGAGGCCCAAGGCAAAAGGAATTGGGGGAAGAAGGATGCGGCAAAAGAATATCTGAAACCTGAAGAATCAATAAGAGCCAAATAACCGGAAGGGATCATTTAATGCTTCAAGGGATCGAATAATTACTTCATTAAATTAGCAAAAGGGTGGGGTTTTACCTTTAGACCAAGGACGCTCGCATCAGCATTTGAGGGTTCCGCCATCTGAAACTCCAATGGTGATCGAAGACTTGGAAACTGGATCCAGGGTTTGCTTCATGAGTTTCGGTTCGCGCTCTGAGGTTTTGGTCTGGGTTTTGCAATTGGATTTATGAGCAAGAGTTTTGGAGCGCATCTTGGATTCGGGGAATCTGTGGAGATCCGTTTCGGGAAGATTCCAGATTTAAGAAGATGGTATTACGTCAGGGATCAACTCAGATCCGTATCGGCACTTTGCAACGCTTGATCGGAGGGGCCGCACTGGCGTTGCTATCATCATCGCTGTTGTCGTTGTCGTTGTCGCCATCGTCTCCGCCGCTGTAGCCACTACTGTCTTTGGCCTCTTCATCATCATCATCGTTGTCATCCTCCGACGACCCGCCAAGAAGAAAGCCTCCTGCCACCGAGTCCTCCTCGGTTGATGGGGTATCAACTTCTTCCTCCGAGGAGGAGAAGTCCCCCTCCCAGGACATGTCATCCTCATCGTCTTCATCCAGCTCCCCACCGAGGAGGAGCTGGAGATCTTCACCGCTGGTCAGGGATTCATCATCCTCTGACCAAGCCTGGAAATCCCACTCCTCTGCATCCCAATGCAGAGGAGCGCAGGCCTCGTAGGCGGCGATGGGATCATACTCTGGAGTCGCCTCTCGAGTGGACTTAGATTTGATGGAAATGACGGAGGAAGCAGAAGATGAGGAAGCCATTACGGAAGAGAGAGGGCGTGCTGGTGCGGTTGCTAATAGCTGAAGGAAGGAGATGAGTGAAGAAGAAATCTACAAGGGGCAGGCTTATAAAGGCAGGAGTGGAATATGAATCGGCACCGTGAAGGTTTCCAAGGAGTTAGATGCAGGGTAGTCACATCCCGTGGAAGTGGAAGTGGCACGCGTGTACGGATTTTGGAAGTCGAAGAAGCGAGGTGATGGAAAGAGAAAAAATGGTTTCAGAATAATTATTGCTGAAACCAGGCGGGCATGTGTTATCGCCATAATTTAGCTGGGCCAGAAGGTGGGCCGCGAGCAAGATGGGCTCAAAGGATAATTGTAACGGGCTTGAATCGGCCCCTTCCAGGGCGTTTTAAGGCCAGGATTGGCCATGTATCTAGATAGGTGTGTGTGTTTAAATTAGTTTAGATAGAGATAGTCAAGATTTGTATCGTAGTTGGTCAGGGTTAGTTAAGAGAGGCAAGTCTCTGGACTATAAATATGTACCCTGGACTATGAAACGACGAACAACAACCATTCGCAAAACAACTCTCAGCGCATCGCCACCCCTGTTCTAGGGTTTCTCTCGGGTAAGTGCTGTGCAGCCCTGATCACGCGACGTGATCGGGGCAGCATTGTTCTTGCCTGTTTATCTTTGTGTTTCTCGTGCTGAAGCGTTGTTGATAGCGAGTAACACTAGTTATCTTAACGCTTATAAGGATGCATCGGCTTTAAATACTATATTCATGCGTTGCTTGTCACCCGTAAGTGTTTAGCTGTCCTTATACCCGACCTCGGGTGTAAGGGCAGCACCTTGCTCTGTTTCGATTAGTAGATCCAATCTGTTATGGTTAGTCTTTGTTCATCAAAGATTTAGCTTAATATCCTCATGATTAGGCCTTTCAAACGAGTTAAATGATCCGGCAGTACGTTTGATGCTTTGTACTAATCTAAAGAGGGATTGTTCCGAGAATCGGCTTTCTGTTGGTTTTTAGACCTATGTTTAGGTTGTTATTTTGTTATCTTTCGTATTTGTTAGGCTTAACTACGCGTAGGATGTTTCGGTTATGCGGTGAAAGCTTTAACCGTCGTAGATTGAATTAGCTTATTGATTACAGAGCAAGTTCTCATTATTATCAGATATGTGCGCTTTGTTTAAATACTTAGATCCGATCTACTACTGGAAAACAATCGGCTCTTTACAGCCGATATCGGGGATCACCCGATGAGCCGAGTACGGCTCGGACTAATGTTTGAACGTGTCTGTGCATGCAGGAAACTAACTGAAATCACTTCTACACCTTCCTGATCAGGTAAATGGTCAGGTGGCACACCTAGCAACCCAAACGTCAGGTCATGTGCCGGATCCTGAACCGTTGACCGAGGGATCGGAGCCCACCAGCAGTCTCGGGAGCCTCCCGGCTCCTCATGTTGCCTATCGCTGCTCGCCGGTGGGTTTTGACCGACAACAGGTTTCCACAATCTTAAC
The DNA here is from genome assembly GCF_002211085.1 of Panicum hallii. Taxonomy (NCBI): domain Eukaryota; kingdom Viridiplantae; phylum Streptophyta; class Magnoliopsida; order Poales; family Poaceae; genus Panicum; species Panicum hallii. The sequence goes on along the minus strand of NC_038044.1, from coordinate 33,795,767 downwards.
CTTTATATACAGTGAAATATACTTGGTATATTTTTTTTATCTAAAGTTCACAATAACTATAGTGTAGAAGTTTCACTTTTTTATTTATTTTGCTCTATGTAAAGATTTAAATAAATTTTCAGAATAAAGTAGAAAAATATTTTTAGGGGCGGGTGATGGCATCACTCGCCTCTAGAAACGATTTTTATAAATCAATTTCAGAGTTAATATAAAAAATAGCATACTCTATAGAGTCACAAGTGACTGAGGTAGTGTGGTGGAGAGGAAGGTACGCGCGAGGCTTAGGTATGCAGTTCGAACCCCGGATGATGCAAGTATGCATATTTCATAAAAAAAATTATACCCCTAGGGGCTTGTGGTGGTGGCTGGTTGGCTGCAATATTTTTTCTATTTTATTTTACTGTTTTTAATTTTTTTATTTTTTGAAAATTGATTTGTAGGGACGGATCATAGCATAACCCGTCTCTAGAAATCGATTTCTACCCACCTCTAAAAATAGTATTTCTAGGTGCGAGAATTAGGGGCAGGTACCGCGTCCGCTCCTAAACATACGTTTTTACCCGCCTCTAAAAATCTAAAAATCTTTTTTTATAGTGATGTATACCACACTCATTCGAGTGCACGCATCACCCATCACACGTCCACAAATACAAATAAAAACTTGTCTATGTAATTCTTTAGGGACAGGGTCTGAACCCTAATAGGCAGATTCATATATATACCATCACGCCTCCATCTCACATTTAACCAATACCTTGGGTTGTTCCTTCAAGGGTAGGTTTGCCTCGTGAAATTTATTCGTAACTGCTTGAGCTTCGATGCCTCCATATGCATAACAATTTGTATTGCAGAAAAAGATATATACGAGTAAACCATTAGTCCCAGAAAACATTATCGCTTTGTCAAAGATCTAAATTGAAGTCAATGCTGTTGGTTAAGTTGTCCATGTGTTTTAGTGATGTCCATGCCTGTATCATTAGTTTTTCAGTGGCTGAAGACGGTACTAAGGGCACTTTTTTTGGCTGAAAGATCATCTTTTCTTATACAAACACCAATACGTGCTTCGGACGTGCACGGGCGTTGCTTACAAATAACATGTAGAAATAGCTAGCTGACCACCACAGGCCTTGGACATGGTTTATGGTTGAATATTAGTTGATAAGATTACGTTAGAGTTAGATTAGTTGCTGCTGCGCACCTATGCTTTTCTTTTTCGGAAATACATACTACATATATGTATACCCCTGCGTGCCATATATCCACCAAGATTTCCCCGCATGTAATGCGGTTATGCGGATCGATGAAATCGTTGGCCAGCACGGACCAGACAATTTATGATCACATCATGAGCATTGTTGGGTTCCCAAATCAGCGCCCGATCCTTCGCAATCTCATCTTTTATTTCGCTGTCGGGCTAGCTAACAAGGCAACTAATCAAAATTTGGTTGGCTACAGACATATAATCCGGGGAATACATTAAATTGGTATTGCCGGTGCACATGCGGTCAGATTTGCCGCTACTTTCTTCGTGTTGTCCTTTTGCAGGGCGTGGATCCATCTGCCACGCCGAATGTCCCTGCAGTGCCACCACTTGACCCTACAAGTTGCCCCCACGAAGAGACGATGAAACATGCTAGTGTAGTGTGTTTGGAGGCCAGGACGCTTGCAAATCATTGGTCCATCACAAGCACTAGGGCAATGCTAGCTAGCTGTTTGGTTATTTATAAATATATTATATATACAAATAAATACAGTTGGTCCATGGGAAAAATGGGATATATATGATATAATCTCGTTGAACCCATAAAATAATGTGTGATTGGGTGGGCAAAGGAAAGGGACCAGAACGTGCAGCCACATCCATGGTCCAACCATATATATGGTCGCCTGCAGGATCATCGTCGTGGACAGCTCTCTCTCCCTCCGTCTCTCTCTTCCATTGTTCCATTAGTAGCCACAGTCGTTTGAAGATTGATCGGTGTAGTTCACCATGAGGAAGGTGTGCGCCAACCTAGACCGGGAGGACGGCCTGGACACCGTGCTCGAGGTGCCTGTCCCGGAGTCCCACCACGAGCCGTCGTCTGGACGCGGCGGCCGGCGCCGGCGCCGCACGGTCAAGGCGTGGGTGCGGTCGCACATGAACCAGCGCCACGGGCGAGACGGCGCGCCGCCGCCGTCCCGGGCGGACGTGCAGCTCATGCTCGGCGTGATCGGCGCGCCGCTCGTGCCGCTGCCCGTGGAGGCGAGGAAAGCCATGGCCGGACAGGACATCAAGGAGGAGCCCATTGTATGTGACGTGAACCACATTTCATAACACTCAACGTCGACATGTGGTGATCAACTGATCGCGATGGCTAATAAGTTCAAACAAATCTTTTTCGTTTTACAGGAAGTGTCTAAGGCGAAGTACATCGTCGAGCAGTACGTCGCGGCGGCAGGCGGCGAGCCGGCGCTGAGCGCGGCGACGAGCATGTACGCGATGGGCAAGGTGCGGATGAGGACCGCCAAGGGGCAGAAGGCCAAGACCGGAATGGGCGTGGTCAACGGCGGCGAGGTTGCCGGCGGCTTCGTGGTGTGGCAGAAGATGCCGGAGATGTGGTGCCTGGAGATGGTGGTGGCCGGCGGCACCAAGATGAGCGCGGGCAGCGATGGCAAGGTCGCCTGGCGCCAGACGCCCTGGCAGCAGGCCCACGCCTCCCGAGGACCCCCAAGGCCGCTTCGCCGATGCGTTCAGGTACCAATTAATTAATTGGCGGCGATTTCTTCTTCTCCATCACAAACAAAAACAAATCATGATTATGATCATAATTTGATATGAAAGTACAATATTCATTCCGTACTAGCAAAAATAAGAATTAGGCGATGCACTTGGATGCTTCGTCGAAAAGGCGTCCATGTGCATCCATGTGCCATCGTATCTCCTAGTACACCGTAATTAACTCGTCCATGGCATGTGCTGCAGGGCCTTGATCCGAAGTCCACGGCGAACCTCTTCTCGACAGCCACGTGGGTCGGCGAGAAGTGCGTCGACGGCGACGACTGCTTCGTGCTCCGCGTCGACGCCGACCCATCGGTCCTCCGCTCCCGGAGCAGCGCCGACGTCGAGGTCGTCCGCCACGCCGTGTGGGGGTACTTCAGCCAGAGGACGGGGCTGCTGGTCCGCCTCGAGGACAGCCACTTGCTGCGCATCCGCATGCAGGGCGAGGCCGCCGAGACCGCCTACTGGGAGACCTCCATGGAGTCATCCATCGGCGACTACCGCCCCGTCGACGGCATCAATGTCGCCCACGCCGGGCGCACCGTCGTTTCTCTGTCCCGTTTCGGTAGTGGCGGCGCCGATGACGACGGCTCCGATGCCGACTTGCGCGGTAAGAGGACGTGCACGTGCATGGAGGAGACGTGGAGCATCGAGGAGGTGGACTTCAACATCATGGGTCTGTCCACCGAGTGCTTCTTGCCTCCCAGAGACATGATACCAGCTTGCAGCTCCAAACCAGTAGAGAAGGACCATGCCGCCGTCGACCTCAGCAGCAAGAAGGAAGCTGCTGCCGTTCCTGCAAAGTGTCCAGTTGGAAGTTGCAAGAACAGTGACGGCCGCAGCGGCCGTCCGGCGGCGGCAAGAAAGGCGCTTGTTCCGGCGGCGACTGGGCTAGGCTGGTTCGGGCCGGCCAAGGTTGTGGCGGTGGAAACCGTCGAGGCCGCCGAGTAATTGTTGTCGGTCAGCGAGGAGGCTGTTTGTATGATGCATGCATAGTTCCGGAGGCGTGTGTTGCGGCGCCCCGTCCACTAGCAGCAACAAGATCTGTATAGTTTTTCTTTTGCTCTGCCTAGTGCATAGTTGGAGGTCAGTTGAGAACCAGCATGGATCTTTTCCTCCACTGGAGTTCTCTTAATTATTTGAATAGTCTGCAGGAAAAAAGGGAATCATATGATCTGCGGTAACAATTAGTAATTTTATCCATCATAAACCAACGGTTTGATTTGTTTCTTCGACCTTACCATGCATAGCCACCGCATCATTCGTACTCAAGCTCACTCGTCCCGGCCGCGGCCCTGCGTATAGGTTGGGTGCAGGGAAGCTCCCACCCAACAGAAGACCATGGAGACGGTCTTTTGATTGGACTTATCATTTAATTTGTTCAATTGGAAGGGTCCTGGAGGTAGACTCTGGGATATCCCTACGGAAGGGGGCCCCGGATCTTCACGAGATTGATGCGGGCAGAGTTCCAAGCGTGCGAGGCACCTAGGTCAGACAGACATGTGCCGGGTCCTGCACGGATCGGATCTGTGTTGGACTCTATGATCTAGCTGTTGTAACTTAATCTGACTTGTTTCCTTGTAAAACAATCCCCTGGGTACGTTCCTAACCTAATTTGTAACTCACGGCTGTCGGACTATATAAGGTTGCCGTGCGGGTATTCATAGAGATCGAACCAAATCAGTTGTAAACCCTAGCCAACAATTTATTGTAGCCCCGTGCTTCGCCAAGTTCAAGTAATCCAATATAACAACAGACATAGGACATAAGATATTACACTCTGACAAAGGTAGACTCTCAGGTACCCTTAAGAATAAACTCAGGCCGACTACGTAAGGAAGGCATATTTTACCCGGATATAGTTGTAGTTCGGCTAGGTCTAATGTATATTAACTGACCCAAAGATTTGCCTTGTGAACCCTATCCCTAGAGTATATATAGGAGGGGGCATGATTAGTTTCGACGGCTTCTAATCATGAGCCTTGACGGCTTAGCCAAAAACAAGTCAATACAGATCCATCTCTAATGGGATGTAGGGTATTACGCACATTGTGGTACGAACCTATCTAAATTGTTGTCTTGTGTTACCATCAAGTTCTTGGTTTTGCGACCATTCTCACCACAAATCTACCATCTGAAGATACCCTGGGTGGACTTGTCGGACCACAAATCTGATACCCTCTAAGCAGCCCAAACCTGTTTGATCCCCGCATCTTGTGCGACCATCAAGGTTCTTGTCCCTACCATCTCCCTCACCTCAATCCGGTGATGAGAATACTCTCAGTGGACTTATAGGACTACAAATCCAACAAAGGGTTGTGATGTTTATTTATTTCTTGTTGAATCTTCTAATCATGTAATATTCTAAAGCAATCAATGATTCCTTGTCTATCAATCGGAATCTAGATAAATGAATCGGAATTCTAATCGGAATCCAGACAAATCAATCGGAATCCCAATCGACCCCAGACAATCAATGCCTCGCGCGATCACAACACGGCTTGTACATGGAGTGAAAGAGGACAAAGCTGGTGGTCTCCCGTAGATCTGGGTAAAATTTATTACTCATAGCAATGCATGGACACCATGCTAGTTATGTAATAAGCATATACAAATAGGATCTGCATAGCCTAGAATATGTTGATTTACTAATGCAGAAATTTCACAGTATTAGATCTTATACCAGTGTTAGGGTTAGTTCATGATGCTATAGGATGCTTCTGCATTGATGTAGATGACGTAGGTGTTGCAGACATGATGCAATTCACCTTTACAATTGCGGCAAGAGCTGAACGATCAAGATGAGGGCGTGCGGGGTAGCGTCACCCTTCTGGTTGCCAACAAGATTGGCCTGGATGAGGTACTCAAACTTATACCCCTCCAACTCCCTTAGCAATCATTGTTTTGGCTAGGTTAAACTTGATTTTGAGATCAAAGAGACTAGACCCCTGAGATACATATAGGAACGGGGAGGACTGAGTCTCATAAGGCTACTGTTGAAGGTCCTTAAGTGCCAAATTTGATTGTCAAGATATGCAGAAAGGATATTGAAGGTAAGGACCAAACATAATGGGTAAGATTTATTACAACTATTTGCACAAGTATGGATGAATATTTGTATGCAGGTGATTTACTAATTAGGAATAAACATAAAGTAAGAAAAGTAAGAAACACATGTCCAACAAATCTAAGGAAACCATACAGATTCATGGGCCCACAACGGGGAAAACCGACTCAGTTCGACGTGAATCACATCGTACCCACTTGAGGACACACAGGGCAGTATCCCAAACGAATGACGGTACGAGAGACGGTGCCCAGGATTTGGCCGAACTACCCTTGGCTCACCTGATCTGCTGTTGCCACGTGTTGCCTCATGGCTATAAATCTAGGACGGAGTTCATAGCCAAATGAAAGGATTGGTTTCGATTAAAGGATATTTAAGGTTCAGATTCATCCAAAGATAACAAGAGATTTCGAAGGCAAGGGTAGAGAGAATTTCCTATGGCTAAGAGTCTTAAGATAAGATAAGAATTGTATCCGGATGTGTAGGATTACGAAGGACGGATAAGCCTATCACCACCTACCGTCTACCTCTGCAAACCGTGGGGCACACAACAAACAAAGGCAACCCCTAGTCTAGACATCGCGTGTACAGTATTGATTACTACTGTAGCCTCGGCCAAAAACTTCCTTCTCTATCCGGAGTTTTAGACTAGAGCTTCCACTAAACTAGTGAACGATGAACCCAAAAGCAACTAAAGCATATAAATAAATTACGAACACTTACTTTGATGAGAGAGCATCTGTTGAGGTACAAGCTTGGAGAAGAGTGCCGACAAATCCGACACTTCCACGAACTACCCCCACTCTCCCCTTTTTGTTCTAAGCACCAAGGAGCAGTGCTATGCCCTTGGAATGGAGCTTTTGATTCTCTTCTGAGTTGTATCTTGGATGAGGCCCCTCCCCTTGTATTTATAGTTGTTCCAAGGCGATAACTGTCAACCATACCGCTACAACCGACTTCACGATATCACGAGGAGACAACGTGGTGGGCAGAGGCAATGGTGCTAGAGGCGGTTTGGCCGACCCCTCAGCACCACCTCATCCACCGCCCTTTTGCTAGGTGGCTGTCAGGTGGACTCCAAGGCTTGTCAATTTAGTCTGATTTGTGGGCCCTTGCATCCGCATGCTTGCCTCCGGTTTGCCAGAAGTGCGTTTCTCTAGATTTGAGTTGTGTTTTCTCCTTATTTTGTACATAAACACACCTGCATACAAAATTACACCGCCACTTGTGGAAATGGTTAGAAGTAAGAATTATTGCTAAGGTTGGTGTTTCATCTTCTATGCTTTTTATGCAGATTTTGATGGTCAAAAGTGGTGCTTAATGACCGTCAACAGCTTTTACCTTCGCCATTTGTTTACTAGTTTCTCGCTTTCCATAATCAGAAGGTGCTTGCTCAGATACTTCTATAAGCGCAGTGCGACTAGTAGAGAAATGCTCAATAGTACCAGTTCTTAAACCTCTTTAGTCCCGATTCCCCAACCGGGACTACGAATCCAGGACTAAAGGTCTAGGGTCTTAGTCCCGGGTCCAATAACCGGGACTAAAGGGTGTCCAGCCCGCAATATAATTGGCGCAAGCACAACCAACCCTGAGGTCCACAGGATTCAAACTCAAAACCTCTTGCCTCGCACATAGCTTCCTTACCACCCCACCTACATAGCACATGTGACTTTGAATGGGATGCCTTCCTTTTAAACTAACCCGTGAAGTACCCTTTAGTCCCGGATGGAGCCACCAACCGGGATAAATATTTAGTCCCCGATGGTAACACCAACCGGGACTAAAGCTCCTCTCCGTCCCCTAGCCGTTAGATCCAGAACTAAAGCCTTCATTAGTCCTAGGCCCAAAGCTGGCCAGGACAAATGAGAAGGACAAAAGATCATTTGTGTAGTAGTGTTCTTAGAGTTGTAGCCTAGCTAGAATTACACCCAGCCTCACGAGCAACTTGTAGTAGCCAGCAGGTGGTAACATCCATATGCAGCCTACGTATCCCAACATGTCAGAGCAGTTTGTGGTAGCAGGCAGGTGGTAACATCCCTCTCCGGCCTACGTATTCCACCACATGAGAGAGCTAGAGTTGTTGGCAACCATAGTCGCCCCCCTTGTCAACCCAATCTGTGGTCGGAGCGTATATTTCCCCTAACATAAGCAAATACTAGCTAAGATAGAATATTTATGTGTTTATCCTTCTCTCTGTTTTAGCTCTGCTCTAGAGGCGACTCAAGTCTTTAGAAATTCATAGGAATCAATCTCAGTCTTGTTGTCCTCATGACTAGCTACGCTGTATTTATCTTTCATCTTAGAGTTCTTGTGTGTCATAATCTACCACTCTTATCATTTACCATTACCCCTGCTGGATAGTTGTTCATTGAATTGTTGTACGTTCAAGAGATTTAGTTATCAATCATGTTAGCCAAAGCTTCCCTGCAAAAAATATAAATACGATATTATGGAAAACTCTCGGATGACGTGCTACAACGGTGATTCCGTGTGCTCGCAGAATTAGTCTCAAATTAATAATCTTGGGAGCATAAGAAATATCAACAATCCTCTAGAACAGTCGAACCGGCATCCCTTTCACTCATCAGAGTATCTGATAAAATGGCAGCTTATTGTCATCGAACCTAATTCATTTTGCTGTGAATTAAATAGCTTGCCTTGAGGACAACCCCAAATACAACCCCAAGCATGCAAGTGATGAAGTGATGGTTTCTTCCCAATCCACGATTCATAAGTTTTCTTGGGTCCTAACTTGCTAGGAACCCGATTAAGTATTCGTGTACCTATTATTAAAGCTTCCATCAACAATTCCAATGGCAAGGTAGAATGACTAAGCAAGTTACTCACCATGCCCATATGTGTGCAATTGCGATGCTCTCCACTCCATTTGTTGTGGTTCGCCTGGCATAGAATAATAAGTCTTGATAACATTTTCCTCAAGATACTTAGAGAACAGTCCAGGGATCTGGCCAGATAGAGCATGTCTCCCATAACATTCTCCTCCTCAATCTGATCTTACTGTTTTCATAGTAACATTATGCTGATTTTCTACTTCAACCCTAAGTACACTAAATTTTTTTAATGACTTGGATCGATCCATTATGGGGTAAATATATCCATAATGAGAGAATTCATTAGTGAAGGTAATAAATAAATTATAACCATCAACTGAAGTTACTGGAGAAGGGCCACAAATGTCAGTGTGAATTATTTCTAAGAGGCTCATACTTCTAGTAGCTTCTTTCTTAATTTTCTTAGTAAATTTCTCCTTGATACAATCGATGCACTGTTCTAAGTCTGATCTAGTGAATATAGTATCTCTTCTCTAATGAGACAGGTCAATTCTCCCCTCGAATTGTGGCTAAATGACATGCCATAATTTTGAAGAAGTCTTGTCATTTTTAGTTGTGCTTATTTGTTACATCACACACATTCATTGTAGTAATAACGTTATCAAGAGAGAGAGAATAAAGTCGACCTTGCAAATAACCAAGGTTGACCTTAATATTATGAATACATTTATTGTTCTCAAACTCACACGTGTGTCCAAAATTATCTAAGCTCGAAATAGAAATATGGTTTTTCTTTAAACTAAGAACATGAAGATCATCATCTAAGTGGAGACTGAAGCCGCTCGGTAGCTCGAAGACAAAGCTCCCAATGCCTTCAACTTGAACTTCATTGCCATCACTGACTCTTAGACTTGGCTCCTCCTCTCTTATAGTTCACAGCGAACAGTATACCTGCAATGAATTGAAAATGTGCATAGTGGCACCTAAATTAATCCACCAGGTATTAGGGAAAAGTTAACTGAAATAATTCATCGGTAAATGAAACAACATCAATAGCTTTGTTCTTCAGCCACTACTTAAAGCCAACAAAGTCTTTTTGCAGATACTTAGGTGACTTGCAAAACTTGCACCATTTCTCATCATAAATTTTCTTATGTGAAATAGAATAGTTCACTTTATGCTTGTTATGCTTCCTCTTATTATGTTGCTTGCTGCTTCCTGATTCAGCTTGATTCTTAGGAGGGTTGAAAGCAACAAAGTTGACATCGTCCTTCATCCTCTTAGCCTTCTGCCTTTCCTCTTCCTCAACACAATGGGAAGCCTCTGCATTGATGTAGAACAGGGATGTTGAAATTTGAATCAATTTCTCCTTATTTTCATTCATCTAGAAAGGTGCATGGAATTCAATTTTCCAAACTGTTGTTATATCAAAATTTGTCAAAAATGGAATATGACGAGCTCATCATTGTGGAATAATGTCAACCATCAAAACAGGAGGTAGTTCACAGCAACTAATTCAGAAGTCTAAAAATAGAGAGATATGAGTACTGGAGTTAAAAAAATAACAAAACATATGTGGTGGTTCAGGATCTGAATTACGGGGGGAAATTATTAAAGTCTGGTCGTTGCCGTAATATATGCATCGCTAAATTTGTCAGCCTCACGTCACCCTACTCGCGTTTGAACTCTTCCTTTTGCTCACTGCTTACCACGTAATGGGAAACACCACCTCTCGCCGCAGCCAATATCTGCTGCGCATTCTATTTTTACTCTTCACCTCGCTATAATACCTCTCGGCCTCTCAACACTACTCCCAACCCCATGCCTACCCTCCTAAAGAAACATTCTCCAACCGTAATCAGAAATACTAGCAATATCACAAGGAGAGCTTGAGCTCGAGCAAGCAGGCGCACCTCACCATGGATGCAACGATCGGAGAGTCCATGCCCTCCGTGGAGAGGGCATTTGAGGGGCAGCCATATCATGGGTTTTGGGGGCAGGTGACGGTGCGAGCCATGCTCGTAGCCATCGTGCTTGCGGGCCTCTTCTCTATGGTGACCCTGAAGATCTACATGAAAGTCGGGGTTGTAGGAGCATTCAACATGCCTATCAACATCCTCAGCTTTGTCGTACTCAGAAGCCTTGTTGGCCTGATGCGACGCTGTGGCATAGCCGCATCGCCATTCACGCGCCAGGAGAATATCTTCCTACAGACCAGTACAATAACCTGCATCAATATTTCACTCTCTTGTAAGTATAACGTGCTGGTAACGATGGACATTTCCTTGCTGTTCTTGTGTCTATACAAATCAGTGCATGATCAACAATGTCAAGATCAAATCAGTGTCTTGTCTGATTTTATTTTGCATTGCATATCAATTATTTTTGCCCTTAGGATTGATCAAGTTTTGTCATTTCTTCCAGGTGGCTTCGGAAACTACTTTGTTGGATTGTTTACTGTGGTAGCAAAATCTCTTAATGATAACCCAGATAAAAGAGACATTGTCGACGTGTCCGTTGGAACATATGGGTTTTTCCTACTCACCGTTGGTATGGTGGCAATAATGGCAACGCTGCCGCTGGTGCAGGTAACGTAATTCTATAGGAATGTAGATACGTCGAATCCAAGCATCAATAAAACAAATAAAATGTTATTTGTCCTTGTTTTCACATTTTCGAACCGATAAATGGACAAAACTGCAAAGCTAAAACTATTCTAACTTTATATATGTAAATATAACCACAATCACACAAATTACCACTGTCTTCATGCATATATGCAAGTTTATTTTCCATCCGCATCCACTTTAGATCATTAGAGTTCAGTCTATACAAATATAGCACAACTAATATTTCAAGTAGTAGATTCAATATAATAGTCTCAAGTTTAACACGAGTTATTAAACTTGAAAATTGCTGTCAAACTTGCAGTGGTGTCATGGAAGCTTCAAAAGTAGATTTTTTTGTTGTATTAAATAATTGCGATATAACCACATAGTAAAAGAAAGTGTGATGGAAACTCGACATGCATATACCCTCATTTCTCCTTGTAGTATAGTATAATGTTTTATTAACCAAAACTAGGCAAGGATGCTACGTACTCTCTCTCTCACACACACACACTCAAGAGAGAGACCTATAGAGAGTGAGTGAACATACTAACAATCCACTGATGCCTTTTTTCTTCTTACACATAGATCATGATTGTCGACTACAGACTGCTATTTCCAACCGGCTCAGTTGTGGCTCACCTTATCAACAGTTTTCATACCCCTCAGGGAGCTTACGTAGCAAAGTAAAGTTTATCCTTTCTCAGTCAAACATGAATGTCTCTGAATTTATTTGTTATTTTGGGGTCTTTGCAATAATCTTCATCTTCAGTTCAGGTTGCAAGTTAAGGCTATAGTGAGAGCATTTGTGGCAAGCTTTTGTTGGTCTATGTTCCAGTGGTTCTACACTGGAGGTGATAGTTGTGGATTTGGCGTCTTTCCTACATTTGGGCTAGAACTATATAAGCGTAGGTGAGAAATATGCTATTCAAAAATTATTTTCTCGACAATTATTGTTTGTGATAACGCTACCACAATCAGCCAGTACTCCATAAGTTCGAAAGTGTATATATATATACATATATATTGTTTGAACAATCCAAAATGCTACCTTTCTAAATAGAAACAACAAATTAAACACAAAATTTGAAAAACCGTGCTAGTTCTCTGCATCACTAAGCTTTGTTTGCCGAGCCTCCCATGTGTAGTTACTCCTACATTTTAATTACATGTTGTGTATTGTTGCATACTCATCTATCAAAATTTGAGTATGCTGATAAATTAATTCTATGATATTCAAATGTAAACTCTCTCTCTCTATGATATACGCTGGAGGTGATATACTGACCAAACTGATCAGAAATTACTGAATCACGTTCAGTAAAATGTATAATGTATAATGAAAAATGGTGTACAGTAATCGCGCGCAATAGTTATTACTGAAAATTTATTTACTAATTAGTTAGGTGTAGCTACACCTAACATGTATAATAGCATATGGGTATATATACACACACATATATATGAAGTAACATATAGTTTTAGCATATTGTTAACTTATATTCATAAAAAGGAGTCCATTCAGATAGGACGCAGATCCTCTTCAGTTCTACCTGCTAATGCATAGGTGGAATTAAGCGCAATCCAACCATTTATTCCTATCTGGTTGGCGCAACTATTTCTGAGATCTGTGAAAGCCACCATGTGCACTAGTTTGTTAGCGGGTGGAGTTACAGAGAACGGCATGAACAGTCACAGTTCTCAACAGCAGCGACCCGCAACATCGACATAGAGGAATATCAAGCTGGCTAGCAAGGGCCTGTGTGTGGGAGTTAGTTGTGGGAGATCCATGGTCTTCACAATTACAGGCAAAGTGGAACCAGGGAACTCGCTCGGAGTAGTGGTGGCGATCATGGTGGATGGCAGAGAGTACCCGTGGAGCTGAGGTCAAGGAGGTGCTTTCAGCTGTGCACATCGTCGAGTGGATAAGACAACAAAATATTCCTGATGGCCATTCGATTCAAATGGATCGACTGGATTGCGCTTAATGCCACTTGGACAGTAGGGCAACAACTGCAGATATTCGCCTCCGTTCACATTTGCCATGTGTCATACGACCTCGGATGGTCTAGATAACCAACATAGAACATGTATATCCTCACAACCAAGCTAAGTACAGAGGATAGTACAGAAAAGGTTTTGTGTCTGGACATGGATAGCTTATTTTGTGGCCACCAAATTTACTATTTCAGGTTTATAAATTTAACTATAATATTTGAAGTACTAACTTGTTTTTTACACTTACAGATTCTTTTTTGATTTCTCTACAACATTTTTGGGTGTTGGTATGATTGTCCCACATGTTGTAAACTTTGGATTGCTTTTTGGGGCCATCATCTCTGGAGCCATCTTATATCCTTACCTTGAAAGTAAAAGAGGGCAATGGTATTTCACTGACAGTCCTTCAACTCTGAATGGAGTCAATGGATACAAGGTACCCATGACTAATGCATATGAATTTTATTTGAATCATCTTAATTTAGTTTCCCAACACAGATGGTGTCGATGATGAAGAATATGCTGTCTTAAAATCCTCTCTTTATCAAATTCAGATGAACCTCAAACTATATCATGCTCTCTTCTGTATGCAAGGAGAATTTTGTAGGAAACAATACATAAGCAATGGTGAAAAATCTTATGTCCTAAACACTTCCTAGAAAAATAGATGTTTCATACGTAAACTAATTCAACAACATCTAATATACTGCAAAGCTGTCTACAGTTCATTTTTTTTAGTTCAAGAACATCAAAACTACTGCACCATATCCGTGTGGTTTTCTCCCTAGATGTCCAAAGTTAACATCACCTGATGTTCATAGGGCGACCTTCTAGTGTCTTCCTCCTTAGATGATTTATCAAACTGCTGAGTGCATTATTCATGTGAAATGGCAACGAATACATTTAATAAAAGGCGGTCAATTTGGCAAGGTGAAATGGATGGTGCTAGGTACGGTTTTATGTTTTTGTGGGAATTTTGCTTATGAAATAGAGATGTTGCTCCAAATCACTTCCTTTATGCACTTGTAACTTGGTTCAAAAAGACTCCACATTTCCTGGGATTTACTCAACCAACACTGACAGCTCATAGAAATGCTGCAGTAGGACTTGGAGAAATTGAGTACTCCCTCTGTCCTAAAAAATAGCTACTTTTAGAGTTTTTTCAAGTCAAACCTTTTAAACTTTGACTATGGGTAGAAAAAATAATAAAGATTGAGAACATAAAAATGATATTAGTTTATTCAAAATGAAACATACTATCATAACATGTAACCCTTTCTATTTAAAATTATTTATTTTTGAAGATATTATTGGAAAAAGATGAAAATATTTAGAGATTTATTTATAAATTCATTGAGGATATTGTATACAATTATATTAATGTTAGGATACATTTTGGTAATCATTTCATGACAAAGAATTCTTCTATGTTGTGTGGTAGATTTTCATGGGCTTAACAATGGTCGTCACCGAGGGAATATTCAACTTCATTACACTTACTACTGCATTGATAATCGACTTCTACAAAAAAACGGAAGAAAATGATTCTGGGGCAGCTAAATATATCTTGAAACACCCCAGCCTTAACTATGATGATCGCAAAAGGCTTGAGGTATTTATTGGTAATCGTGTCCCTGCTATCGCAGGAGTGGTCGGATACATTGGATTCGCAGTTATATGTTCAGTCATTAGCCATTGGATCTTCCGTGAAATTCAGTTCCATCACTTAGCCTTGTTATTCACCATTATTCCAATTTTTATCTTCAGCAATACATACGGAACAGGTCTCACAGATTGGTCAGTTGCACCAACATATGCCAAGTTCGTACTTTTCATCGCAGCAGCGTCGTATGCCGCACCTGGTGCAGTTGTTGTTAGCCTTGTAGCTTGCGGTGCAGCCTTCATGAGTCTTAACATTTCATCACAGGCGGTGCAAGACCACAAGACAGCTTATATGACGCTGACTTCCCCAAGAGCTGTGTTTGCTGGGCATGTATATGGTATAGTGATCGGCTCTATTATTAATCCATTAATCTATGCTTTCTTTGACCTAAAGGCCAAGAAAACTGCCCCCATTGGAACCCCAAAATCAGAGTTCCCAGCGCCCTACGCACAAGTCTATCGTGCAATTGCCTTACTTGGTATGGGAGGAGTGAAGGAGCTTCCCAAACACTGCATCACCTTTTCTTTTATTACCTTCCTGATAACATTATCTATCGAGACACTTAGATTGGTGTCTCAGAGAAAAGATTGGAAAGTGCAGTTTTACATCCCTTGTATGACGGCAATAGCACTGCCATTCCTCTCTGGACCTACCTTCGCCGTCGACATGGCCCTAGGTACTTTATTGAGACTGATTTGGACTAAAGTACATAGACAAAGTGCAGAACTATTTTCAGCGGCAGTTGCAGCAGGCTTAGTATCTGGAGATGGAATATGGTATCTACCATCAGCACTACTAGGTCTCTTCAAAGTGGAGCCTCCAATCTGCATGAGGTTCCTACCAAGTGGAAAAGAAGTACAGATCGCGAATGCATTCCTAAATAATTTAGGGACACAAGGAATGACATGATGATAAACATAGGCAGATATAAATTTACACTCTTGGAATTTATTGTAAGCAATAATGCACATATATTTTTATCCTGTAACTTAGTTTTCCATGTACAATTATGTTTTTTATATATTAGACAAACAGTTGCATACAACAAGCAGATGCAAAGTATATGATATAACCATTTCAGTGTAAGCAAGAAGTTTGCACATCACAACTGTATTTACAATTGTTCCTTGAGTTTTCATCTGGTGGTTCTCTCAATAAAAACTGCATGAATCTTAAATAAAGCAAATAAGCCATTAATTAGTTGATTTCTTAATTATATTCATCCTGGGTTTTGTCTCGACATTGCCCTACCCATACTCTACGCACGCCTTGGTGAATTCCAATCGCATCCCGTACCATTTTCATGATCTGCGTTCATCACTGGCTCATTTTCCACAATGAGTCCTCCCCATTCCATTGCGTCCTAGCTCAAGCTTCCTTCCAACATATGGCGCCCTAGGCCGTATGATGCGAACGAGAGTGTCCGATCTTCCGCCAAGAGGGGATAACTATCGACTTGGCGGTAACTCGACACAAGTGATCTGGCTTCTGATCAATAAGACCTAAGCCCGCAATTGAAGCAGCATGCCATTTCTAGTCATCAACCATGTGCTTCCCAATTGATGCCACAAAGGCTAATCCTTGCCTATGAATCGAATAACACAACAATGAATGAAGGAGAACGCAACAAAGATTGCTGATGAGTGATTAAGCTCATGAAATGGGGTTTCAAAAACTGAATGATGGTGACACTGTTCAATATAGAATTAATCTAAACAAAATCCAAGCTATCTTCAGTAGCGTCTATTGAATATAAAGAATTTAGGGTCGGCCAAGAAATTCTAGACACGTCCATAATGTACTCCAACATCATACACGGCCCAACGGCCCAAAAGGAGGTGGCGCAACAGCCTAACAACTTCTGGATGTTTATGATTCTTATTGACCCACACCTGATAAGGATGTGGGACCAGTGATATTGGAAATCTTATCTCCTTAGCTTTTCATAAATATGTAGAACATAAAAAACGGAGTTCATATGTGGGTTGGGTGATGTTTTTAGTGTGAACTGCTCTTGGACTTTGAGGTGGATGACTCAAATTCGGTATATTGCGGAGCTCCAATTTGGTTTGGATACCCTTACTGGTCTTCTCCTCCTTCGTGCCTCTCTCTAAACACTTTGTAATCATCACCATTGTTCCTAAGCACAATAATATTATTAGCTTGCATATATACCATTATCACAATTACCAAAGGTACATAGGAATAATCCCGCATGTCGATTTAGTTGCCGTGCCTGAGCTTCAGTGATTGGTTCTTGTATATCCATATGAGGAGCATTGCGCATTCAAAGGACACTACGTAAAAAAATGCACAGGACCCCAATCTGATGGGGAAACTACTCGATTCTCTTCTCTGTCCCCTTTCTTAAATTTTATTTCCACACTTGAGCGCCTATTTGCTACTGCTTGTCCGCCTGGCAAAGGAATTCAAGTGTTGTAGGAATGCGATCGTGATTGCGGCTGCACTGTTTGACTTGAATGGGGATTTGCGTGCCATGGAGGGTTATAGAGGTCATTAGGCTGGAATCGCTGTGATGGGTGCTATTGCTTGTATCTGTATATTTGATTGCAAATATTCTCATCTTCAGATATGTTTTTTTAGAAAACTAACAGTAACTTAAATTCTCGATTTGTTGCATACACTTCATTTATGTTCTTGCCTGAGGCCTTAATAGACATCCTAAGTTCTGGACAATTGCTAAAGTAATTCATTGTTATTGTATTTGCAATAGTGCGTTTATCAATAATAGGTGAAGTTATAGTTTGTGTATTTCCTCTAACTCGGATGTCTCTTTGTTTCTTATGCTGTATTTACAGATGGACAAAGGGAAGTGATATGCAACAGTACTATTGGAAATGGCATCCTTGGTTTGCGCTGAGTTTCTTATGCTGTATTTACAGATGGACAAAGGGAAGTGATATGCAACAGTACTATTGGAAATGGCATCCTTGGTTTGCGCTGAATTGCTGTTGATACCTCTGTATTGCTGAAATTTTGGGCCCAAATTGAGTTTGGCCCATTAGAAAATTCACACATTCATAAATCTCAAAGGCTCATGTATGCAAAAGAAAATGGTGCAAGTTTAGTCACACCTTGCTAGCGGAGGAGTGGGATGACCAACATAAATATGGAGGTTGTCTCCACTCCTCTAAGCTATATGATGGGGAGAGAAAAGAAAAACCATGCACACCCACACGCTTGGCCTCCCCAAATACCCCCCTCGGGGGCATGGTTTTCTTTTGCAGTTTTATTTTTGGTGACTTGGGCTCTAATTGTGAGAGATATGAAAACATAAACACTAAACCTTATCGGTTTGGATCACGATCGCGAGCGAGGTCGGTTTGGCTTTCCTGTACATATGATCCATCGGCCTTCACTAGAAACACATCAAAATCTAGGGTTTTTGCCTCTTCTCGCTGTTGCACCGCCATCGTAGTCTTCTCCATCCCGAGTGCTGGCGTGCACCGGCGAACAGAAGTGTAGGTCTCCAGAACCCTTTGCCTTTGGAATCCTACACTGGGAGAGAGCTAATAAGGTTTTTGGAAGCGCTTCGCACTATTGCTCAAGGTCTTCACTACGGCGCGTCTTCCGATCAACTCCGTCGCCTCATGGGCCAACCGCCTTCATCATCTCCAGTAGCAGTGGTTCATCGTCATCAACCCTCCAGCTCCATCTAAGGCTCCGTACGTATTCTGTGATCTGATCTATTTTTTAACCATATATCCTGAGATTCTGCCTATGTTGTTTATGCTGTCTATTACATCTATGCATGCTAGTTCGTGTGCTAACCATGATTAGTTTTGTATGGAATTTAATACTGCGATTGTCTATTTACTCAACAAATATCTCCTCCATATCAGATCGAGGGAGGGCACACACTACACCAAAACAGCTCAATTTCGTCGGCCATTTTTATTTTCGTTGCTCCACCGAAAGCCGACGAAAACAACTAAATTAATTCGTCGGCTTATCAAAGCCAACGAATTGCGCTTATTTTCGTCGGCCTAGGTCAAGCCGACGAAAATGCTACTATAGGTTCGTCGGCCTAGTCAGAGCCGACGAAACTATAGCCACATTTTCGTCGGCTAGACCTAAGCCGACGAAAATAAGCACAATTTCGTCGGCTTTGGTAAGCCGATGAAAATAATTGACCTAACTATACCCACAGCTCACCTTCGATCCCTTTCTTTTCTTTCACAGCAGCCCCTCCTCCCCCCGTGTTGCGCCGCCGCCGCCCCTGCGCCCCGCTCCCGCCCCCATGCGCCGCCCGCGCCCCCGCGCGCCGCCATGGATGAGGAGGACGACGTGATCGTGCTGGGCACGGGGCTCAAGGAGTGCATCCTCAGCAGCCTCCTCTCCGTCGACGGCCTCAAGGTCAGCTCCGTACACCTCCCTCCCGGCATGCGGACCTCCCCGCTTACCTTCGAGTCCGATCTGCCGCTCTCCCCACTTCCCCGGACGCCGCTCGGGGCCTGCGCCGGTGGGGCTGGTTGCGCGCGTCGTGGTAGTAGATCAGGCGGTGCTGGCTAGTCCCCTGCTTGATCCGGGCCTGGCGCGCTTGCATGGGCGCTTGTCTAAGCTATCTTTGGTCCATGGAGTTAGCAATTGATCCACACGATCGTGAAATCATTTGAATGTGCCACGATCGGGGCCGGTTAGATTCTTAAATGAGGAGGCAAACTAGTGAGATTCTAGTAACATCCTGTCCAAAAAAAGTTCCAGTAACATCTATCTAGATTCAAGGGTGGTTCACTGCATTGAATTTTGTGATCTAGCGTATGATCTTCATTTCTGGGACCTAGAAGTGCTTTCCCATGTTCTGCAAGACGATAGTGATGTGTCCTCTGATGTCAGGCGACGAGGCAGGGATCAACTATCATTTATTGAAACCGGATTGAACAATACTGAAGTGTAACAATCAGCCTACTACTTTAAATTGACCTATGGTGGATTTGCTTAATGGATTCTGATTTCTGAAGAATTTCTTATGATGCTTCTGCAGGTTCTATACATGGATAGAAATGACTACTACGGAGGAGATTCCACCTCCCTAAACCTGAACCAGGCAAGAAGCTATAAATCTATGATTTTTGTTCTATCTGAAACTGTAACTTGTTCTATCTGAAACTGTAACATGTGTTAAGTAGTTATATGTCTTTTTTTTGTGTGTGTATGTATGTGTGTTGGCAAGTCATTCAGTTGGTTTGGATAATTAGTGACTGACGAAGTATTGTTTTATCATTGTATTCCCTTTGATCCCCTTTTTTTTTGTGAACAGCTCTGGAAGAGGTTTAGGGTGGAAGAGAAGCCACCGGCACATCTAGGTGCGAGCAGATATTACAACGTAGACATGGTTCCAAAGGTATGATGATCCCCCATGGGCTGAACCTTTCTATGTACTTATTGTTTCTTGCCACAGACTTATCATATTCGGCAAAGAGTAACTGAACATATCATTCCGTATTCTTGCACACTCACTACTTTCTCTATTGTTTATTCATTGCAATACCAGATACCTTGGCACTTGTTAGTTTCATCCTGACTGGTACATGATTGCCTGGTATTGGAACATGCCAATTCTGCCTGGAGGCTATTACTACCTTGTACTCGAAGTCTCGAACCCTCTTCAGATAGTGTTTCTTGTAAATGTATTATTGCCGGCAATGAACAATAACTTGATTCATAATTCAGCCCATGAAATGCTTAAAGCCTACAAGGAATATGTTCTTATGTTAATGTATTGAGGACAGTGTATATATCAAACTCTCCTTTTCTCTGACCAGTTTATGATGGCAAACGGAACTTTGGTTCGTACTCTCATTCATACTGATGTGACGAAGTATTTGTCATTCAAAGCTGTTGATGGAAGCTATGTCTTCAGCAAAGGGAAGGTAATGTCTCAAGCTTAGACTCATCCATCATACTCCTTGTGGGTCCAGTCTATGCTGGATTTCTCACAAATGGCTTCTGTATTCTAATTATATTGCTTTGTTGCATTTTCATCATATTCATAAGGTTCCTGCCACTGACATGGAGGCTCTTAAATCTCATTTGATGGGTCTATTTGAGAAACGTAGAGCAAGGAACTTTTTCGTTTATGTCCAAAATTACAATGAAGCTGATCCAGTAACGCATCAGGGGTTGGACCTCACAAGGATTACAACTAGCGAATTGACTACAAATTTGAGAAAATACTTACAAAGATGAAAGCCTGGACAAGGTAATTTTCTCATGTAACAAAGTTGTCATGAACGAACTAAAATTTGTAGTTGGTTATGAACAAGGTAATTACTGGCATGCACTTTCTTGCTTCGCAGGAGTACAATGGGCCTCCTTACATAAAGAGCTTTTCAAATAGTTATTATAAGGTCAATACACATGACAGTTTTACTTGTGTTATTTCTGTGTCTCTTAGTTTGACCCTGTAAAACTTAAGAAACTCCGCCCAAGTTTCAAGGAGAATGGTGGTACTGTTATAGCTGGAAATGCTTCTAGTATAAGGTATAACTGCTTGACATTTATTTTATTTTGTGAAATATTTAAGTTTTTCCTGCAATATGCTGTTTTTTGAAAGGTCTGAGAAATAAAATATTTCATTGTTAACAATTAATTCTTTTATTATATCATGCATGCATTCTGTTCTTTTTTGTTGTTTTCATATTTGACTTCTGTTTGTACTTACAAATATGCTGTTTGACACTCTTTCATTACACTTTGCACTGTATATTTTTCCCCATGACCGGTACTGTCAAGTGTGCTGCCTACTGTTCGCTTGTGTAGGCTTCTGCAATTAGTTACATCTAATTTGTTTTTACGTGGATCAGTAATGGAGCTGCTGCATTAGTCTTGGTGAGTGGGCAGAAGGCTCAGGAGCTTGGCCTGCAAGTCCTTGCAAGGATCAAAGGATATGCAGATGCAACTCAAGTAAGCTATAGTAATAGCTATCTCATTTAAGAGTAGAGTACGCTTCTAGATATATCATCATGATCTTAATATTGAAGGATATGCCAGATTAGAGTCATCTCATGTTGATTTTTATGAGATTAATGAAGCCTTTTCGGTACGTATTGAGAGTTTCTTTAACTGGTTACTTATCTTTTGATAACAGTATCTATTTTTACTTCTCAATACAGGCCGTTGCACTTGCAAATCGAGAGCTTCTCGGGATTCCTTCAGTAAGTGAAACCTATATCAAACTACCATTCATTTTAAAACATCTATTTCAGAAAATACACCCTGGTTCGTTTGTTATTTGCTATGCAGCTGCAACATTTAGTAGCATCAGCACTTGTTCTTGAGCTCCCATAAGAAACACTGATCTGTAGACTGAGCACTTGTTCTTGAGCTCCCATAAGAAATACTGACCTGTAAGACTGAACATACTGATTCTGATGAGTAATCATTCAATCTTACAAATATCTAGTTCCTCATAGTCCTTGTTTCTTTTTAAACAGGTCCTTAGGGAGGAGGTGGAGCATCAACACTTGTTCTTGAGCTTGCATAAGAAATACTGACCTGTAAGACTGAGCACTTATTTTTGAGCTCGCATAAGAAATACTGACCTGTAATACTGAGCTTTTGTGTTTGCGTTTCGTTGACATATATATGTTATTTAGACTATGGATTTCATGATTGCACGTATTGGATGTATTTTATGATTGTGTGATGATGTATTTCATGATTGTGCTAATGGATGGCTATTTTTATGTTAATTAACTGCTATCTATAATTCTGGAAAACTATGGAAAATGCTGCAGCTATTTTTTAGTAGGCGTCCAGTAAATACTGAAGCGTATCCAATATTTTCGTCGGTCTCGACGACCGACGAAAATACATATCTCTTTCATCGGCCAGCTCAGCCGACGAAAATATTGCTTCTATTTTCGTCGGCCATAGAAGCCAACGAAAATATATGTATTTTCATCGGCAACAGACGACGAAAATACGTTCATTTTCGTCGAGTTTATTCCGTCGGCCAATTTTCGTCGGCCGACCGATGAATATATATATTTTCGACGGCTTTCGGGCTATTTTTGACAGTTTGTGGCCGACAAAAATAAGCTATTTTGTTTTGTTGTAGTGACACGGTTGCAGCTGGATATTGACGGCAAGTTTGAGAAGGAAAGGTGAGAAACTAACTAATCCATATCACTCACTGACTAGTCCAGCCTAGGCAAGAATGGTTAATTTTGAATTTATTTTTGGTTCTAGCCAATGGTGTTCTGTGTGTGCTGTGAACTCCTCAAAGAAACGTTGATAAATAGCGCATGTGTGTACTAGAAATCTTTTGCATTACTTGAAAAGTGTGCCTGTATTATACAGATACCATTTATTAAAATAAATGCAGATTTCCTTTGTCTATGTTGAGCGTTGAGTCTTGAATTTTCCGTTCATATGTTCAGTGAAAATGATGGATCCTTCAACCTGCATACAACCACTTAATCAGCAATTTAAAATCTGGTCAAACAAGTCAACTTTTGGTCAACATTAAAAAGGTAGTATGTGATGAGTAATTTGCAACGGAGCCAAGTTTGAATTAATTAAAGAATATTTTGGACATATTTAAAGCCCTCAAATATTGAAACAAATACTCTATGAATCAAGGACTGACAGTGCAATGTTGAAGGGCTGACTTTGGGAGCTTTAAAAATGAGATTTCACTTATAAACTTTGGACAACAAGTACATTGCTGAGAAGAGGAATGTTGGACTATAAGAATGTGTCATTTGTTTATCTGAAAAGGATGGGCAAGGCATTTGAATTTGAATTCAAAATGTGCTGGATGGAAAAGAAGTCTGGAGAACTCTGAATTTCCTGACAACCGATGCAAGACCCAATGTTCAGAGCCAAATTTGAAAGAGCTGGAGGAAAAATTGAAAGAAATGTTTGACATGAATGTTGTAGAGGAATGTCCCCTCTGCAGGTTTGCTTTTGGCCAATGCGAATGATAAGAAAGAGGTGACGTTCAGAACATTCCGAGCCGAGTTGAGCTCGAGCGCCACTGCCCCACCGCCGACCACTGCATGGTAAAATTCATGCATGCCACGCGCCGACGAGCACTGCAGCCACGGGGCAAGTTACCAATCGGGACGTGGAGGATGCAGGGGCGGTAAAGATTTGAATAAATATTGCCTGAACCCATCCATTCAACCCCCTCCCGCCATTTCTTTCGTGCCGGCCTCCCCTTCATCTTCGATGACTCATCGTCGTCAAGCCCTTCCGAGCCGATTCCTTTCGCTCAGAGCTGTGCAAGCTCACCAACCACCCATCCCCATTTCCCCGAGCCATATATGTTCTTGTTTTCGCTGGAACCCGGCCATCTTCTTCAACCCCAAGCACCACCACTTCAGTCGCCGGTGAGCTAGGCTCTAGAGTTGTTTCCCTGGTGGTTTGAGTAGTGTTCTGTGTGGTGTGCGTGCCTGTGGTGCTAGTGCGGGTGCTTGTTGGCTTGGTGCGAGTCTGGACAAGCCAGAACGCCACCCTCGCCATTAAGCGCCGCTGCCGCGGGGAGCATAGCTCTAGCCATTCTTGGCCCCGAGCCTCTGCTCAAATAGGTTGTAGGGGTCGCGGGTGAGTCTGTGGAGTAGCTGTAGGGGCTGGTCTCGCCGTAGTTTGGCGTGGTGCCGTGGGCTGCTCCTCGTTGGAGTTCGGGCCACCGCCTTTCATAGCCATGAGCAGCTAGGTCCGGTCACCGGGGACCTCGCCGGCTGCGAGATCCGCAATCGACTAGGCCGTAAACCGGCGGTCAACAGCAGGCACACTGTGCCATGGACCGGACCCGCATGTTAGTCAGCGTGTGAGAGAGAGAGCGGGTTAGGTTCCCTCGTTTGGTTGAGCTAGCGCACTAGCTCTAAGCTTATCCACCTTATATAAGAGATAGCAAAGAGGTTACCTCTCCATTGGTTTGTCTTATAGCATATTGTTCAAAGCATCTCGGATCCTGCAACCCCTCTCACATTAATAAAGTAGGCTGCCCACTCACTTTTTCTGTATAAGCTAGCTCTTGAAGAAAATAGATAGTACACTCTCTCTCCACACCTTCTCTTTCTTCCATATATGCAAAATGATGAGTTGTAGTTCTATGAGCTAGCTGAGGTGGCTTTGTTGAAGGAGGTGTTAGGGTGAAAGTGCGTGAGAAAGGAGTTTTCAGGTGGGAAAATTTTAAAAATAGTTAAAGATTAGTTTAAATGCTTTAAAACTTGATTAAATTCCGTAAATTGTGGAAATGTTTAAAATAGTGAGACCAATTTTATTCGGTTTGTGTGATTTTCCTTTATGCACTAAAAATATAAAAACCCTTTGTTATTAATAAGGATTAATATTTAGAATAACAATAAATAGTAAATTAGGATTTTCTTAGTGTAGAATAATTCAAGCTAATTTTAATTAATAGTTCAAAAAAAATTTAAGGCTTAAATAATTAGGATAAAATGAGTTAGGGTTTTTAAAAGGGTAATTAGGTTTTGCATTGCAAATTTATCGTGAAGGAAAGTTGTAATTCAATTCTTTAAATGTTTTGCATGCACTACTAGAGTTAGAAGTTGCGGACGTCAGCGTCGAGTACATCGAGTTGTCACCCGATGGATTAGCAGGGGCGGGAGAGGTTATCGTGGTAGAGCACGATCTGGAACCCCAAGTCGAAGCTTCAGCTCCCGAAGCAGAGCAAGCCAAGCACCTGAGCATATACACCTACTAATTTTATTTAACTTAGTTTACTTGATATTCATTTATTGCATATGAATGCTTAGGTCTAGGAGTTCAATGAAAACCTATCTAGTGCATGTTGAACTTACTTGAATTAAGGACATCTTTGCCATCTACTCAGAAAGATCACTTTAACCATAGTCAATGCTTAGCTCCAGTTCTCTTTTATACCATCAAACCATGTTAGTAACTCAAGGTTCCTCTTGAATGCACTCAGTTGAGTATAAGGTATGATGGTCGTTGAGTACAGAGCAGAAGAGGTGTTCTAGCTCTGTCCACTTCCAGGATGAAAGAAATAAGGATCTATGGTATGTTCAACCTTGGATGAAGCTTTGAAAGCATTCCTCACATGCTGGCATATGGAACTAGTAAATCTATGTAACTCAGTCGATCTAGAATCTTGAACTAGGTTGTACCCCACTCAAAGTTGGAAGTTGGCGGGATCTGTCCTGAAAATCGTATTATGATCAGGCCCGACGGGTCCAATACGGGTTCGGGTAGACTTGGTTCAAGATTTAAGCAGGACAACCCGCTGTTTTCTCTTTATATGAAGATAGGGAAGTAAGCAACTAATTCTGATTTGCCGAAGACTTCCCCGTGGATTTGAGTCGATATCGAGAAAAGAATGATTTCGTGTCATTGTTATTCAAAATCTTACTCTCGGCAACTGAATCAGTCTTGAATGCATCACTAAGCTTCAACATGATCGTCTAGGTTTTTCTGCGAATTTAGTTTCCGCTGCTGTTGTCCGATCACCAGCAGCAGAGTCGACTACATCGGCCGAATGATCGGCCACATCACCATGATGCAGTTAATTCCAGTAGTGGAAATCAATCCACTCCTTGGAGTCACAAATACGGGATGATCAAGACTAATAACCATTCGTGGCGTCATTCAAGAAAAGCAAGCGACATCCCCGAGACCTAGAAGCACCGCAGCAAAGTGAAATTCATTGAAGATCAAAAGGAGCGGTAAGGAAAGAAAATTTCCGTCAAAAGTGGATCAAAAATCCATATCACTCAAAATTTAAGACAACGGATAAAAAAATGTCCCGCTCAACGGACTCTAAATTGGGCCCTTGCCCATCGTCATGTTCCAACAAAAGAATTTACAAGAAATCACACTAGGATTTCTCATTTTGTTTTTCTTAAGTTACAAAGCAACGTTATTATTTTAAATAAAATAATATAAATATAAATATACACACACTATTACAGAAAGGATCTTTGATCTTTGACATTTATCTTGGTCATAGTTGTGCTCGGGACTAATCTAGGCATTAATCCCGAATCCAATGGCTATGGGCGGGAGGGCTCTTTGGTCCCGATTGGAGCTACCAACGGGGACTAAAAGTCTATCTTTAGTTCTGGTTGGTGGCTCCAATCGGGATTAAAAGTCTAAACGTTTAGTCCTAGTTGGTGATACAAAACTTGGACTAAAGTGTCACCCTTTAGTCCCGGTTGGTGTTACCAGCCTGAATCAAAAGGTTCTCCACGGGTTAGTTCAAAAGAGTAGTATCTCAACTAGAGTCATATGTATTGTGTAGGTAAGGTGGCAAGGAAGCTATGTGCGAGGCAACAGATCTTATGTTTGAGTCCTAGGTGCGGAGTAATTTTCTTGTCTTGCATGGAACCTTTAGTACTGGGTGTGAGAACGGATCCGGATTCGTAGTCCCAGTTCCAAAACGAGGACTAAAAGAGGTTAGGAACCGGGACTATTAGCCGATTCTATAATAGTGATATATTCTTCTATTAGTACCTTCTAGGAGATAATATGTGATAATAGCTATATAGGTCTACCTAAATGGACGAATCCACATGCACAATCAATTCGGTGTTTCGTACGAAATCCAACAATTTAGAATACCATTACCAGCCCCCACTAATATCTGCTGCACTTTCTATTTTTACTCATCCCCCAGCTATACATCCTCCCGACCACTCAACACTACTCCCATCTCCTCGCAACCCGCCTAAGAGAAACTTTCTCCACCAACAATCAGATCACAAGAGCCCGAGCTCAAGCAAGCAGCAGGAGCAGCTCATCATCATGGATTCAACAGTTGCAGATTCCTCGCCATCTGTGGAGCAGGGATTCGAGGGACAGCCATACCCTGGGTTCTGGAGGCAGGTGACGCTGCGTTCCATGGCCATCGCGGCGGTGCTCGCGACCATCTTCTCTTTGGTCACGCTGCGGATCTACATGACCATTGGGGTCGTGGGGGCGCTCAATATGCCTGCGAACGTCCTCGGTTACTTCTCCGTGAAGAGCCTCGTCGCCATGCTGAGGCGCCATGGCATCGCTGCCGCACCGTTCACGCGCCAGGAGAACATCTTTCTCCAGACCTGTGTCATGACCTGCGTTAACATTGCGATCTCAGGTAAGGACGGGTAATGATAAAGAAATCTTTGTCTATATATCAGTTATTTCTGCCGTTGGAGTTTGATCAAGTTTTAGCTTTTCTTCTAGGTGGTTTGCCAAATTACATTATTGCAATGAATTCTCATGTAGCGAAATCTCTCAGTAATCATCCGGATGAGGAAGACATTATTGACCGCGTACCAACAGGAAAATATGCGCTATTCCTTTTCCTCACCGGCCTGGTGGCAGTAACGTCCATGCTGCCGCTGGTGCAGGTAAACTATTTTCCATTGACCAGGTCCCTATTATGTTCGCACTCTTCAGTAACAATGTGTATGACTGGTTTGCCAAAAGTCCTATGATCATGTTCAAACTCTTACTGATCTAATATGATTAACGCAAATGAGCTAAAAGCTACACTAATGTGATGATATATAGTATGTCAAGCATTGGAGGCTTAAAAACGCACTTACGCCACTTGGGAAAAGAACTATACGGCACTATTACGAAAAAAAACAGATAAAGAAACTTGATAATACCAGAATTTACGAGCCTTGTATCGGATGTCACACCCAATTTTGAAGTAATAAATTGAGTGATGCGCTAGGATCAAATTAACCGTAATCAAATAACAGAAGCAATATCACAAAATACCGTAGTCAAATAAGTGTTTCAATATCGCATTTATTCTATCAGCGGAACGACCAAACTCCGCAGGCAGCTGACTGAGGGAATATACACCTAGTACTTCTGAATATCCTCTGGAAACTCATCAAAATGGTCTTGTTCTGAGCAGCATTGTTTAGCAAAACTAAATAAAAGAGTACACCTTATGCAGGCAGCGAACCCCTCATCACAGGCCCCCCATGCGCTTTCTGGTAAGCTACTAACAAGATAGAGATATCTAATTACTTAGCCAAGACCCGAGCCATATACACCGCTAGAATCCTTAGCATTAGTATCGGGCAGTAACCCACGGTTAGTATCGGTTCCACGCTCGGAAGAGTCTGGGCGGTACTGGGTTGGCATATATTTAGTACCGGGCACAATACCCGGTACTTAATGGCGCATTTAGTACCGGCTGGTAACACCAATAGGTACTAAACTCGTTACCACGTAGGGCGGTTGAGGCGGCAGTTTAGTACCGGCTGGAGTTACCAACGGTACTAAACTCTTTATTTTTTATTTGTTTGCTTATCTTTCTTTTCTTTTCTTTTCCTTTTTAATTTTAATTCGAATTAGTATTCATATCCGTATTTGTATCTGTATGTAGCATAGCAAAGACTTATATATTATATATATACAATTTATATACACTTTAATATTACAAGAAGCCATATAAGTTGTTTCCTTACGAGTACTTCAAATATTACTAGTCTTCATCGTCGTCCTCGTCCCTGTTTGGATCAAGTTGACCCGCATTTATCCTATGATCCGCATAAAATTCTCGTTTGAGATTTATAACCTCATCCAGCAGGAATCCATAGAGTGCTTCTTAAATTGCTCTGGCTCTTTCCGGTTCGATGAGGTATTCTTTCATTCACCAAATCTATCACGTGCAAACATCATTATTTCAAATTAATACATGTATAGAATTAAATGAAAGAAATTGTTATTAATTTTTTACATACAATGAATTCTTGTTGCGTCATTCTCTTTGGACCGCAAAACTTGCATACGTAGTTGCCACATAAGTTATTTACTTCAGCCTGTCTCAAACACTATATATATATGGGTTATGAAATATTAATGGTGTTTAAAGAAATGGAACTAGATGTGCGAATTGTATTCATACCAGAAAGTTTGTTTTGATATAAAGCGCACTCTAGGTTGTAGGCGACTCCTATGTGCTTTTTGAAGAAGCGAGCCCATACTTTTTGGAGGATGTCAATGAGGTTTTGATATTCTTCTACCAGTTTTTTCTTAGGGTTGAACACCATAACTCGGGATCGATCAATCCCAATAGAGTGCAAGATCCAGTGAAAGCTGTTGATACAAATATATAGATGAAATGTTGGATATACTTATTATCAAATTGAACGGATGGAAAAAAGAGTTGAAGGACTTACTTGAATTTGTACGGCAACAGAATGAATGTACAAGTATGTTGCAAATCCAAGGCCATGAATATATTATTCTCGATCTGATTTGGCCATTTGAGTACATTATTCATATTTATAACATCTGGGTCCATGAAGCCGATGTTATAATATCCCCCCTTCTTCAGCATTCTAGCACCTTCATCCTACATGATACAAAACAAAAGAGGGGATGATAAAGCACTGAAGTAGTAGAGCTAGAATATAGAAATGAGAGAAAATACTTACGTAACAAATACACTGACAAGTGACTTGTCTAGGGCATCTTGATGGTATAGAAACCAAAGACTCTAAAACTTGATCCATACGTCAACTAGCCTCCGATGTAAATGGCTATGTTTAACCCGAGCTGCGAACATTACGTCTCCATCTGTAGAGGTCTTCAAGTACCATTTATGTAACTTACACATTCTCGTTGGTAGCATATTTAGCAACTCTGGCCACATAAGAGGTTCCCCGCATACAAATGGTTTTCTTCCTGCCCCTGGGTGAATCGGGATTGGATCCTCCCCTCGGAGTTGAGATTTTGTGAGTTTCGTTTCCGCCACAAAGTCGGTCGTAGCTTCATTCTCTTTTGAAAATACTTGGAGTGGAGGTATCGATGGTTGGGGTTGTTCTCCGAGCTAGGGAATGTTGTTGTACTGATGATTACCCTTCTTCTAATAAGACTTCATGACTGAGCAGTCATAGTCCAACAATGTTTCTTTCTCCCTTGGTTGGCACATGGCTACGAAGAAATTCTGCCCGGCTGGATCCACTGGTTGCTTCAGCTCAGGCTTCTTTGGTGCGAAGTGATCGGTAACCTCTTTTCTCACGTGCGCATGCAATTCCTCGTTAGTCATTTCGTATGCTAACTTTGGAGGTGGAGGCTTCTCTTTCTTCTTAGCTGGGTTCTTCTTCACCTTAGGAGGTGGCGCTGGCGGGACCCAAGCCTTTGCGTTCTTCTTCACCTTAGGAGGTGGCGGACTCATGCTGGGGTCCCTTTGAGCGGCTGGTGATGGCGGATCCATGCTAGGATCCCTTTGTGGAGATAGTGACGGCAGATACATACTGGGGGCCCTTTGTGCGGGTGGTGATGGCGGACCCATGCTGTTTGGTGGCGTTGGCCATCTTAGCCTTGCTTTCAGAGCCGATGCTGCGGAATCTGTGGTTCCTTGTGGAAATCTTATGTAGCGCTTGTTCCAACAAATCCACGTGTGCAGGGCATGTTGTAGTTCCTCTTCACCATCGCCTCTAGGGATCTCGAGGTCAAGGTCTTCCCATCCTTTCTCGACTCGGTCAACCATGACTCTATCATAACCTTCAGGAATCGACGCGCCATGAATTGTCCTGCCTTGGATAGGTACTTTAGCAATACCATGAGCCACTACTTTGATCTTTTTCCTTTGCTGATAAAGAAGCTCGTAGGGGGTCCTCACAGTGATGTCGTCCACGGGGTAATGTTGTTGGTTGTCCGCAACCATTTTAGTTTGGTCTCCGGATTAGCCATTTCTACGGATTAAACATTAATTACTCATCACACATATTTGACACATAATGAAGGATGCAATTTGGTAATAAAATATTAGCATGATAAAAAAAGTCATGGATGTAGTTGCAAAACTATTTCTATGGATTAAACAAAATTAAGAATCAACAATAATGGCACACTTGGAAATATGCATGGCAAATAAAACCACTTCAAAAATATAAAATTATTAGCATAATGATATATACACATGTCACTTGAAAATAATTGTAAAAAAATCACTCTACATTTGCCACATGCAAACTATCCAAAAAACCTTCTCTCCAATTCAAGTCATCACTTCTATATCTCAAATGAATGTATAAATCAAAAATTGTGCTCATTGTCACTAATTCTAAAAATCACAAATCTCACTAGCTGTAAAGCATGAAACGAAGCATAAAGACCATCAAAGAACAGAGGATGAAGATGCTAACCTTTTGAGCACTTGGATTAGTAAAATCCCCACAAATCTTGAGAAAAATGGGTAGCACCTCCTCTATAAAACGCCATGGAGAGGAAGAAGCTAGCCCGAGCTCGGTCACATGGTTGGCTCAGGCTCGGGGAGGAAGAAAGGTGCTGGTATAGAGAAAGCAGATTAGTACCGGCTGGTGGCTCCAGCCGGTACTACATCTCTCAACTTAGTACCGGCTGTAGCCGCCAGCCGGTACGAAATGCTTGTCAGACCCAGGCACATGGGACTGCCCACATGGCACACTTCTCCTAGGATACAGGATGGGACATGGCCCACGCCCTACATCTATTGTAACTACTCCTAATGCAGTAGGATTACTCATACAGTAGTAGAACTAGTCGGACACGGTTGGAAACTACCCGAGAAATACTCGGGTAGGTCCCCTGGGCTTGTTCCCAATTAGGACTTCCATGTAAACCTGTCCCCCTAGACTATATAAGGGCGGACAGGGACCCCCTTGGGGATAATCATCATCAAAGGCAATACAAACCACACAGAACATAGAGTATTACACTCTTGGCGGCCCGAACCTATCTAAAACCTTGTGTTCCTCTGCACCTTCGAGTTCCTGATCTCGGCAACACCCTACCTACAAACTCACCACCCTAAGAGTATCCCTCGGTGGGCGTGGTGGTAAAATACCGACAGCTAGCGCGCCAGGTAGGGTTGTTCATAGAGCATCCACCGGAGAATTCGATAGCATCCTTCAACTTCACCAGCGCTGTGCTCGACGAGGGCACAACCTATATCTTCGGCTCCTAGATCTGCGTCGCCAATGGTTTGGGTGGCTTCAACAGCCACCTAGCCAACTTCAAGGAGTCGGAGGCCTCTCTATCAACTTGAAGCAGCGATCTGGACGACTTCATCGGCTACCTCGACGAGATGATGCTTCCCAATCTAGCCCAGCAGATAAAAAAGATGTCCATTTTCAACACGACTTCCACTTGTGACACACTAGATCTATTCAGGTCAGATTCAAACCGATCCGAAAAGACCTCATGATCTAAATCCCTCTCCGACTTGGATGAGGATTTTGATCTACTGCTCAAGATCAAGGACGTGGGAGCCACCACTTGTCGGGCGGCCCCTATTTTCGACTTTCACTCGGACTCCAACGAAGAGTACTCCCCTCGCAGTACCACACCTTCAAGCCGATCCCGAGAAGGACTCGGAGACGAGGGAGTCACCACTCGTCGGGCGACCCCCCCCCCCCTTGAAAACCACCCGCAACCTGATGGCCACTCCAAATCATTTTTGGGCAGCCATCTAGGTTTAACCATCACATCAAAGCCACAAGGATGTTTCGCGTACTGGAGGGCTTTGAGCCCTCCGAACTACTTGATTGCGAGTCCCGCCTTGTGGCCTTCAAGCAGGAACTACCCTTCCAGGAGGGTAGACCCCTTTCTCCCATTGCGGAAGAAGGAGAAAGTAGCACAGAGCCACTCAACTACAGCCTTAGGGCTAACCACTAGCCGGATCATCAAGTCTACATGGCCTACCTTTACAATGCGGAGGAAGACGAGCTGGAACCCCAGTACGACAATGAACAACTCGCGAACGTCTCAGCCAAAGAGCCCACAGTTGGCGCTCCCCAAGACGAAGATGAGGAGCACTGAAGGATTTGGTGGGCAAAGAACACCAAGCACGCGCAATGCAGGCGCAACGCGCAGAATCGCGCCCGTGTACCAAGGGATCTTAACAATGCTTTTGCAGCAATTGCAGATCGCGAGTACCGTATGCTGATTGGCGCCATCGCAGAAGCAGCACTCCTAGCTCAACAACTCCCACCCAATCCTAGCTCAACAACTCCCACTCAGAATCAGCGCTCGAGGTCTGAGCGCCATGGTGATACCGCGCTGGTCAGTCGCACCCCTGGAGGAGGCCATGGGAGTCGGAGAAACGACAACCGCCAGCGCAACGAGGGCCACCCGTCCGTGCGTGGCAACAACAAAGAAGTACAACAACCCCCTCGCAACCAGCGTGGGGCAAGGCATCACGGCCAAGATCTGGTCGAGGCCAACCTCCACGACACTCCCACAATGGACCTCAGGCAGAAGATTAATGAAGGCCACGATGCGCGGCTTGTCATTGAAGCGAGGAGAAGGGACCATACCGGCAGGCACCACGATGACGATGACAGCAACCGCTTCCCCGCCTTCACCACCAGCATCACCGACAAGTCCTATCCAAAGGACTTCAAACCAGTCGGAATCCCCAAGTATGATGGTAAGCAGGACCCATGCTAGTGGATTTTATGCTACTCCGTTGCTATTGAAGTTTCAGGGGGATCCAACTCCACCAAAGCTCTCTACTTCCCGGTGGCTCTGGAGTCCGCGCCCCTCACGTGGCTTGAAAGCCTCAAGCCAAACTCCATCGACTCGTGGAAGGACCTCAAGCGGGCCTTCATCAACAACTTCCATGCATCCATGATCACGCGCGGGCACTCGCCAAGACCTGTCCTAGGTGAAGCAAGAGATGAACAAGATCCTATGGTCCTACACATGATATTTCTTCGAGACGCACGCCACCATCGCCAACATCACCGATGAGGACGTCATCTGTTGCTTTCAAAATAGGCTCTTCTCGAAGAACACGTACCACGACTTCGGGCGCAACCGCCTGACTACTACCGTGGAGCTGCACGACATGATGGCACGGTGGGCTGACCAAGAGGATGAGGAAAATGACCGCTTCCCCAAGCGTAACCATGACAACAAGGCAATGGCAACGACCACTTTGACAAAAGCCAGCGGAACCATTCGGGGAACACCCGTAAGCGCAAGCTAGACCATGAAGTCACGGCTGTCGTGCGCAACCCGCGGGGCAAGAAGTCAGGGAATAACCACTTGGAATACGAGCAAGTTTTGCACAAATAATGCCCGATACACCTGAAGTCGTGGCACACACTCTTCATGTGCGTCACCATCCGCAAATCAGTTAATGCACCACCCCTCCATCAAGCAAGAAAGCCAAAGGACAAGGAGGATGACGAAGGAGGTGACAAGTCGGGGGCTCAAGACTTCCAGGATCCGAAGAATGTCATCAACGTCATCTTCAGCGGAGACGGCGAATTCCCCTCCAAGCGCGCACAGAAGCTAACCCTGCGCGAAATAGTCTCTGTGGAGCCGGCCACGACAAGGCCTCTAAGATACAGCAAGGTCCCAATCTCCTTTTCCAGGGACGATCAATGGACCAGCTTCTCCGAGCTGGGAAAATTCCCGCTCTTCCTACACTCTATCGTGGCGGGCTCACAACTCACTCGAGTACTCATCGATGGCAGGAGCGGCCTCAACCTGCTTTTCACGAGTACTCTGAAGAAGATGGGACTGGACATCTCCGATATGCTCACTCCCAGCAAAGCTCCTTTCTATGGCATCATCCCGGATAACGCGGCTACACCACTTGGGTTAGTGGTCTGCTAGTCACCTTTGGGACAAAAGACAACTACTGCACCGAGTCAAATTCATCCTTGGCAGACCGACACTAGTCAAATTCATGGTCGTGCCTCACTACGTCTACCTACTACTCAAGATGCCAGGCAAGACAGGTGTACTCACACTCCGTGGTGTCCTGAAGAAGTCGTACGACTGTGACCAGGGGGCGATCGAGTACGCCACGACTTCACGCGTGCCAAAGCTATCTGCAGAAGTACTCGTGGTTGTGCTGAAGCTGACCAACACAGAGATGGAGATCTCCAACCAGCGGCCTAGCCAGTCGAGGACTAAACCCAACCCCAACGACGTTGGCATCAAGACCATCCAGTTGCAAGAGGGCAACCCGTCCAAAACTACTTTGATCAAGGGTGGCTTAGGCGACAAATAGGAAAGTGCGCTTGTCAGCTTCCTTACGGCTAATCGGGACATATTCGCGTGGAAACCAGCGGATATGCTAGGGGTGCCCAAGGAGTTGATTGAGCATTGCCTAAAAGTCAACCTTAAAGCCACTCCAAAAAAGCAACGACTACGACAATTTGCCCCCGACAAGAGGGAGGCCGTCAAGAAAGAGTTAGCAAAACTACTCGTGGCTGGTTTTATTAAAGAAGTATACCACCCCGAGTGGCTAGCTAACCCTATACTTGTATTGAAAAAGAATAACAATCAATGGAGGATGTATGTGGATTATACTGATCTTAATAAACACTGCCCGAACGACCCTTTCGCGCTCTCACGCATCGACCAAGTCATCGACTCCACGGCTGGTTGCGTCTTGCTCTCCTTCCTCGA
This sequence comes from Panicum hallii, assembly GCF_002211085.1. NCBI lineage: Eukaryota > Viridiplantae > Streptophyta > Magnoliopsida > Poales > Poaceae > Panicum > Panicum hallii. The sequence continues at coordinate 33,759,508 of NC_038044.1, read as the reverse complement.
CTCCTACTCGAGCTACCATTAGATAGCTCTCAAAGAGGAAGACTAGATCAAAACAGCATTCATCACCCCCTTTGGAGCATACGCATATACTACAATGTCATTCGGGTTGAAGAATGTAAGAGCCACTTACCAACGGGCTACCCAACTGTGCCTTGCAGATCAGCTACACTACAATGTTGAAGCTTACATGGATGACATGGTCATCAAGACCAGATCCCATGACGAGTTCATCGCTGATCTCGAGGAGACGTTCAACAGCTTGCAACAGTTTTGATGGAAGCTTAACTCGACAAAGTGCGTCTTTGGCGTGCCTCAAGGAAAACTACTCGGGTTCATAGTAAGTCACCCTGGGATCGAAGAAAATCCGGAGAAGATCAACGCCATCATAGCCATGGATGCTCCAAAGATGATCAAGGATGTCCAGAAGCTCATTGGCTGCATGGCAGCTTTGAATCGATTCATCTCCCGACTTGGAGAAAGGGGCCTACCCTTCTTCAAATTGCTCAAGCTCCATGACAAGTTCAAGTAGATCGAGGAGGCAAATCAGGTGCTGCAAGATCTCAAGCACCATTTGCAGTCGCCACCCATCCTGACTGCCCCCCAACTAGGCGAGAACCTGCTCCTCTACATCATTGCGACTACTCACATCGTCAGTACGGCAATAGTGGTGGAACAACAAGAAGAAGGCCACGCCTTCGGGGTCTAGTGAGCAGTTTACTTCATCAGCGAAGTCCTCTCTGAATCTAAGGTTCTTTACCCAATGATTCAGAAAATACTTTATGGTATACTCATCACTTTCAGGAATCTTCGCCACTATTTTGATGCATACAATATCCTGGTGGTCTCTGACTTCCCATTGGCGGATATCCTCCACAACCGGGAGGAGTGGAGCTAGGAGCCCTCACACTCAACTTCAAGCCCCGGACAGCCATCAAGTCGCAGGCACTAGTCGATTTCACGGTGGAGTGGCGAGAAAACCAAGTGGAAGCCCCAACCAACTAGCTAGAGCATTGGGTTATGTATTTCGACGGCTCACTCAAGCTCGATGGCGGTGGTGCGGGAGTACTTTTCATCAACCCGAGAGGAGAACAACTCAAGTACGTGTTTCAAATACTATTTGAGGTCTCTAACAACGAGGTCGAGTATGAGGCACTATGGCACGGGCTATGCCTGGCAATCTCTCTAGGCATCAAGCGACTACTCATCTACGGTGATTCCTTACTGGTGGTTCAACGAGTCAATAAAGAGTGGGACATCAACAAGGACACCTTGGACACCTACGTCACAAAAATATACAAGCTTGAGAAAAAGTTCTCAGGTCTGGAAATTCACCATGTGGTTCGTGACAACAATGTGGGCGTGGATGTGCTCTCCAAACTGGATTCTGATCGAGCTAACGTCCCACCGGGAGTTTTCGTTCATGAGTTGCATCACCCTTCCATCAGGGCAGCAGGCTCAAGTTCCATCACTCAGGGTCCCAAGGAACCCGACCGAGAGGTCTTGATGATCGAGGTCGACTAGAGGGTGGCCTTCATCGACTACATCCAGGACCATAAACTACCCCCCGGCATCGACCCAAAAAGTGCCGAAGCTACTCGCATCCTACAGCGTAGCAAAGTGTATGTTCTAGTCGGGGGCAATCTGTACAAGCGTGGATCGGCATCAGGCATACTCATGAAGTGTGTCAGCACGAAGGAGGGCAAAAGAGATACTCGAAGATATTCACGAAGGCGTGTGCGGGAACCACGCTGCTTCATGCACACTAGTCGGCAAGGCATTTCGATCTGGTTTCTACTGGCCGACTGCTTTGGCAGATGCCGAAGCACTTGTTCGCCGGTGCACCAACTGCCAATTCTTTGGCAAACTGCCCCATGTTTCGGCTCATAACCTCATCACCATACCACCTTCATGGTCATTTGCATGCTAGGGCCTGGACATGATAGGGCCCTTAGCAACTATGCCAGGAAGTTTCACACATGTGTTGATGGCCATCGACAATTTTACCAAGTGGATCGAGTATAAGCTAATTGCAACGCTCACTGCAGATCGAGTGGTTACTTTCATCTGTTACATCTTACACCGCTTTGGCTTTCCCAACACCATTATCATAGATTTGGCATCCACTTTCCACTCGCATCAGTTCTCGGATTTCTATGAACGCAGCTCCATTGAAGTCAAATACGTTTCAGTGGCTCACCCGCGGGCCAATGGCCAGGTTGAGCGCGCCAATGGGCTGATTCTGGATGGATTGAAGAAACGACTCTATGACAAGAATAGTAAAAAGGGCGGCAAGTGGATCAATGAGATCTCATCAATAATCCGGGGGCTTCACACACAGCCAAGCAAAGTCATAGGCCAGTCACCTTTTATTTCTTGTGTACGGGTCCAAAGCTATATTACCAGCTGATATGATGTGGAACTCTCCATGACTGGAGATGTTTGAAGAAGGCGAGGCTGACAATGTAAGATATCTCGAGCTTGACTCAACTAAGGAAATCTGATGCAATGCATTGCTCCAATCGGCCCGCTACTTACAAGGAGTCCATCATTATCATGACAGGAACATTCAACGACGCTCTTTCAATGTTGGAGACATGGTTCTTCGATGAATCCAGGATGATACCGAGCTACACAAGCTTAATTCACGGTGGGAAGGATCTTTCATTATGCACAAGGTTATAGGCTCATCGCTTACAGTACCCAGATGGCCAGGAGGTACCAAATTCTTAGAATATTTAACATCTAGGATGTTTTTATCCTTGATCAACTGGGACATGTTCTATTGGTGCCTGGAGATTGATACTTCCAGTACAACTCTGTTTTACCAGTTTACGACTGGTATTACATGTATGTTGGCTGAAGGGGTCTTGCTCCCTTACTTCCAGTAACTAATTACTAGTTCCCGACTAGTATCTTGGATTACTGAAGGGGCCTTGTGCTCATACTTCCAGTACAATGCTATTTTACTGGTTTACAACTGGTACTACACGCAAGTCTGCTGAAGGGGCCTCTCTCCCTTATTTTCCAGTAACATATTACTTGTTTTCGACTTGTACACTATGTTATTGAAGGGGCCTCGCTCCCATGACAAGAAGTCTACTACTTCGACTATTCATCTTGACCGCAATCCTAGTTGGGATCGACTCCGACTAGATGGCTTCATCGACCGGTCAAGACTCAGTAGCTACTTGTCCAATGCCTGGACTCGGGGGCTAGCACCACCGTTCCGTTACGACTGCTTTATGCTTCTTGTCTGGCTCTTGGCTCGGGGGCTTGATGGGACAAGGCACCCAACGTGCCTCAATGGACAGCTCTCATGTCTACATGCTGGATGTTGTACAATTACTCAACAATACCCAATCCAAGAGTCTTTTTAAGATTTATCTTGGGTAGATGTTTGTTAACCATTATTTTAGGGATTTTATTCTGAAATAAGGGGTTTGTTCAAATTATTACCCAGAGGACTTATTTAGTCATTGGTTTAGGGCACAAAGATTGATTTGAGAGGTAATTTTGGGGTGTTTGTTGGGGATGCTATCTGTTTAACCATTTTTTCAGGGAATTCATCCCGAAAAAAGAGGTTTCAAGATTTACTACACCAATTTGCCCATGTTCACCATCAAATCTTTACCATCATATATTGCATGCCACGATTCTTTGGATCCTTAATTCCAAAACTTAGAGATTTGGATTCACGGCTCGGAGGCTGCGGGACACGTGTCATCAGCGACTTATTTTCAAATTTGCTAGAAGATAAGGATAGAAGACTCAAGATTAAATTGACTCTCAGCCTGATTCTACGAGTCAACCTAAGGCTCGAGGGCTATTCCATATGGAGTGCGAGTTTAATCGCACCCCATATAAAGAAGATTGGACAACTACTCGAGGCATGAGCACCTCACAGCCTCGACGCAGCCAAGGAAGTACTCGGTGGACATCTTCAAGATGAAGTTCAGGAGAACTCGAAGATGCCTTGAGAAGTACTCAGAGGCCTGCAGTACTCGGCTACGAAGAGCTCGGGGGCTTGTCAGACCCGGGCACACGGGACTGCCCACGTGGCACACTTCTCCTAGGATACGGGATGGAACATGGCCCACACCCTACATCTACTGTAACTACTCGTAATGCAGTAGGATTACTCGTGCAGTAGTGGAACTAGTTAGACACGGTAGGAAACTACCCGAGAAATACTCGGATAGGACTCCTGGGCTTGTACCCAACTAGGACTTCCATGTAAACCTGTCCCCCTAGACTATATAAGGGCGGATAGGGACCCCCTCGGGGACAATCATCATCAAAAGCAATATAAACCACTCAGGACGTTGGGTATTATACTTTCGGCGGTCCGAACCTCTCCAAAGCCTTGTGTTCCTTTGCATCTTCGAGTTCCTGATCTCGGTGATACCCTACCTACAAACTCACCACCCCGGGGTATCCCTCGGTGGGCGTGGTGGTAAAACACAGACAATGCCCTAGGCAACATTTAGTACCAGCTGGAGCCACTAGCCGGTATTAAGTTGCCATCGGGGGAATCTAGTTGTTGCCCCCCCCCCCCCCCCCCGGCGTTTGTAGAGCACTTTAGTGCCGGCTGGTGGCTCAAGCCGGTAATAAATGGTTCTCGGGGGCACTGTTCTTATGGCCCGGTACTAAATGTGTGAGTTAGTACCGGCTGAAAAACAACCAGTACTAACGGCCGCAGACGAATGGTAACTTCTGCGATAGTGATAGTTCATGTGGTTGCACTATTTTCCCGGGTGGTTCTCCATGTATCAAGTATCATTTTCATAAACCACCCATAACCATAGTTTAGCAAGTAAGCGAGCTACCCAAGTAAATAAATACAGAACCCGACTTTCAAGGACATGGATGATCAATATGGACAAATAGGGATCCGTCAAATTAATGCATGCAAGTGTATAAATAAATAAAGGTTATTAGGACAAAATATGGTCAAGGAATATACTTGCCTTCCTCATTCCCTTGCTGCTGCTTAGTCTCATCAAATTCTTGCTCTTAGAAGTTCTCGAACGGCTCCTCGTCTACTCATCACAATCAAACAATAGCAACAACAAACAAATAGAAACAAATTAAAATAGTACACCAGTCATGGAAAAATAGAGGTAAGAAGCTTGAAAACTCATTCTACACGTTACCACAATCAAAACGGTACTAAGAACGCTTAAAACATGCTTAAATTGCTAAAGATACGCTAAAAAGGCTCTGCAGGAGCTTAAATACGAGAAAAACTAACTAAAAGGGCTAAACAGAAAGAAACTAGGGCCTAAAATAAAATTTTGTAAAAATACATGTGAGCTAACATGCTAAAAACCAAGGATGGCGGGTTCAATTTTAAAAGAGTGCAGGGGGTTTTTAGAAAGAAACAAGACTGAAATTGATTTACTTTTTAATAGATAAGGACAACAGTTGATTTCAGCAAAACTCAGGGTTGTTTCTGCAAAAATGCTAGGTCTGACCGCGGCTGGCTGGTTTGATTGGAGGGCTGCTAGGGGGCGTCGTCAGATCTTGATCCAACGCCCGCTAGCGCCCGCGCAGCCAGCGGCGGCGCTACCGCAGCGGAACACCGGCGAGCGGCGGCAGAGCGCTGGTCAGGGCACAAATTGTGTCGAAGGGCACAAAGAGAGAGCACGGAGCAACGAAGCTAACTAGGGGGTTTGAAGGCCTCGGTGGGGCGGCGGCGGCGGCTGACGACGACCGTGCACGGCGGAGGATCTCCGTCTAGCGATGAGACATGCGATACGGGGCGAAAAAAGGGCGGCAAAAGGGTCGGGGAGTTTCTCCGGCTCACCAGCAAGCTTGTAGTGGTGACGGCGTGGTCGGAAGTGCGGCGGAGCAGCAGATCGGCGGCGAGGTGCGGCGGGCTCGAAGGTTGGTGGTGGTGGCGCACGTGTGCGACGGCTAGGGAGAAAAGAAAGGGCGGGGGGCAAAGGGGGCTGGCTGTTGCGGGGCTAAAGGAGGCTCTGCGCAAGGCGAAGACGGGCTGACCTCGGCGTGCGCACAGTGGTCCCGGGGCGGCCGGGTCCGAACCGAGCTCGGCTTGGGGAGGGGGAAGGAGCTGATGGGCGGGGCCTGCCCGTTAGTAGGGGAAGGGGAGGGAAGAAGAGAGGAAGTGGGTATGAGTTGGGCCGCTGCTGGGCCAAAAGAGAAGGGGGGAAGCTCGGCCCGAGCTGTAAAAAGAAGAGACGAGGGGGAGGGGGACAGGCCGGTGGGAGAGAAGGTGGCCGGCGGTCCAGTTAGAGAAAGAAAATGAAAAAAGAAGGAAAATGGGGAAATGAAAATGAAAAAGGAGCTTTTCGTTGATCAGAAAACGAAATACAATGAAATAAAATCGTAAAAAATAGAATTAAATCCTAGAAAATTTGGAAAAAAATTCTGTAAAGCTTTTAGAACTCAAACATCATCAATCAAAAATAAAATAACACCAGTATGAATGCAACAAATCAATTTGGAGCCTATGGTGTGTTAAATATTTCAAAATTAATTATTTTGAAACCTGAAAATTATAGAACTAAGCTACACACTTCCAAAAAATAAATTTTACGGTGTTACATCGGAGATCTAAAAGAACTGAGAAGAATCTGCTTACATGAAACCTAATTCAGTAAAACAAGCATGCAAAACCGAACGCCGCTATCATCATATGGCAACGTTGATCCAAAGAAAGGAGCTCAGCCATTGGAGTACCACTCTGTCACCAACAGTACTGACTGCTGAACATAGGGAAGAAGCATAATACACATTGACCTTATACTTTTTCGGTTGTTCTGTCTGAATCAAGCAAATTCAGCAGTACAAAGAATAAACTATTGTATTTGTGTTGTGTATGAAGTTTTCAATTCAGATCTCAGAGAATATTTATAGTTAGAGAATATAAATCTTCAGAAAAAAAATCTCTCGCATCTGAAAGCACTTTTCGACTGCCACAAAAAGTAAGCAAGTGGATTCCAACCTGAATTTTCTCAAACTTCTGTTGCAGTCTGTAACACTGCTTTGCCGTGATAGCTTAGAACATTGTCAGATAACTTTGCCGTGACAGCTTAGAACATTGTCAGATAACTTTTCTTGTAAGTGGACTCCATTCATTTATTCTTCATTGATGTTTTACCATGTATATCTAGCACTTACATCATGGTCATTGTCACATTCATCCTACAGTTTTCTTTGATTACTGTGCTATATTTTTTGTTGGAAACTTGTAACATTGGAATCGTGGAAATTTTAGAATCAATGTTCATATGTGCTGTTTAAATAATAACACCACTCACCCACTTTGAAGCAACAAAATAAGGGAACATGGAAACATGGATACATCTCCCTTGTTTCTCTCTCTAGCAAAACATTGCGAGCTGATCTTATCTGAAGGAATGGTAAAACAAAAAAAAAATACTCAGGGACACCAGCTAATCACTTGCTCACAGTCACACGTGCGACTCACTGTTGGGTTTCCCCCCTCTCTATAGGTTATGATTGTCGACTACAGATTGCCCTTCCCAACAGGCTCTGTTGTGGCTCATCTTATCAATAGTTTTCACACCCCTCAAGGAGCTTATGTGGCAAAGTAAAGTTCTATCCTTTCTGAATATAGAATGAAAGTCATGGGATTTATATCTTGTTTTGGCACCTTGCAGTAATATTCCTCATCTGTTCAGGATGCAGGTTGCAGCTATATTCAAAACGTTTCTGGGAAGCTTTTCTTGGTCTATGTTTCAATGGTTCTATAGTGGTGGTGAACACTGTGGATTTCAGTCCTTTCCAATGTTTGGACTAGAGCTATATAAGCGTAGGTGGGAAATCTATTCCAAATTATTTCATCGACAAATATCTGCATACTAGGCATTTCAAGAAGTGACCAACACATCATTTATTACTACCTCGGGTCATTATAATAAACACTTCGAACAAAATCAGGTCAAACATCAAAAACTTTGACCATAAAGAGTATATATTTTGGTTTGGAAAAAAAATAAATCTTGGGTGTAGAATTATCTTGGAAAGCACTTGCATGATGTTCTATGTATTCCAGATATTTTAACTAAACTCTAATTTAAAAACCGTGCTCAAATGGAAAGGGTCTCGTCAACTATTTTTAACTCGAGGTACTAGTATTGATAGCCAATGATTTAAAAGGTCACATCTCATGTGTCTTGCATGATGTTCTATGAGGTTATTTTACCATCCTTTAACAAGTACAGCTGATCATAATATTAGTACTAAAAGTTGGTACCTTAGGTACCAAATTCAAAAAATGATTTTTGAACCCCTTGGCATCTTTCCCAGGATCATAGCATAACTCTTTTGTTGAACATGTACTCCCTCCGCCCTACGAGGAATGCAATATAATCTCACTTTTTTCAAACAAATTAGTATATAGTGGCATAAAAAGACCCATGCTCTTATTTATTGGCTGTATGCAACTAAAAACACTTCCAAAAATCACGGCTCCAAGTTAGTTTTTTATGCAAATCAGATCTGACCATTTAATTTGGCAGTAGTTGTGGTCCAATTGTAGAACTCCATTCTTTTGTGGGATTTTTTTTTTTAAATGTCAGTATTGCATTTTCCATGAGACGGAGGGGAGTACGTAATTGTATATATTACTCGAAATCCTAATATATGATTTTTATACTTACAGATTCTTTTTTGATTTCTCTCCATCATTTGTTGGTTTGGGTATGATTGTCCCCCATGTTGTAAACTTCGGGTTGCTTTTTGGAGCAATCACCTCCTGGGGAATATTATTTCCTTTCCTTGACAGCAAAAGAGGGCAATGGTATCACACTGACAGTACTACAAGTTTGAATGGAGCGAATGGATATAAGGTACACATAATTTTTTTGTATTTTAATCTCTTTATTCTAATTTTCTTCCAAGAAAATTGCAATGTTAAAGAAAATTAGAATTTAACTAGAATTATATGTACCTTTAACATTATAATTGCATCTTTATTCTTATATTTGCATCTTTATTCGAATGGAAAGCTTGTCCTAAAATCTTTTGTTTACCAAACTATACCAGGCCCCCCTTATATAAAAATAAATCCTCTCTCTCTCTCTCACAAACACACATACACCCACACACACACTTCTTCAAACAAAGACAGCAGTAGAGAAAATTATCAACCAAATAGTAATCAAACAGGCACGGGCATACAGTACACAGATAGAAGTATACAATATAATCTTAGTTATTAGCATGGCCAACTGAAGAAACAACAGTTATTAGGCTTTATACCCTAGTTACTTATCCAACCTAGAATCCAAGTGCATACATGCATGGCTGTGTTTAGCAAAGTTATGGCTTCATCTATCTACACTATAAAGGCACGCCATGGATTTTTTGGGTGGCAGGTCTGTTTCAATCTCGGCCATATGGATCTTATCTAATGGCCAACAACTTTCAGGTAGTTGATGGTTAACCATGCACTATATTTATTAGAAACCATACTCTTGATTTAAAATGCAATTGATTGCTATTTAGAAATTAGTGAAAACCACGCATTTGATTTGTGAGGCAATCAATTTCATAACTCATTGTGAAGCCATAGTATCCAATTAGGTTAAGGCGATGTTCCATTTGGTAAACATTTTAGGCCAAAGAGAGACTAAATCTTCTATCTCGTATGGCAGATTTTTATTGGCATAACAATGATTATCACTGAGGGAATTTTCAACTTCATTAAACTCCTTTCTGTGAGTTCAATCGACTACTACAAGAAGAGCCAAGAAAATGATTCAGGGAAGATCAAATATATGTTGACAAGTCCCAGCCTTAACTATGATGATCGGAAAAGGCTTGAGGTACTTGCTGGCAATCAAATCCCTCTTTTTTTACCAGTGGCCGGATATATTGGATGCGCCATAATTTGTTCAGTCGCTATCCCTTGGATCTTCCATCATGTTACGTTCTATCACATGGCCTTATTGTTTGTCATTCTTCCTATTTTTACCTTCTGCAATACATACGGAACGGGACTCACAGATTGGTCAGTTGCACAAACTTATGCAAGGTTTCTGCTCTTCATCATAGCTGCATTGATTGCAAAACCAGGTGCCATTATCGCTAGCCTTGCAGTCTCTGGCGTGGCTGTGGCAGCTCTTAATGTTTCTTCACAGGCCATGCAAGACCTCAAGACTGGTTATATGACTCTGACTAATCCAAGAGCTGTAGTGGCTGGGCATATCTACGGTGTGCTAATTGGTTCTATCATTAACCCATGCATCTTTCTTGCCTTCGAGGCAAACGCTAAAGATACTGCTCCCATTGGTTCAAAGGATTCAGGGTACCCATGCCCCTCCGCATCGATCTATCGTGCCATTGGGCTACTTGGTAAGAGAGGATTGGATCAGCTCCCGGATCACTGCATCACCTTTTGTTTGGTTACATTCTTGATAACACTAGCTGTCGAAACACTTAGATTAGTGTCGCAGAAAAATGATTGGAATTTACAAAATTTCATCCCTTGCATCACAGCAATAGCACTACCATACCTGACTGGACCTTACTACAGCATAGATATGACCCTAGGTAGTGTCCTGTTAATCATTTGGGGTCAAATGAACAGACAAAGTGCCGAATTATTGTCGTCGGCAGTTGCAGCAGGCTTAATATGTGGAGATGGAATATGGGCTCTGCCATCATCAATACTCAGCATCTCCAATGTACATCCACCAATCTGCATGAAGTTTCTTGCGAGTGGAAAACAAGTGCATATTGTCGACTCATTCGTAAATACATTAGGAACACGTTGAAAGACATGACAACTATATACAAATGTAAATTTACAGAGACTTGGAATTAATTGTAAAGGATTACACTGCAGTTAGACTTTCCTATGACAGAACTACTGCGATTTTATTCTTTTCATCATAAAACGGAATCAGTTTGACAATGAAAGCAATCTCATTATCGATGGATGCATTTCTGTTTCATCATAAAGAAACATATATGACACTTGGTAATGACGAAACCAATTTCATCATAAACTCATCACAAAAATTTCATTATGAAAAACTTGGCACCTTCCATGATGAAATCGATTCATCGTAGATGAGCAAATTTCTACTAGTGACAATCCCACATACAGAATAAGTACAAGAAAAATATGATACAATCACTGTAGTGAAACACAAGAGGTTTGCAATTTCATAGCATTCTGTAGATCGATTCATAACATATTATCTATGTTTGAATATTTCATCTAGTATCCACACATTTTTTGTGATATTACTGTCTACACATAGATTACTTGCGACCAAGGTCACAAGTTTGTAATTAGCCTAAGTGGGGTACGTGATGGCACACACGACCTTTATATTCCCTCCATTCTTTTTTAATAGGCCTATTTTGCTTCGGCACAATGATCAACGAGAAGGATCATGCTTATCATCCAATTAATCAGGTAATCATGTACTCCTCATTAGTGAGAACAATTTCCTGTCGTTGTGACCGCATATAGCCAAGTTTTTACAGCATTTTAAGCTCAAAATCTGATCAAAAATAAAATGAAAAAGCGTACACTAAAGAAAACTAGCAACCAAAAGCAAAGTTTATTATTCCTTCTCTATCCATTCTTAGCAAGGAGATCAAAACCGGCGACCTCCAACACTTTGTTTCTCGAACGAACAATCTACCTTAGCTCCTCACACAATAATAGGGACCAGAACCGCAACCTGCGCAAAAGGGTAAACTATTTAAAAAAACCAAGTTCGTTAGCATATATACCAAATAACACACATAAAAGCTGCAACCCCACTAAAATAAATAATTTTTTATTTCCTAGTTGGGGTTAACCTAGTAGCTATATGGATAATACTCCAAATTGTCTTAGGATGCTGAAATTCATTATCTTTAAGGCATTAATGTCAGGCCCGAAGAAGATCCTACATCTTTGCCCATCACTACTAATAGAATTTATAGGCACTTATAGATGCCTGCCACATATGATTGAGTTAATAGTAACCGGTTGTAGGGCACGCGAGGTAATCCTTGAGCTGCTAGAATGCTGCCTACTGGTCAAAGCCTCAAAGCATTTTGAAGAACTGAAGATTTTTCGGTTGAGCATGCTATGAAGCAACTCAGGGCGGCTAAAAAACCGGCTAGGCATTGTCTTCACTACATTCGATGGAGCGGACAATCTCTTGAATTGCCTTTATCTTTTCAAATTAGCCTCGGTGCCTCACTTAGAGAGAAGGAACACAAGGATATTCCTTGAGTATGCCCCGAATACACATTTCTCCATATTCAGACAGACGCCTAACATTTGAAGGTTTATGAAAGTTTGCACCAGATTTTCTAGATGGTCACCTTCGAGCTTGGTTTTATGACAATGTTGTCAATGTATGCTTATGTTGACGGAAATATGGTCAATACACGAGTGCGCTAGAACACACAGAATGCAACGATCATCGTCTGCGGTGCTCCTGCGCAGGCCGGTTAGACCGGTTCTACAGACCTGTTAGATAGGTTCTTCCACGCGAAGACTAGATCTACAAGAGTATATAAGCTTAGATTCGGCTAGAATATCTGTAACCCCATCCCCTTAGAGTATATAGGGGCGGGCAGGGACCCCCTCCAAAGCATCTACATCTAAGACAATATGAACCACCATACAGGACGTAGGGTATTACGCGCATCGTATTCCGAACCTATCTAAATCTCTGTGTTCCTTCCACCTTCGAGTTTCTGATCTCGGCAACACCCTACCTACAACCTACCACCTCGGGGGTACCCCTCGGTGGGCTTGGCAGTAAAACACCGACAGCTAGCGCGCCAGTTAGGGGTGCTCATCGAAGATCCACCGGCGAACTTGATGGCATCGTTCAACTTCACTAGCGTCATGCTCGATGAGGGCACACAACGTTCGTCTTCGGCTCCTAGGTCTGCATCGCCAACAGCTCGGGTGGTTTCAACTTCGGCTTTGGCTCCTGGTTCTACATCAGCCAGGGCTAATGAAGCTAGTGTTATTCTGAGGTCGGCAGGCCACTCAGAATTCCCTCAAATGTTGTAGAAACGCAAGAAGAACAGAATTAGGGTTTGGAAAAGAGATGGGTTTGGAGAGTAAAAAGTAAATGCAATAATGGTGAATCAATTGGGATTACCCTCAATCGGTCTTAGCCTTCTATTGGCACTTCTTAAGCCTAACAGATTAATCCGCAAGCATACGAATATCAACGTAGCTTTCCCTTAGAAGTATTCCAGAGTATCGATTTGCACAAGGAAGAGAGGCAGATAAACTAAGTATGACTAATCAATTGAGAAGATTATTGATTACCTCTACTATCTACTTTGGGAGCCCGGACCGACAAACTCCAGAAAGGGATGAGAAGGGGAGTTTGCGCAGTCTACTCCTTAGTCCTACAGCACCAACTGCTCTCATATGGTGGAATATGTAGTGCGGACAGGGATATCAGCACCTGCCGGCTACCACAACTATCCGTGGGGTTGGGTGCAAACCAAGGTAATCTAAAGTCTAGGCACCATGCCTACACTAGTCGATTACTACTTCACTCCACGTTAGATCAAAACACCCAAAGCCAGTAAGACAAACTTACTAAATAATGAACGAGGAACCCGTAGACAACAAAAGCAATTACTAATACTCGATTAATTAGAAAGACCAGAGTTCTCAGACAAGATCCGGATGTTACTCGAAGCTAAGCTGCAAAACATCGACTCAAAAGCCATCCTGAAGAAGCAGCAACTACGCCGATTTGCTCAAGACAAGAGGGAGGCAATCAAGGAGTTAGCAAAACTACTCGCGGCTAGCTTCATCAAAGAATTGTAACACCCAGAGTGGCTAGCTAACCCTGTACTGTGACACCCTAGGTGTCAAAATTGTAACACATTAGGAAAGAATGTGTAATGTAGGTATTGAATTGAGTGACATTGAGTGAATGTGTGGAAATAAGGACTTATGTGTAATTTTTCAAAAATATGAGTCCTTTTATGCAAAATATTTGAATTACAAAGGTAAATTCTACTAGGGGTTAATGTGTAAGAATAATAGTCATCATTGCAGTATATAAAATTTGCAATTAAGTCCAAAAATACATGAAATTTACCCTAACGAGGACAAAAACTTTATAAAGTTTGAATTAAGTCCAAGGTTTAAAAATAAAACTCTATCCTTTGAGTTTTTGAATTTGAATCCTAAATAAAAGTTGTAGGTTTTGAAAATTTCTACAATTCTTATTTTGACCATTTTCTCATTTGGGATATAAAACTGTGAGAAAATCTTGTTTTACATCGAGGACCCTGGAATTTTTGAAATTTCACATCAGCCCCTGGCCCCCCCTTTCTTCTTCCTCTGCTTCCCCCTCTGCCGCGCAGCAGCGCCACCACTGCAGCTCTACCGGTGCCACCTCCTGCCTCTGGCAGCTCCCACGCGGCGCCCCCAGGCCGGCCGCCGCCCTAGCCCCTCTCCTCTGGCCTTTTCCCGCGCGCGCCACGCCGCCCCACCTCTGCCCGAGCATCGCCCGCGGCAACCGCGCACGCCATCGGCCACCAGCAGCAGCTACTACTCGCCGTGCCCTCTCCTGGTCTTGAAGCACGCTCCAGGAGGCTCCTCTACTTCTTCTACCCCCTCATGCGCCCACTGTTGCCTTCTTCTTTCCTCCGCTCGACTACTTTCGTCGGACCTACACCGCCCGACCGAGCCGCCACCTCGCCGTCACCATGGCCAGCACCCCAGCAGCCTATAAAGCCCTCTCTTTTCTTGCCCTGGCGCTTCCTGAGCTCACTCTTATGCTATTTCACCATTTCATAAGCGCAGAGCACGATCGCAGCCCCGGATCCACCATCGCCGCCCATTCTTCATCTCCGGCGAGCTGTGCTCACTGTGGGTAGTGCCATCAGCCTGCCCCTGCTCAAATTGATCCCCGAGCAAGCTTCCTCATCGCCTACCGGTGCTCCCCGAACCTACCCCGATGCCAATCCCCCACTAGATCGCCCTACCGACGCTCGCCGTCGAGGTTCTTCTCCACCGCCGCTCCAGTCATTCCCCACCCTCGACAAGTGTACCGCCCGAACCACATCACCCCGGCGCAGCTCATAGACCACACCCCCACCCCTCTCCGATCTCCAGCACGCCGGAACACCGCTGCCATAGTCGAGCTCTATCGCCGCCACCTCGGGTCATCGTCGTTCCATCCCCTCCGGTCGACCCCGACCTTCACATCACCCTAGCAAGGTCCGCTCTAGCCTCCTGATCATTCCTGACCGGTTCCCCCTTGCCGCTGGCGACCACCGTCGCCGGAATTTAGCCGGCGAGTCTCGGCTCTTCTTCCCCGGCGAGCCAGAGACTCGATTTCAACAATCTAAATCTTTCTGAGGGCCTGGCTGCAAGATTCCAACCCCTCCCTTCAATTCAAATCCCTGATCTTTGAAAATTGGTAGGAAATGGTAGAAAATTTAGAAAAATAACAAACCAGTTTTGTTTGAATCATTGAAGTAAACTCTACAACTTTTGTGTTATAGCCTTGAGCTGAATGAGTGAATATTTTGAATTAGAATAAATATTAGGAAATAGGTGTGCTAATTAGATCTATTGATCCACAGCTATGCTGTTGTTGAAATTTGAAACCTAGGATGTGTATCTCATGTATAGCTTTATGTAAAATTGTAGACTCAAAACTGTTCCCTAACTATGATGTTTAAGTGTCTTTATTTTATATTGATGAAAGCTTTAGGATTTATTCAAGGGTGAATCTGTTAGTGTTTGTAGCTGAAAATTTTACTCTAACTTTCTTTTAGCATGTGTAACCCATGATAAAATTTTGGATACCAGTAGCATATGTGACACCCTAGGTGTCAAAATTGTAACACATTAGGAAAGAATGTGTAATGTATGTATTGAATTGTGTGAAATTGAGTGAATGTGTGGGAATAAGGACCTAGGTGTAATCTTTCAAAAATATGAGTCCTTTCATGCAAAATATGTGAATTACAAATGTAACTTCCAATTTTGACTAGGGGTCAAAGTGTAAAATTGTTAGTCATCATTACATTACATAAAACTTGCAATTCAGTCCAAAAATACAAGAAATTTACCTTAATAAGGACAAAAACTTTAAAAAGTTTGAATTAAGTCCAAAGTTTTAAAATAAAACTCTATCCTTTGAGTTTTTGAATTTGAACCCTAAATAAAAGTTGTAGGGTTTGAAAAGTTCTACAACTTTTATTATGATCATTTTCTCATTTGAGGTGTAAAACAGTGAGAAAATTGGACTTTACTCCAAGGTCCCTGGAGTTTTTGGAGTTTACATCTCAGCCCCTGGCGCCCCCCACCCCCTTCTTCTTCCTCTGCTCCTCCTCTGCCGCGCAGCAGCACCGCCGTTGGCTGCTGTGCCGCGCCGCCCGAGGCCCCGGCCTGCTTCTCCTGGCCTCCAAGCGTCGCCCCCGAGCTCGCCCACCGCCTCACCTTCTTCCTGCTGGCCTTCCTCGAGCGCGCCATACAGGACGACCGAGCCACCCCTCTGTCGCCGCAGGCCTCCGCCGCTCACCGCCACTGCAGCTCTGCCAGCGCCACCTCCTGTTCTAGCAGCTCCCACGCCTCGCCCTTGGCCTGCCGCCGCCCTAGCTCTTCTCCTCTGGCCTTCTCCCGCGCGCGCCACATCGCCCCGCCTCTGCCCAAGCTCTGCCCGGCCGCCATGCACGCTGTCGGCTGCCAGCAGCAGCTACCGCTCATTGTGCCTCTTCTTAGTCCCACAGCATGACTAGGAGCCCGCTTTGACTACTTCTATCAGCTCGCACGGTTGCAGTTTGCTTTCTCGACTTCTTCTCCACTTGACCACCGCCGCACTCACCGTCTGCCGTTGACCACCGCGCCGTCGTCAACTCGCCCCGCCCATTCTCAAGCCACACCATCACCTCCAGCAGCTTCGCCGTGATCCCGTGAAGCTCTCTAGCCCCTCCATCGCCACCCTTGAGCACCGCATCCACCTCGCCGAGGGGACCCATCCTTCCGGCCGTCTTAGCTCCCGACAAGTAGCTTGGGAGGACCGCCTTGACCCCCTGGAGCTTTTCCCCTACCTCCGGTCCACCGCCGGTGAGCCGCCATGCCGGAACACCGCCACCGTAGTTGAGCTCTATCGCCGCCGCCTCGGGTTGTCGCTGTTCCACCCCCTCCGGTCAACCCCGACTTGCATAGCACCCCCAGCAAGGTTCCGCCTAGCCCCCTGGTCCTTCCTGACCAGTTCCCCCTCGCCGCCGGTGACCACCGTTGTCCGAATTTGGCCGGTGAATCTTGGCTCTCCTTCCCGATGAACCAAGGACTCAATTGCTTTGATTTAAATCTTCCTGAGGGCCTGGCTGCAAGATTCCAGTCCCTCCCCTTAATTCAAAATCAGTGATCTTTACAAATTTGTAAGAATTTGTAGGAAATTCAGAAAAATATCAAACCAGTTTTGTTTGAATCCCTGAAGTAAACTCTACAACTTTTATGTAATAACCTTGAGCTGAGTAAGTGGATATTTTGAATTAGAATAAATACTAGGAAATATGTGTGTTAATTAGAACTCTTGATCCATAGCTATGCTGTTCTTGAAATTTGAAACATAGGATGTATGTCTCATGAATAGTTTTATGTAAAATTTGTAGATCAGAACTATTTCCTAGGTATGATGTTCAAGTGTCTTTGTTTTATACTGATGAAAGCTTTAGGATTTATTCAAGGGTGATTCTGTTAGTGTTTGTAGCTGAAAATTTTACCCTAACCTTATTTCAGCATGTGTAAACCATGATAAAATTTTGAACATCAGTAGCATAGAGTAGCTTAAGTTATGAATTTAAGCTTAGATTTAAAGATAATTCATGAAAATAGTTCTGGTTTATGAAAATTTATGAAATTAAATTAGCGTGTTACTTTTTAGTAGTGTGATATGTTCACAAAATTTCAGTACAAGATCTTTTGTAGAGCTTCTGATGTGAATAGATCTTAATATCACAATGCTATTTTTGTTTATGTTATAGCATAGTTGCTATAAGGATAAAAATCTTGATAAAATCTTGATTAACTTTATCAATTAGATTAATTATTCTGATTGCTATGCTGCATAAAATATTCTAAAAATTTTATGATAAGCTTATTTCAGTTAGACCTAGTTATACTAATTTCTATAACATTAGTAATCACTCCTAATTTAAGGTTTTATTAGTTGACCAAGAATTAAAATAATAACCCTTTTTCTTAAAAAAAGATCATTAGTCTAATGATAAAGTAAACTAAAAATGTTTAAGGGAATTGGTTAGGTAAGTTAAGATCTTTTCCAATGCTACTTAATGTAATTAGCTTAATTGTTTAGAGTAACTCCACATGTCGTTTAATGGAGTTAGGTAATGTAAGTTAATACTCGATAAATGACTGCCCATAGTAAAGGTTAATTAACTTGTTGGATTGCAACTTTATCGTGAAATGAAATAGAAGCGTATACATTCCCTTAAGTGTAATGTTTGCATATCATATAGATTCAACAACTCTCGCTGACGGAGACTACCAGCTGATCCTGGATCTAGAAGGGGATATTTCTGAAGACCCCGGGAACGCTATCGGAGATTTAACTGAAGCCCCGAACCCCGGTTCGGAAACTTTTAGTGTTGACATCTCTGACCCCACCCCACCAGCGAAGGCAAGCCCCGGACATAAACCACTGTTTTTGCTACACTGCAATTTATATATTCATGTATATCTACTTGTGCATTTAAGTTTCCAGGAATTGTATTGAAACCTTAATTGCATATTCCTAGGAACCTATGTATTGACTACTAGAATCTGAGTCCGACTAGCTGCTAAGCTAATAGGACCAGTAGAAGTCGAGTGATTCCCTGTCACTCGCGAGCTTTATAGGAGTTGCAATGTTTACATTCCTGCAACCACTATAAGGATGACGGACGGGGTTGTGATTATGATTCATGACTTTGGCAGAAATCCCATCTGTGTTGATGAAAATTTAATAAGGTCGCAGTGTGTGGTAGCGGTGGTTAAGCGTTTGAAAGTACTAGCCGCATACCGCAAAATATGGTAAGCGGTAAGCCTAGTAACCGATCGGCCCGAGGAGTGGAGATACCCCCCACCACTCATAGTTTGGTTTTTCGCACACGCACCGACGTGCGGGAGTACGTTCCGCACAGCGAACAGGAGTACGGTCATGTAGTCACCCTACAGACGTACATCCTACACATTGGATGTGTATATGGTCCTACAGTCGCTTGTGGTGGCACCGATCCACGAGTCGGAATGAAAGGCAAACGGTTGCTTCGGAACGATCATTGGATGTTCCAAGCGTGTGAGTTAGGTTTACCCTTGCAAGGTGAAGCGTCCCCTCATCCGAGGTGACTAAATGTGATACAAATATCAGTCCCAGGAGGCTAATAACACATTTATTACATCAGATGGTTCATTAACGTACAAACCATCGAGGTAGCGCTAGTATCAAGAGGGACAACATAAGGACTACAAGCCAAACTAAAGTGCCAATGAAATCTAAGATAACATCAGAGTCTTGCGCCATGGTAAGCTTCCTGTGGAGACCCTGAACCACAGGCAAGGTTGGGTGTAGGACGGCGACCTACTCGACGTCTTCAGGAACGAAGTTCGGATCCTCCTCTGTGAAAACTAGGCAAGAGTGAGTACATACATACTCAACAAATCCAACCACACCCACGGGGGGGGGGGATAATAAAGATCATGCACAGGATATATCAAGGGTAAGGCTAGGGTTCATTTGCGATAAAGCGAGGTTTTACACATGCAAAGGTTCATTTAATAAAAGACTTTTCTCAAAACATTTCTGTAGTATTCGAATAATGAGTGGGGTTGATCCTACACAAAGGATCCAAGTTTTAATGCTACCGGACTCCACGTCCACAGTAGCTCACGGCATAACTGCCGGACACTTTCAAAACAACTCACGCCACAAAACCAACCATCCCAAAATGTCTATTGAAGTGACCATGCCGTAACTCGTCCAATACCGTGGACATGGCTATTTGAATAGATTTTACACTCTGCAGAGGTTGTACACTTTACCCATAAGTAGGATACCGCACTACAAACACCTTAATGACGCTGTGGATCCTAACAAAGCCATTACCCACCTTAGCTGAATCTAACTAGCCAACACGGAAGCAACCATGGGTTTAATGACCTATCAACAGGTCATAACCGGGACATAACTAACACAGATCGTATTCCTTTTCCATGATCTCCCGTTGCTCACCAGCTCTCCTTTTGGCTAGCAGAACAACTAGTGGGGTTTATGCTAAGCCGTTGCCCACACAACGGTTGAGTGGTTGTACGATAAGTGGGTTAGGCAAGACGACACCTCAGTTCATCCTTACATTGACAAGACAGACATCTCCCAACCATGCTCAACCACAAAGGTACAAGCTCACCCGTGGCATTTCACACAGGAAACACTGTCCATCTCATCAAATTATATCCTTCTTTTATTTTCCCGATATCCCATTTTACCTTTTATAACACTCACACCTTTATTTTCGATAAAGCGCGTTGTGGTCATGATTAAAATATAATAAAGGGAATAAAAGGTCCTAAGCATCTCTAGCAGCAGTTAACATCTAGCAGAGCAAACCCTATATAGACATTAATCTAGGTCATCAAGGAATCGTCATAGCAATCAAGGGGTGGCTATCCAACCATGTCTTGTAACAATGCATTTTATAAAACAAGCCAATAGGTTGTGTTTATAAAACTGGGATAAATATGCATCAAAGGATGGGATTGGACTTGCCGTCCTCAAAGCCTTCCGGAAGCTCCTCCTTGAGGTACGGGTCTTCGGGCTCCGGCTCGCGGTCCTGCTCCTCCTCGGTCACACTGTTGGCTACAACACACAAACAATCACACAATAAAAACAAAGTTCGCCGATGAGCTAAAAAAAAAGGGAAATAGAGAGCGTCGATTAGAAAAGATAGAGAAGACTATTATATTTGTCGGATGTGGATCCTGAGACTTGGAGAGAATATTTGATGCGTGGTGGAGTTTGGAATCAATTCGGAACATAATGTCGCATGAAATGGAGGGCTGCGGACTGCATAAGAAGGAAAAGTGGAGGGGTTATGCACAAGTCTTCCTTTCTTCTTCCTTGAGACAGGACAGGAGGGGGGAAACGGTAGGAAGGGAGAGAGCCAGGCCATGGGCGCCGGCCCCCCTGGTGCATGGCAACGCCCGGGGAGGAGGGGAAAACGGAGAGGAGGCCGAGGGGGTCCGATTGCGGCCCTCACCTCGTGCGGAGACGGTCTACGGAGGGCTGTCCACGGAGATGGGTGGTGGCCGGCAATGGTGAGCGGCGGCGGCGAGCTGCAGCGTGAGGTAGAGGAGGGGAGGTGCTGGGGCGGTGTGGGCGGAGTGAGGGGCGGCTTTGGGTCTGATTTATAGGCCGAGAGGAAGAGGGGAGATGGCCGGCATGGGAGGGTCACGGGCAGTACAGGAGCCTCGCCATTAATGGCGGCTGGGATGCTCGGGAACAAGGCGCAAGCTGCGAGGGCGAGGGGACGGGATAGAGACGGGCTGGCGCAGCAGCGGGCCGCACGCCGGCTTGGCGTGCACGTGCAGCAGGCACGCAGCGGCACAGCGAGTAGCAGCAGCCGTGGCGTGATGCGGGCGGCGTGATGCGCGTGCACAGCCAGCAACAGGGGCAGCGGCGGGTCGTGCGCTAGCCCGCGCGTGCGTGCAAGGAGCGGGCTACAGCCCGAGTAGGCAGTAGGCAGCACAGGGGAGAAAAAGAAAGAGGAAGCTAGCGCAAAAAAAAAGAGTCTGGGAAAAAATTTAGAAGAGAGAAATAAAATGGATTTGAACAAAATATGAGAAAAGAAAAGAAGGGACACGCGCGCGGCACCGACGATCGCGGCCGGGCAGGCGCAGGCGGTCGACCGCGACACGATGGTGATGTGATGGGACAGCAGGGCTAGTGGAAAAGGAAAAGGGACGGGCGGCTCCGCGGAAAAAGAGGAAGAGACTGCGCGATGTCGGAACGGCGGAAAATCGGGAGGTGGGCTTCGGGAGCTCAAGTGGCGGAAAAGGTTTAAAAGATTTTTAAGCGAGTGATTGGTAATGCAATTTAAATAAGATAAAAACGCGGGCATTACAAACCTACCCCACTTAAAATGAATCTCGTCCTCGAGATTCGGCTGGCTCCTAAATAGATGGGGAAACTCTTTCTTAAGGGCATCTTCAGGTTTCTATGTAGCTTCTTCCACTCCATGTCTGCTCCACTGAACTCTGCAAATCCGTACTTTGGAGTTTCTTGTCCTTTTTGTGACAGTGTCCAGAATCTTAACACGTATTTCTTGGTACTGAAGATCTGTCTGTAAAGCTATTTCTTCTTTCGGCACACGCTCTTTCTCGGGTACCCTCAGACATCTTCTCAGTTGGGATACATGGAATACTGGGTGTATGTCACCCATTCTTTCTGGTAGCTCTAGACGGTATGCTACGGCTTCAATTTTCTTCTGTACTCGATATGGTCCAATGTACCGATGGGCTAGTTTCCCATGTACCTGAAATCTTCGAGTCCCTCGAATAGGTGAAACCTTGAGATAGACGAAGTCTCCTGGATTGAAGCTTACTTCTCGTCTCTTCTTGTCTGAGTAACTCTTCTGTCGAGATTGGGCTGCCTTTAGTTTTTCTCTAATTTCAGCCACTCTTTCTTCTGCTTCCTTTATGAGCGCGGGTCCAACTAGGGCACGCTCTCCAACTTCTGACCACATCAGGGGGGTTCTGCACTTTCTCCCATAGAGAGCTTCAAATGGTGACATGCCCAAGCTTGCTTGATAACTGTTGTTGTACGAAAACTCAGCATAGGGTAAACTTTGTTTCCAATCCTTTCCATAAGTAAGGACACATGCTCTTAGCATATCTTCCATAATCTGGTTCACCCTTTCTGTTTGCCCATCGGTCTGCGGGTGATAAGCCGAACTGAAATCAAACTTGGTGCCCATGGCCTTATGAAAACTTTTGCAAAACCTAGAGGTGAATTGGGTTCCTCTATCCGAAACAATTCTGCTAGGCACACCATGCAGCTTCACTATGTTATCCACATAGAGCCGGGCTAGGTTTTCTCCACCATAATTGGTCCGCACGGGTAGGAAGTGAGCGACTTTTGTGAGCCGGTCCACTATCACCCATATGGAGTCATGTCCTTTCTGTGTCTTGGGTAAACCCACTACAAAATCCATTCCTATCTCATCCCATTTCCAAACCGGGATGGGTAAGGGTTGCAGCAATCCTGCTGGCTTCTGATGTTCGGTCTTGATTCTTTGACAAGTATCACAATGGGCGATGAACTGTGCAATGTCCGCCTTCATTCCACTCCACCAATACTTTTGTCTTATATCCACATACATCTTGGTGGATCCTGGGTGGATGGAATATGCCGAGTTGTGAGCCTCATCCATAATAGTCTGCCGGAAGTCTCCTTCCTTGGGTACGCAAATTCTATCTTTGTACCATAAGGTTCCTTTGTCATCCACTCTAAAATCTGGTGCCTTGTTTTCTCCAGTATGCATGCAGATTTTCATCAAGTCCTTGTCTGAACCTTGGGCCTTTCTGATCTTATCCTCCAAAGTGGGTTGAACACTCAACTTGCGACTGGAACCATGGGCGGCGATGTGCACATTTAATCGTGCCATTTCTACTTGTAGGTGGGCATCCTTAGGTCCATAAGATTTCCGGCTTAAGGCATCTGCTACCATGTTTGCTTAACCAGGATGGTAATGAATTACCACATTATAATCCTTAACAAGTTCTAACCACCTTCTTTGCCTTAAGTTCTTATCTGGCTGGGTGAAGATGTACTTCAAGCTCATATGGTCTGTGTAGATCTCACACCTATTCCTAATCAGATAGTGTCTCCAAATCTTGAGGTCATGTACTACGGCTGCAAACTCCAAATCATGGGTTGGGTAATTCTGCTCATGAAGCTTGAGTTGTCGGGAAGCATATGCCACTACTTTCCCATCTTGCATAAGCACACATCCTAATCCTTGACGGGATGCATCACAATAAATGACAAAGTCCCGTTGAATATCTGGCAAGGTTAGTACCGGGGCGGTTGTCAGTCTTCTCTTTAACTCCTGGAAGCTTCTCTCACATGACTCGGTCCAGGTGAACTTCTTCTCTTTCTTGAGTAGCTCTGTCATGGGTTGGGCTATCTTGGAGAATCCTTCAATAAATCTCCGGTAATATCCGGCTAAACCGAGAAAGCTCCTGATTTCACTAACATTGGTTGGTTGCTGCCAATTGGAGACTGCTTCAACTTTTTCGGGGTCCACTGCTACTCCTTCCGCGGTCAAGATATGACCAAGAAATGCTACTTTCTCAAGCCAAAATTCACACTTGCTGAACTTGGCGTAGAGCTTGTGCGCTCTCAACTTTTCCAAAACCACTCGTAGGTGCTGCTCATGTTCTTCGACACTCTTAGAGTAAACAAGTATGTCGTCAATGAAAACTACGACAAACTTATCTAACTCTTCCATAAACACCTTATTCATGAGGTTCATGAAATAAGCAGGTGCATTGGTGAGTCCAAAGGACATCACCGTAAACTCATATTGCCCATAGCGGGTGACGAAGGCCGTCTTCGGAATATCACTTTCCTTAGTCTTGAGCTGATGATATCCTGACCTTAAGTCTATCTTGGAGAAATACTTGGCTCCCTTCAGCTGATCAAAGAGGTCATCAATTCTGGGAAGGGGGTATTTATTCTTGATGGTGACTTCATTTAGTGCACGGTAATCCACGCACATCCTCATGCTTCCGTCCTTCTTCTTGACGAACAAGACCGGAGCTCCCCATGGTGATGAGCTTGGTCTAATGAAACCACTTTGTTGTAACTCTTCTAGTTGTCTCTTTAGTTCTGCCAATTCAGAGGCTGCCATCCTATAAGGTCTCTTAGCTATAGGGGAGGTTCCAGGGACATGGTCAATGACAAACTCTATATCCCTATCTGGTGGCATTCCCGGGAGTTCTTCCGGGAAAACATCTAGGTATTCATTTACTACTAGAACTTCTTCCAAGAATTTAGCTTCCATACTAAAAACCATTGGGTCCGGTCCACTTCCCCGAGTATGGCAGGTTACTTGTACTCCTTCTGGGTTGGTTAGGTGTACCACCTTGTCAGCACAACTTATAAGGCCATTGTGCAGGCTTAGCCAATCCATTCCAAGGATCACATCTATACCTTTAGACTTAAGTACTACTAGGTCTGCTAGGATGTTTGTTATTAGATTGCAACTTTATCATGAAAAGAAATGGAAGTGTATGCATTTCCTCAACTGTGATGTTTGCATATCATATAGACTCGACAACTCTCGCTGACGGAGATTACCAGCTGATCCCGAAACCAGAAGAAGGAATTTCTGAAGACCCCGGGAACGTCACTAGAGATCAGAACACCCGAACCCCAGTTCGAAAACTTTTAGTAGTGACATTCTGACCCCAGCCCCACCAGCAAAGGCAAGCCCCGGAAATAAACCGCTATTTTTACTGCACTGCAATTTATATATTCATGTATATCTACTTCTGCATTTAAGTTTCCAGGAATTGTATTGAAACCTTAGTTGCATATTCCTAGGAACCTATGTATTTGAATACTAGAACCTGAGTCCGACTAGCTACTAAGCTAATAGGACCGGTAGAAGTCGAGTGATTCCCTGTCATTCGCGAGCTTTATAGGAGTTGAAATATTTATATTCCTGCAACCACTATAAGGATGATGGATGGTGTTGTGATTGTGATTCATGACTTTGTCAAAAACCCCATCTGTGTTGATAAAAATTTGATAAGGTCGCAGTGTGTGGTAGCGGTGGTTAAGCGTTTGAAAGTACTAGCCACATGCCGCAAAATATGGTAAGCGCTAAGCCTAGTAACCGATCGGCCCGAGGAGTGGACATACCCCCCACCACTCGTAATTTTGTTTTGCGCACATGCATCGACGTGCGGGAGTACATTCCGCACAGTGGACAGGAGTACGGTCATGTAGTCACGCTACAGACGTACGTCCTGCACATTTGGTATGCGTATGGTCCTACACTCGCTTGTGGTGGTACTGATCCATGAGTCAGAATGAGAGGCAAACGGTTGCTTCAGAGCAATCATTGGATGTTCCAAGCGTGTGAGTTAGGTTTACCCTTGTAAGGTTTGAAATTTGATTCAGAATCGTCCGTTTCTCACGGAGATTGAGACTGCTTGATCCCTTTGCCACATAGAGTAATAAGAGCAACCTTATGATGATCAAAGATGATGATTGTTTAAAAAGTTCTACCATGCTTGATTAGCTTTAGTTGCTTACATAGAATGGATAACCAACTAGAACCTGAAAGCTAAAAGTTAAAATTAAGGATCTACTCTTTGTTGCTTTTCAGCTGAAACTATACCCAGAACCATTATAAGCCTTCATAGTCTAGCTACATGGCTAAGTATACCATGAAACGGGTAAGCCTTGCTGAGTATTAGAATACTCAGACTTGCAAATTTAACTATATTTCAGGTAATCCCCCTGAGGACTCTGCTCTGCCTGTGCCCTGGCCCTATGCCCTTTCTGCTGGTTGGTCCGTGGAGTGGGATTTCGTCCCCGGCCAACATAGATCCCTCCAAGTGATGTTGAGCTTGGGCTTAGCTCAATATCCGTCCCGCGATGTCTGGTAGTGTCGTGTTTTATTTTCCACTGTAGATACTCTAACTTTGAATAGTTTTGTATAAATTCGTACTAGTTAGGTCTTGCTACTATATATGTATGAATACTAATGTAATATTATGCCTGCGATGTAAAATTTTCGGTGATTGTATCTCTGGACTCGCCTTCATGCGAGGTACCTTGTTTTGATCCTGAGTTAGGTGGTTTTATTGGGACTTTACCCGACTGACCATAGGATTACACCGTTTGAAGTGCAGTTGAGTCCTTACTGCCTTCTAAGAAAGGATCAACGCACTTGAGCTGGTGTAATTCAGGTTGGTTCTGCCACAGCTGGTATCAGAGCTAACAAGTGTACATCGGAGATATGAATTGACTTAAAAATACTTTTAGTATAAAATTGGAACAACAACGTATTTTACAAAACTACGTTGGTTTCGTTAAGGATTGTGCTTAGTACGTAAAGCCTTAGGGTGATGTTTACTAAGGGAAGTAAAGGTGGCTATAGCATATAAACTCTGACTTCCAGCATTACCTTTCTGTTAAAACTTAAATTCATGCACAACCAAACCTTACATTTTGTAACGACACCTTCGACGATGAGGTAAGAAGGTAAGGATCCTCAGCTAACTGGGGAGTTAGCCTTCCTGTCGGTGATGCGAACCGAACGCTGTTTCTCAAGCAGTGGCCTACTTGATATGCTGCTAATATATCAACTTCGGTTGGTTATATTGGGAGTATATGGTTAGGCACAGGGTATGGTGATCGCTGTTCATACCCTCGCATGTTGCGGTACCCCTGTGAATACGTTGTTTCGATAATGTATGTTAACATTGTTTGTACGGCGGTAATTGTACAGATATTTTTTCTATAGTGAACAACAATGTTTGGGGACGCTTTCATGACATGCTAGCATGAAAGGTTCATGATATACAATTGTGGTTTCTGCAGGTACGCTAACCACGATTCGATAGGTTTTGAATAGTTAGGATTTGTCGATTAGATATTATAGGGAGAGACATATCTATATTATGCCATCGTAATTAACCATGTAAGACCCAGATTACTGGGCAGTTATTTTTGGTTTGTGAGGACGTAGTACGTGCATGCATCTTTGAACTATTGTTTGTTAAATTTGGTGCTTATGTGGTCATAAGGATACCTAGAGTGTTGTTATTTACAAGTGTAGTCTGAAATGGTTATACGGACAGCCATGGGGTTAGTATCTTAGCATCTTTCAATTCATCCTCAAGATCTATAGTATCCATCTGATGTCTCGTTCCTTCTATGTTGTGCGTTCCTAGTGGGATGGATACTATGATGCATTCCAGCATTTTCATCAGCTTGACTCACATCTTTCCACAGCCATTATCAAACTTTAGGAAATTTATATCCTATCTAACATTTGAATCCTTTTTATTCAAATGGCAGATGTTCAGAGGATCTATTGGGAAGGGTTTCTGAGAATTTTGTGGGATACACTTCGTATATTTCACTACCGGTACCCAACCCAATATAAAGGTTGTGATTTTACTGAAGTCGGTGTTCCTCGATGCAGAGTTACTGTTACTATTCCTTTGCACCCTATTCTTGGGTGGCAATCTATTGAGATAGAGGTTGTCGGATATCGTCTCGTGGATGCTTTTGAAGCAGCAGCCCTCAAGGTTATCACCACCTTTTGTGAATAGCATCCGAATGAGGTAGCAGCTTACCCCATTGGACTAATTCCGGCAGTTTTTGCACATGATGCTGAGTGGATCTTCAGAACAAACCATCTTGGACATTTAGTTGGAGATCTCGCCGAAGAGACTCTCAGGGTAGTGATCAGGTATATGAATGCTCAGTACCGCCTCCAGTCACTTAAGCAAAGGTTTATGGACGATATGGTGAATTTGGCCCAGGATTTTCATAGGGACCTTACCCTGAAAGACGACCAGATCCATTCGCTTGGTCAACGAATTGTTGGGAGAGATACCACTATTGGGCATTTGGAAGTGCAGATCTTGGAAAGTGATGCCCAAATTTTCTAGTGCAACACTGTGATTGACTTTTTACAGGAACAAGTCCATGACTTGAATCAAGAATTAGGTGACGCCCTTGGGCATATTGAGATGCTCCAAGAATAGCAAATGCCTCCTCTTGTGCCGAATGGACTGGAAGAAGAAGAGGAAGATTCAGAAGAAGACCCCGAGGAAATTGAGGGCGTGTCCGAGATAGATTCAGAATATGGAGATCTAGAGCCCAACCCTCAGAATGATGACTCTTCCTCTGGGAGTGCGTCGTCTGTGGGCAATTTAGATGACTTTTAGGCAAGATGGTGTAGCTGACATTATGCTCATAAGGTGTAGCATGTGCAAATAGGAGAGGTGTAAGATGACCACTAGGGAAAGGCCACTTGTTGTAATATTGTGGCTTGCAGTAGTTAAACTCTAAGTTGTTCATGTATCTTACAGACTACCACAGTTATGTAATATATCATGACTACCAGTTGGCTATTATAATCATCATCCTTATCTAAGATTTCTTCCTTTCTGTTCATGACTATTGAGTTGATTTGTTGAGATGGACGCGAATTGTATACATTTCTCAACCTCATTGAGTATGCTTATCATCGTTCTTGTGCTATTCCAATTTGTTGTACCATACATCATACCTCTGATAATGGAAGCAAGCATAGCCGGTTGTAATGGACACCTTCCATGTTTTTCAGATGGTTGGCACTACGCGTGGAACTCCTGAAGGATTCAGGCCAGATCAAGCTAGCGGTTCTCAACCGCCACCACCACCACCAAATCTAGCAGAGGTCATGGCACGACAGACTGAGCTTCTCAATTTGCTAGTGCAGGCACAACAGAACCAGCATCGCCAACAACCACAAGGAGGTCGTGATGACATCAATCCTCAAGTGGCAAGCTATCAAGATTTCTTCAGCACCCAGCCTCCATTGTTCAGTAAAGCTGAAGAACCTCTTGATGCCAACGCCTGGCTCCGTACTATTGAATCGAAGTTTGCCCTTCTTACTATACCTTGTGCGGACTCGAGTAAAGCTCACTTCGCTACTCAGCAACTTCATGGCGCTGCCCGCATTTGGTGGGATAACAATTGTGCCATGCAACCCGCTGGCCATGTTATCTATTGGGAGGAATTTCGAACTGCCTTCAGGGCACACCATATTCCTGAAGTACTGATGGATCGGAAGCTGAATGAATTTTTGGCACTCACACAAGGCACCCACACTGTACTCCAATATGCACAGACTTTTAATCATCTGTGCCAGTACGTGGGGTATCATGCGGATAATGATGCCAAGAAGTAGGAGCGTTTCTGTCGAGGTCTCAACACAAAGCTCAAGGAACGCCTGAACCTGGTTAAGGCTAATACTTTCAGTGAACTTGTAAATATGGCTTTGACCCAGGAAGACTGTATCACGGCACATCGTGCCGAGAAGAAACGGAAGACTCCTACCGGACCCTCGAGTGTTCAGCCACTGAGGTATCGTGTTCTTCCGAATGCGCAGTTCAGAGCACCGCAACGAAATGTCCCACCTGGCAGATTGGTTTTCCGCCCGCCTCAGCAGCAAGGAGGGTATCGACCTCCAGTGCCTCCGCGACCACCGCAACAGTTGGGCCCTAGGCCAAATGTTCAACAGTTTCAGCAAGGAAGTAGCACTTACCGCTGTTTCAACTGCGGGAGTGCAGATCACTTTATCAAGGATTATCCTCAGCCCAGGAAGCCTTTTCAAGGGCAAGGCTTTAATTAGAATAACCAGGCAAGGGCAAGAAACGAGTGATGCAAGTCCGGCAAGGGCGAGTCAACTTCACCACCCTTGCAGAACTTCCAGAAGGAGCCTCTATAATGATGGGTACATTTTCTATCAACTATACACCCGTTATTATCCTATTTGATTCCGGTGCAACCCATAGCTTCATTAGTGACAAGTGTGTTGCCCGAGTAGGACTTCATTCTTGTCAAACCAAGGGGTCGTACATGATCTCTACCCCTGGGGGAAAGATTAATTCCAATCAACTGATTAGATATGTGCCAATACAGTTGGGTAGCAAGGTAATAAAAACTGATTTGGTTTTGCTAAGTTTAGAGGGTATGGACATTATACTTGGGATGGATTGGATGACAAAACATAAAGTGATGTTAGATATCTCCTCCCGAGTTATTGAGATTGACTCACCATATGAAGGAGCTACTACCCTCTATCTACCCCAACAAGAGTATTTCCACTCTTGCGTTTATGCTACCACAGACATCAAATTAGAAGACATTCCTATAGGCTGTGAATATCCTGATGTCTTTCCGGACGATCTGCCCGGAATGCCACCAGATCGAGACATCGAGTTCATTATTGAGCTCCAACCTGGTACAACCCCTATTTCCAAGAGACCGTATCACATGCCGCCTAATGAACTGGCTGAGCTAAAGATACAGCTTCAAGATCTTCTTGACAAGGGTTTCATACGCCCAAGTGCTTCACCTTGGGGATGCCTTGCCCTATTTGTAAAGAAAAAGGATAATAGCTTAAGGCTGTGTGTTGATTATCGTCCACTCAATGCGGTCACTATCAAAAATAAGTACCCTCTTCCCCGCATTGACATCTTATTTGATCAACTAGCTGGAGCCAAAGTCTTCTCTAAGATTGATCTACGCTTTGGTTACCATCAAATCAAAATCAAGCCAAGTGATGTTCGAAAAACGGCTTTCTCGACCAGATATGGACTTTATGAATATCTGGTTATGTCTTTTGGACTCGCTAATGCACCGGTTTACTTCATGTATCTTATGAATTCAGTCTTTATGCCGGAGCTTGATAAATTCGTTGTAGTTTTCATCGACGATATTCTGATATACTCTAAGACTGAAGAAGATCATGCTGATCATTTACGTGTCTTTCTTCAACGACTATGGGATCATCGTCTATATGCTAAATTCTCTAAATGCGAGTTCTGGCTCGATAGTGTGAAATTTCTGGGACATACTATCTCCAGTGAAGGCATATCGGTTGATCCAACTAAAGTTAAAGAAGTTATGGATTGGAAGCCTCCAACTTCAGTCCATCAAATCTGTAGTTTCCTTGGATTGGCAGAATATTATCGTCGATTCATTCCAGACTTCTCCAAGATAGCCAAGCCTATGACTAAGCTACTCAAGAAGGAGGTTAAATTCCATTGGAATGATAAGTGCAAAGAAGCATTTCATACACTGAGAAAACTTCTAACCACTGCTCCGGTATTAGCTCAGCCAGATGGTACCAAGCCTTTTGATGTCTATTGCAATGCTTCCGAAACCGGACTTGGTTGTGTGCTTATGCAAAACAACTGGGTCATTGCTTATGCTTCCAGAGCACTCCGGAATCATGAACAAAATTTTCCAACCCATGATCTTGAGTTAGCAGCTATTATTCACGCTCTCAAGATTTGGAGACATCATCTTATGGGTGCCAAGTGTAACATTTACGCTGACCATAAGAGCCTCAAATACATCTTTACTCGAGCTAACCTAAATATGAGGCAAAGGCGATGGTTAGAATTGATCAAGGATTACGATCTTGAGGTTCACTACCATCCCGGCAAGGCCAATGTAGTTGTGGATGCACTAAGCTGCAAGGCACATTGTCATTGCTTATCCATAGAAATCTTTAGTGAAACTCTCTGCTATCAGATAAGAAAAATCAATCTAGAGATTATTCTTCAAGGTAGCCTGAAACTCATATCTATTGAATCTACTCTTCAAGATAATATCATCATATCACAATTGCATGATGAAGGTATCAAAATTATCAAGCAGAAACTATCTCAGGGAGAAACAAAATATAGGTGTTTCCACACTGATCATCAAGGAGTTCTACGGTTCAACAATCTTATTGTTGTACCTAAGAACTGTCAACTTCGTAAACAAATCCTTGATGAAGCACATCTATCCAAATTTTCCATTCATCCCGATAGTACGAAAATGTATCAAGACCTTAGGCGAAACCTTAGGTGGACCAGGATGAAGAGAGAAATTGCTAAGTATGTATCTGAATGTGATACCTGCCAGAGAGTCAAGGCCAGTCATCTAGAGGTATCAGGTACACTCCAACCACTGCCTATTCCATCTTGGAAGTGGGAAGACATCAGCATGGATTTCATTGTTGGTCTTCCCCAAACATCTCAGAAGCATGATTCCATTTGGGTAATCATTGATAGACTCCCCAAAATAGCACACTTCCTTCCTGTGCATACAACTTATACTGCTAAGAAGTATGCCGAAATCTATCTGGAGCAAATTATTCGACTGCATGGTGTCCCTAAGACAATCATTTCTGATTGAGGGGCACAGTTTGTTGCACGCTTCTAGGAGCAATTGCAGTCTTCTCTCGGAACCAAGCTAATTTGAAGCTCTGCTTATAATCCGCAAACTGATGGACAGACTGAGTGAGTTAATCAGATCCTTGAGGACATGCTCCGAGCTTGTATCATTCACTATGGTACGAACTGGGACAAATATCTAGCCTTGGCCGAATTTTCTTATAACAACAGCTATCAGTCCAGTCTTCAAATGGCCCCCTTTGAGGCGTTGTACGGTCGAAGATGCCAAACTCCTTTGAGTTGGTCTGAGACCGGTGAACGCAAAATCTTCGGACTAGACTTAGTTGCCGAAGCTGAAAATAAAGTCAAGCTTATCCAAGCCAACTTTAAGGCAGCCCAGTCTAGACAGAAAAGTTATGCAGACCAAAGGAGAAAACCATTACAATTCCAAGTAGATGATTATGTCTATCTTCGAGTATCTCCTACTAAGGGTGTTCAACGTTTTGGCATAAAAGGAAAGTTAGCACCTCGATATATCGAACCTTTTGAGATCACCGAAACATGTGGCCCAGTGGCTTACAGACTTCATCTTCCTTCTCAGTTGGTCACCATTCACGATGTCTTCCATATATCACAACTCAAGAAATGCATCAAAGCGCCTACTGAGGTCATTGAACAACAAGCTATCGAAATCGAACCTAATCTATCTTATGCCGAATGACCCATTCAAATTCTTGATGCAAGGAGAGAATCACTAGGAAGAAGAACATCAAGATGTACAAAATCTTATGGGACCACCATACTGTAAAAGAAGCCACCTGGGAAACTAAAGATTATCTTCGGAAGAACTTCCCCGGTTTTCTTAAAATTCCTTAGGTATCTACTTTCCAAATCTACCATTCTTGTAATCTCAGGACGAGATTCTTTTTAGCGGGGAAGGTTGTGACACCCTAGCTGTCAAAATTGTAACACATTAGGAAAGAATGTGTAATGTAGGTATTGAATTGAGTGACATTGAGTGAATGTGTGGAAATAAGGACTTATGTGTAAGTTTTCAAAAATATGAGTCCTGTTATGCAAAATATTTGAATTACAAAGGTAACTTTTAAATTCTACTAGGGGTTAAAGTGTAAGAATAATAGTCATCATTGCAGTACATAAAATTTGCAATTAAGTCCAAAAATACAAGAAATTTACCCTAATCAGGACAAAAACTTTATAAAGTTTGAATTCAGTCCAAGGTTTTAAAATAAAACTCTATCCTTTGATGTTTTGAATTTGAACCCTAAATAAAAGTTGTAGGTTTTGAAAAGTTATACAATTCTTGTTTTGACCATTTTCTCATTTGGGACATAAAACCGTAAGAAAATCTTGTTTTACATCAAGGACCCTGGAATTTTTGAAATTTCACATCAGCCCTTGGCGCCCCCCCTTTCTTCTTCCTCTGCTTCCCCCTCTGCCGTGCAGCCGCGCCACCGCTGGCCGCCGCCGCAGCTCTGCCGGTGCCACCTCCTCCATATGGCAGCTCCTATGCGGCGCCCCCAGGCTGGCCGCCGCCCTAGCCCCTCTCCTCTGGCCTTCTCCCGCACGCGCCACGCCGCCCCGCCTCTGTGCGAGCATCGCCCGCGGCCGTCATGCACACCGTCGGCCACCAGCAGTTGCTACTGCTTGCCGTGCCCTTTCCTGGTCTTGAAGCACGCTCCATAATGCTCCTCGACTTCTTCTACCCCCTCACGCGCCCGCTGTTGCCTTCTTCTTTCCTCTGCTCGACTACTTTCGCCGGACCTCTGCCGCCCGACTGAGCCGCCACCTCGCCATCACCGTGGCCAGCACCCCCGCAGCCTATAAAGCCCTCTCTTTTCTTACCCCGGCGCTTCTTGAGCTCACTCTTATGCTATTTCACCATTTCATAAGCGCAGAGCAAGATTGCAGCCTCGGATGCACCATCACCGCCCGTTCTTCATCTCCGGGGAGCTCTGCTCACCGTGGGCAGCCGCCATCACCTGCCCCTGCTCAAATTGATCCCCGAGCAAGCTTCCTCATCACCTACCGGTGCTCACCGAACCTACCCCGATGCCAATCCCCCACAACATCGCCCTACCGACGCTCGCCGTCGAGGTTCTTCTCCGCCACCGTTCGGCTCACCGTTGATCCGCCGCTCCAGTCGTTCCCCGCCCTCGACAAGTGTACCACCCGAACCACATCACCCCTGCGCAGCTCATAGACCACACCCCCACCCCTCTCCAATCTCCAGCACGTCGGAACACCGCTGCCATAGTCGAGCTCTATCGCCGCTACCTCAGATCATCGTCGTTCCACCCCCTCTGGTCGACCCCGACCTTCACATCACCCCAGCAAGGTCCGCTCTAGCCTCCTGATCATTCCTGACTGGTTCCCCCTCGCCGCCGGCGACCACCGTCATTGGAATTCGGCCGGCGAGTCTCGGCTCTTCTTCCCCGGCGAGCCAGAGACTCGATTGCAACAATCTAAATCTTTCTGAGGGCCTGGCTGCAAGATTCCAGCCCCTCCCTTCAATTCAAATCCCTGATCTTTGAAAATTGGTAGGAAATGGTAGAAAATTCAAAAAAATGCCAAACTAGTTTTATTTGAATCATTGAAGTAAACTCTACAACTTTTGTGTTATAGCCTTGAGCTGAATGAGTGAATATTTTGAATTAGAATAAATATTAGGAAATAGGTGTGCTAATTAGATCTCTTGATCCATAGCTATGCTGCTGTTAAAATTTGAAACCTAGGATGTGCGTCTCATGTATAGCTTTATGTAAAATTTGTAGACTCAGAACTGTTCCCTAACTGTGATGTTTAAGTGTCTTTGTTTTATATTGATGAAAGCTTTGGGATTTATTCAAGGGTGAATCTCTTAGTGTTTGTAGCTAAAAAATTTTACTCTAACTTTCTTTCAGCATGCGTAATCCATGATAAAATTTTGGATATTAGTAGCATAGGTTAGACTAAGATATAAATTTAAGCATAAATTCAAAGATAAATCATGAATAATTGTTTTGGTTTATGAAAATTCATGAAATTAAATTAAAGTGTTACTTTTAAGTAGAGTAATATGGTCACCAAATTTCAGCACAAGATCTTGTGTAGAACTTCTGATATAAATAGATCTTAATATCACAATGTTGTTTTTGTTTATTTTATAGCATAATTGCTATAAGGATAAAAATCTTGATAAAATCACAGTAGCTTAGATTCAGATTAACCTTTCTCCAGTAAAATTTTTATCCTTAGGTTTGCAGTAGATCAAACTAGAAAAATAGTTCATGATCTAAATGTTGTTTGATTAATGAAATAGTACATGATCTAAATAGTTCAGATCACATGTCATTTAATGCAATCAGGTAATTATGTTTATACTTGATAAATGATTGCCCAGTATGAGAATAGATGATATGTTTGCTAAATAGGATGTTTTTTTATTAGATTGCAACTTTATCGTGCAAAGAAATGGAAGTGTATGCATTTCCTCAACTGTAATGTTTGCATATCATATAGACTCGACAACTCTCGCTGACGGAGATTACCAGCTGATCCCGGAACCAGAAGAAGGAATTTCTGAAGACCCCGGGAACGTCACCAGAGATCTAACAAAAGCCCCAAACATCGGTTCGGAAACTTTTAGTAGCGACATCTCTGACCCCAGCCCCACCAGCGAAGGCAAGCCCCGGAAATAAACCGCTATTTTTACTACACTGCAATTTATATATTCATGTATATCTACTTGTGCATTTACATTTCCAGGAATTGTATTGAAACCTTAGTTGCATATTCCTAGGAACCTATGTATTGAATACTAGAACCTGAGTCCGACTAGCTACTAAGCTAATAGGACCGGTAGAAATTGAGTGATTCCCTGTCACTCGCGAGCTTTATAGGAGTTGAAATGTTTATATTCCTGCAACCACTATAAGGATGACGGATGAGGTTGTGATTGTGATTCATGACTTTGGCAAAAACCCGGTCTGTGTTGATAAAAATTTGATAAGGTCGCAGTGTGTGGTAGCGGTGGTTAATCATTTGAAAGTACTAGCCACATAGCGGTAAGCCTAGTAACTGATCGGCCCGAGGAATGGACATTCCCCCCACCACTCGTAATTTGGTTTTTCGCACACGCACCAACGTGCGGGAGTACGTTCCGCACAGCGGAGAGGAGTACGGTCATGTAGTCGCGCTACAGACGTACGTCTTGCACATTTGGCATGTGTATGTTCCTACAGTCGCTTGTGGTGGCACTGATCCACGAGTCGGAATGAAAGGCAAACGGTTGCTTCGAAACGATCATTGGATGTTCCAAGTGTGTGAGTTAGGTTTACCTTTGCAAGGTTTAAAATTCGATTCAGAATCGTCCGTTTCTCACGGAGATTGAGACTGCTTGATCCCTTTGCCACATAGAGTAATAAGAGCAACCTTATGATGATCAAAGATGATGGTTGTTTAAAAAGTTCTACCATGCTTGATTAGCTTTAGTTGCTTACATAGAATGGATA
Organism: Panicum hallii; assembly: GCF_002211085.1. Taxonomy (NCBI): domain Eukaryota; kingdom Viridiplantae; phylum Streptophyta; class Magnoliopsida; order Poales; family Poaceae; genus Panicum; species Panicum hallii. The sequence continues at coordinate 33,722,032 of NC_038044.1, read as the reverse complement.
ACCAACTAGAACCTGAAAGCTAAAAGTTGAAATTAAGGATCTACTCTTTGTTACTTTTCAGCTGAAACTATACCCAGAACCATTATAAGCCTTCATAGTCTAGCTACATGGCTAAGTATACCATGAAACGGGTAAGCCTTGCTGAGTATTAGAATACTCAGACTTGCAAATTTAACTATATTTCTGGTAATCCCCCTGAGGACTCTGCTCTGCCCGTGCCCTGGCCCTATGCCCTTTCTGATGGTTGGTCCGTGGAGTGGGATCCGTCCCCGGCCAACACAGGTCCCTCCGAGTGATGTTGAGGTTGGGCTTAGCTCCATATCCGTCCTGTGATGTCTGATAGTGTCGTGTTTTATTTTCCGCTGCAGATACTCTAACTTTGAATAGTTTTGTATAAATTCATACTAGTTAGGTCTTGCTACTATATATGTATGAATACTAATTTAATATTATGCCTGCGATGTAAAATTTTCGGTGGTTGTATGTGGCAGAACCGGTCGAATTATTCCGGCTCAAGTGCGCTATTGATTGCCGTATAACTGCAATCGGCTTAACGCACTTCAAACGGAACAATCCTTTGGTCTGTCGGGTCTCCGCCCGATTCAACCACGGTTCAGCAGGATCGAAGCAGGTTTATCTCGCACGAAGGCGAGTTCACATCACAGAATAGCTCATCAACTTTTAATTTACAACCATACAGCATTATTACAACCGAGTTTCAAAGATAGGTAAACTTATACATAACCATGTTCAACTGACAAGCATAACAGCTTGTCTAAACTCACAGCGGAAGAAAAAGTTTTACGCGACTACACACGTTGCGAAGACGGACGCCAAGCTTAGCCCAGGGCTTGGTGTCACTCCGGAGGGTCAGTGCCGGCTGGGGACGGGTCCCACTCCACGGACCAGCCAAACGGAACGGACGTTGGCCACACAAGGTTGTCCGTAGGATTCTCAAAGGTTATACCTGAAAAGACATTAGCAAGGCTGAGTATTCTAATACTCAGCAAGGCTTACCCGGGTCTGGGTATACTTAGCCCGTAACTAGACTCATGCCGGCTTTGTAATGCTTTGGGTTTATTTTCAGCTGAAAAGTAACAAAGAGTATGTACTATTTTCAAGTTTTAGCTTCATCTTCTAGTTGAGTAATTACTCTAGATTAGCACCTACACTAAGCAAGCAAGGTAATGTTTACCATTCAACAAGATTATCTACCATTAGTTCCACTTCTTACTCAATGTGGTAAAAGGGATAAGCAGTCTCAATCCTCGTGAGAGGCGGACGATTCGAATCGGATTTAACCTTGCAAGGTAAACCTAACTCACACGCTTGGAATACCAACAGGGCGTTCCAAGCAACCGTTTCCCTCATATTCCGGGTTGTGGATCAGGGCCACCACAAGCGACTGCAGGACCGTACGCACACCCAATGTGTACAGGACATACGTCTGTAGCGCGACTACAAAACCGTATTCCTGTCTGCCTTGCAGAACGTACTCCCACACGTCGGTGCGTGTAAACATAAAATAAAAGTCGAGTGGTGGAAGCGCGTCCACTTGCCGGGTCAATCGGGTACTAGGTTTACCGCTTACCATATTTCACGGCATGTGGCTAGTACTTTCAAAAGCTTAGCCACCACTACCACATAGATCGACCTTAACAACTTTTAACGAAACAGACAGGGTAACTTTCAGGTCATGATACAGCACATGACCCTGTCCGTCATCCTTATAGTGGGTGCAGTAATGTAAACATGCAACTCCTATATCGCGCGAGTGACAGGAAATCACTCGACTTCTACCGGTCCTATTCGCGGAGCATCTATCCGATAAGGACTCGGAAGCATTACATTGGATTCCTAGGATTCATGCATTTAGGGTTTCATTACAACTCCTAGACTTAATGCAAGATATAATATAATAGACTTAGATTGCAGTGTAAATAAAGTAATGGGATATGTCCGGGGCTTGCCTTCGGGAGTAGGGGTAGGGGCAGAAGAGTCAGAGATTTCCGAACTCGGGTTCGGAGCTTCAGTTAGACCTTCGACGACTTGTGCTGGGTCTTCTGGAAAGCCTTGGTCTTGTCCTAAAACCAATTCGTAGTCCCCGTCGTCGAGTGTCGTTGATTCTATATGAAATGCAATATATTAATAAGGTGAATTTTAAATTTAAAATTCAAATATTATATCACACCCAATTAGCACACAAACATGTATAGAATAAAGAGGGTTTAGATTTGAAACACCATTTATAAGATATGGTAGAATTTTATTGTAATATAAATTAAATCTTTGGGTTAAATTTGAAATAAACTAAAATTTGATTTTAAAACTTTAAATAAAAGATCATAGAAACTTGATTATATATTAGCATCATAAAACATTACATTAGTGAATACTAAGATTCCAATTAGAATAGGTTATACATTAGGTTTATCTTAAATTTGAAAGCTCAAATTAAAGATGTAAGTTTAAATTAAATGTGGAGTTTGAAATTGCACAAGGTCACTTAGGGCTTAAAGAACATTCATGCTAAACTTAAAGATAAACAAAAGAGCATGAAATGACAAGGTCACATGTGTAGTACCCCTTAATCTTAGATGTTTAATAAAGGCAAAAGTATTTTGTTTCACACTAAACTCTATTAATAAAAGTCATAGAGTTTGAAATCTACTTTCTAACAAAATTTGTTTCACTATTTTTAGATTTTTCTGTGAATTGTTATGAATTTTACAAGACAGAATAGACCCTCACATGAAATAACAGATTCCCTTTACACATTAGTCCTTGCATTTAACATCTAACCCCCTGGAAAGAAAGTGTTCCATGCAATTGGATCCAGACCATGGCCGGCGGTGGGGGAGGCACAAGTCCGGCCAAATTCCGGCCGGTGAGGTCGCCGGCGGTGAGGGGAAAAGAGAGGAGGAGCACGAGGGGGCCTAGGGCTACCTGTGGGTGGTCTCGGAGGGGCTCAAGGCGGTCGGAGGAGGGCAGCCCGCGGAGGACAGGACTGGCGGCCGGAGGCGCACGGCGGCGGGGTGCTTCCGGTGGGCGGAGGGGGAAGAGAACTGGCTGGGGAGGTTCTATAGGGCACGGGGAAGCTCACGGTGCAGTCAATTTGGGAAGGAGAAGAGCGGGAAGACGAGTTCCACGGCGACCCGAGGTCACGGCGGCGCTAGGGGAGACGGCGGCTCTGTACGCGCGCGGGGGAGACCGGGGTGTCAATTTATAGGCAAGCGGATCGACGGTGAGCTGCTAGTGTCGTAGAGCATAAGAGAGGAAGAGATAGGGCTTGTCCTCGGGAAATTTGCGGCGGCGGCAGGGAGCACCAGTGGCGGTGCGGCAGTGCCGCAGGCGCCGTGGCGCGCGGGCTGGACGCCAGCAAGGGGGAAAAGGAGCAGTGGCCGAGCAGAAGGGGCGACGCGTGGACCGGGGGGGGGCACAGGGGAGATGGCCGGCGGTGAGCCAGGGCGGCTCATTACGCCGGCGGCAGAGGAACAGGGGAGGCAGAGCAGGGGGGGGGCAGAGCGCCTGAGGAAGAAGGGGTGAACTGACTCAAGGACTGATCCGCAATTTCAGAGAAAGACAGGGGCCTTACTGTAAAGGGCTTGTAACTTTTAAACCAATGCTCAAATGAAGATGGTCCAAAAAGCAAAAGTGCATGGTTTTTCAAACTCTACAACTTCTCTTTAAGGTTCATCTGCAGTTGAGCAATAGTTTTAGAAATAAAATGAACTTAGTAAATATTTCATGTTTTATGTAAATACCTAAGTAAAATTACTTTTGCACATACATCCCATGGTAACTTCACACATAATTTTGCAATTTGACCACAGATACTGTTTTTTGCAAATTAACCCTTATGCTTTTAAATTTTTCCCTCACCTCCAACCAATTTGCATAAAAGGACCTTTAGTTAATATTAATTGCATGAACATTCTTTCTTCCATAGCATTGCATGTATATAAAATACATTTTTGGCCAAACTTTGAACATACAAGCATACTTAAACTCTAAGGTATGACCTAGCTAATTACCTGGGTGTCACAGCCTTCCCCCCTAAAAAGAATCTCGTCCCGAGATTCCGAAGCAGGATGGGACAAAAAGATCAAGCTCGAAGATTGGATTGGAAGAAATCGGGAAAGTTGTGTTGGAGGTAAGATTCGGTTTCCCATGTTGCTTCTTCCTCTGTGTGATGGTTCCATTGAATCTTGTACATTTTAGTGGTCTCTCTTCTGGTACTTCTCTCTTTAGTGTCAAGGATTCTAATGGGATATTCCGTATAGGTCAGATCGGGTTCGATTTCGATAGCTTGGGAATCGATGATTTCGGTGGGGATCTTAACACACTTTCTGAGTTGGGATACATGAAAGATGTTATGGATGGCCGCTAATTGAGGTGGAAATTGGAGACGGTAAGCTACGGGTCCACAGATTTCAAGGATTTCAAATGGTCCGATGTATCGAGGAGCAAGTTTCCCTTTTACACCGAATCTTTGAATACCTCGAGTAGGAGATACTCGAAGATATACGAAGTCTCCGATGTGAAACTGTAATGGCCTTCTTCGTATATCCGCGTAGCTTTTCTGTCGGGATTGGGCGGCCTTTAGATTGTCCTGGATAAGCTTGACTTTATCCTCTGCTTCTTTAACTAGATCGGGTCCAAAAATTTTGCGTTCGCCGGTTTGTGACCAACTCAAAGGAGTTCGGCATCGGCGACCGTATAATGCTTCAAAGGGGGCCATCCTAATACTTGTCTGATAGCTATTGTTGTAAGAAAATTCTGCTAGTGACAAGTACTTATCCCAATTTTTGTCGAATTGGAGTACACAAGCTCTGAGCATATCTTCCAAAATTTGGTTTATTCGCTCAGTTTGCCCATCCGTCTGGGGATGATAGGCAGAGCTTCGAATTAATTTAGTTCCGAGAGCATCATGAAGCTGCTCCCAGAACCTAGCAACAAATTGTGCTCCACGATCAGAAATGATCGTTTTGGGTACTCCATGAAGTCGAACAATTTGATCTAAATAGATCTCGGCATACTTCTTAGCAATATACGTAGTATGCACGGGAAGGAAATGTGCAGTCTTGGTTAATCGATCAACGATTACCCAAATAGAGTCATGCCTCCGAGAAGTGTTGGGTAGGCCAACGATGAAGTCCATACTGATATCCTCCCATTTCCACGAGGGAATGGGTAGAGGTTGAAGGATACCAGCAGTCTTCAAATGACTGGCTTTGACTCTTTGACAGATATCACATTCTGACACATATTTGGCAATTTCTCGCCTCATACGAGTCCACCAAAAGTTCTGTTTCAGATCCTGATACATCTTCGTACTGCCAGGATGTATAGAGAATTTGGACAAGTGGGCCTCGTCCATTATTTGCCTGCGGAGCTTATGGTCCTTGGGTATAACAATACGTTCGTTGAACCATAAAACTCCTTCAGGATCTACTCGGAAGCATTTATACTTCCCTTCACCTTGGGTTATCTTTTGTTTAATGATTTTGACCCCTTCATTACGCTGTTGTGCTAGAACAATACTATCTCTAAGTGTGGCTTTAACCGAAAGATGGTTTAAGTCACCTTGGGAAATAATCTCTAGATTGAGCTTTCTCATTTCCCAACAGAGGGTCTCGTTGAACGCTTCAACGGACAAGCAGGAGCAATGTGCCTTGCGACTGAGGGCGTCGGCAACAACGTTAGCTTTGCCGGGATGATAGTGTACTTCTAAATCATAATCTTTGATTAGTTCTAGCCAGCGTCTTTGCCTCATATTCAAATCTGCCTGAGTAAAGATGTACTTGAGGCTTTTATGATCAGTATAGATGTGGCATTTCGTGCCCATCAAATGATGTCTCCAGATTTTTAAAGCATGAATTACGGCTGCAAGCTCAAGATCATGAGTAGGGTAGTTTTGTTCATGAACCCTAAGTGCTCGTGATGCATATGCAATTACTCGGTTGTCTTGCATAAGTACACAACCAAGTCCAGTTCCCGATGCATCACAGTAGATGTCAAAAGGTTTTGAGACATCTGGTTGAGCTAAGACTGGAGCAGTCGTAAGATGATTTCTGAGAATATGAAATGCATCTTCGCATTTTTGATCCCAGGAAAATTTTACACCTTTCTTTAGTAGTTCGGTCATAGGTTTGGCTATTCTGGAAAAGTCAGGAATAAAACGGCGATAATAGCCAGCTAGACCGAGAAAACTACGAATTTGATGGACGGAGGTCGGAGGTTTCCAGTCCATCACTTCTTGTACTTTGCTGGGATCGACGGATATTCCGTCACCAGAAATGGTATGGCCTAGGAATTTGACTGTATCTAGCCAAAATTCACATTTAGAGAACTTGGCATACAGGTGGTGGTCTCTTAATCGCTGAAGGATGACATGGAGATGCTTAGTATGATCTTCTGGAGTTTTAGAATAGATCAAAATGTCATCAATGAAGACCACGACAAACTTGTCGAGCTCTTGCATGAAGACAGAATTCATGAGGTACATGAAATAGGCTGGGGCATTAGTGAGACCAAACGACATGACAAGGTACTCGTATAGACCATACCGAGTGGAGAAAGCTGTTTTTGGAACATCACTGGGCCGAATCTTAATTTGGTGGTAGCCGGAACGAAGATCTATTTTAGAAAACACCTTGGCTCCGGCTAATTGATCAAAGAGAATATCAATGCGGGGTAGAGGGTACTTATTTTTGATAGTCACCGCATTGAGAGGACGATAATCAACACACAGCCTTAAGCTATTATCTTTCTTTTTCACAAATAAGGCCGGACAACCCCATGGTGATGCACTGGGACGGATAAAGCCTTTGTCTAAGAGATCTTGGAGTTGAGTTTTTAGTTCAGCCAACTCATTAGGAGGCATACGGTAAGGTCTCTTAGAGATAGGGGCTGTACCAGGTTGGAGTTCTATAATGAATTCAATATCCCTGTCTGGGGGCATTCCAGGTAAGTCATCCGGAAAAACATCTGGATATTCACAGACGACTGGAATATCTTCTAGCTTGACCCCAGATACGGCATAGGTGTAAGAATTGAACGACTTTGGTGGTGGAAGATAAAGAAAAATAGGTTCGTGCTCCAATGAACCTATTTCCACCATGCGGGAAGGGATATCTATAGATATATGGTATTGGGTCATCCAATTCATTCCTAAAAGAACATCTATTCCTTTTAAATCCAGCAATAATAAATCTGACTTTATCAGGGTATTGCCTATTTGAATTGGCACACCCCTACAGACATGATTTGAAGAGATGCTACCCCCAGGAGTTGTTATCACATATACCCCATTAACAGGACAGATTTCCAAGCCTATCTTAATTCCCAACTTTGTATTGATAAAACTATGGGTAGCACCAGTATCAAACAGAATAGTAACGGGGTAATGGTTGATAGAAAATGTACCCGTCAGTATTGGTGCCCCTTCAGGGAGTTCGGAGAGTGTAGTGAGATTCACCCTCCCTTGTCGGACTTGCACCACTTGTCTTTTACCCTTGCCCTTGTAGTTTGGATTAGATGTTTGCCCTTGGAATGATTTCCTAGGTTGAGGGCAATCTTTAATGAAGTGGGACGGGCTTCCGCAATTGAAACAACGATTATTGTTGTTTCCTGAAGTAGCTGACGGAAAGCTCGGCCGCAGACCTTGTTGAGGTTGTTGCTGATTTTGTGGCAGGGGTGGTCGATTGAATTGTGCTTGCTGGGGAGGTCGGGCTACCCATCTGCCTGATATATTGCCTCGAGGCGGAGCTCGAGGGGCGTTACTCGGGACTAGCCGATACCGAGGCGACTGTGGAGTTGCAGGTCCTGTGGGTGCTTTCCGTTTCTTTTCCGCCCTGTGGGCGGCAATGCAATCTTCTTGAGTAATGGCCATGTTGACCAACTCATTGAAATCGTTGGCCTTCACTAAATTCAACCATTCTTTGAGCTTGGTGTTTAGACCTCGACGGAAGCGATCACATTTGCGGGCATCAGTGTCCGCATGTGATCCCGCATACTGGCACAGGTGATTGAAAACCTGTGCATACTGTGTAACCGTACGGGTACCTTGGGTCAGGCTTAGAAATTCATTGAGCTTCCGCTCAATGAGTCCTGCCGGTATATGATGTGCTCGGAAGGCAGTCCGAAACTCATCCCAAATGACCACGTGTTCGGCGGGTTGCATTGCATGATACTGATCCCACCAAAGACGTGCATGGCCTCGGAGTTGTTGGGCTGCGAAGAGTACCTTGTTCTCCTCTGAACATGGAGCTGACAGTAAAGCGAACTTAGACTCGATAGTCCGCAACCAGGCATCTGCATCCAAAGGCTCATCGGCCTTATGGAATAAAGGAGGCTGGGTGCTGAGAAAGTCCTGATAAGTGGCCGATAGAGGTTCTCCTCGGCCTCGAGGTTGCTGCTGAAAATGGCCCATCTGAGCTTGCACAAGTTGATTAAGAAGCTCAGTCTGCCGGGCCATAACCTCGGCCAAATTTGGAGGTGGCGGTGGTGGTTGCTGGGAACTACCAGGTTGTCCTGCCCGGAATCCTTCTGGGGTCCCTCGAGTAGCTCCAACCATCTGAAATAAAGAAGATATCCATTATCAACCATAATCTTGCTTCCAATTTCAGATAATATGCAATTTATCCAGCTGAAATGTAATGCATATGCTCCATTCAATCTACTTATAACAGGTACACAGATGTTGAACAGAGTAACCGAAACTCAGGACTTGGATTACTATAAAGATACTACTATCTTACATCAGTACACTCCCAAGATTACAAACTTTTACCTAAAAGTACATGCCACGTATACAACAAGTGGCTTTATAGCTAGATGTTCTACACACTACTTATGTTACATCTTATACATTTATTACATCTAAACCACCACGCTGTCAACTATGACTAAAAGTCATCAAAATTGCCCACTGATGACTGGCTTCCAGAGGAGGAATGGTGGGGACTGACGACAGGATCCCCATGCTCAGAATCAAGTTCGGAGACTCCTTCGATCTCCTCGGGATCTTCCTCTTCAGCTTCAGGTGCTGCAGGTGCAACGGGAGGAATCGGGGGCTGCTGCAATTCTTCAATCTGAGCTTGAGCATCATCCACTGCAAGGATCAGATCTTGAACTTGTGCCTGTAGAAATTCAATAACAGTATCCCGCTGAGTGATTATGTGATCACTCTCGTTGATCTGATCTTCACGATGATGGATGGTCTCGTTTTGAGTAGCGATTATTCCATTCTTCTCAATCACCACTGCTTGAAGTTGGTCTGCCTGGGTAAAGTATCTGGCAGCGTCCCCGTGGAAACTTCGTGCGGCAGTAATCAAATGGCCTATCTCACGGCGTAGCAGCATGTGATAGTGGTATTGCACGCCCGTATAACGCCTCATTCCTTGCACTACTTCTTCTGGTGGACCTTCCAGCCTATGACTTTCAGGAATTGTTCCGAGGTCTCGCTCTGCTTCACCAGGATCTGTTGTGGCAAACAAACCTATAGGTTGTCCTACAACTTCCTCAGGGTGTTGATTGCAGAAAGCATAAATGGCTTCTAGGGCCGCTGCTTCAATGGTGTCCATAATTCTGTAACCCGTCGTGCTGATCTCAATAGGTTGCCATTGTGAACGGAAGGGATGCTGAGGTATACTCATCCTGACATGGGCCCTATGTACTCCGTCTTCCACATGTTCAACAGCATCGTACTGAGGGGGTTCTGTATAATAGAAAGCCTGCAAAGATTCCCATAGTAAGCGGGGAAAACCCTCCCAGTGAAGGGCATTGGTGTGGAGATGCCCTTCCGGATCCCAGAAAACATTGGAAGGTACTGCCATCTGCGACCAGGATGCAAATGGTAAAACTTGTTATCTTGTTAGAAGAATACAAGATAAACGAATCAAGATGACCAATTTTGTTAACAGCAAAGGCCGGAAATCAGATGAAAAGCTAAGATCCCATATAAGACACCCAACTTAAAGCTATCCTTAACTCTTCATTCCCCCATTCCAAACAAACAACAGGTTCATGATGTATAAAATTCTTTTATTGGCCAAAGATGCATGCACGCGCTACTCGTCCTCACAACCAAAACAACTGCCGAATATTTTCGGACTTACGTAGTTAATTTCGGTGGCATAACCATACGTCTCTCACTATATATAACTAGTCGGTAAACCCTACGCATCCTAATAGCGTAAACGTGGTTAGTGTACCTGCAGAAGAAAACACAGATATATATATCTCATGAACCTTTCATGGCAGCACGACATGAAAGCGTCCCCAAACATTACTGTTCACTATAGAAACAGCATCTGTACAATTACCGCCGTACAGACAACGTTAGCATACGTTATCAAAACAACGTATTCACGGGGGTACCGCAATATGCGGGGGTATGAACAGCGATCGCCATACCCTGCGCCGAACCATATACTCCCAATATAATCAACCTAAGTTGGTATATTGGCAGCATCTCAAGTAGGCCACTGCTTGAGAAACAGCGTTCGGTTCGCATCACCGACGGGAAGGCCAAGCTCCCTCAGTTGGCTGAGGATCCTTACCTTCTTACCTCCGTTCGTAGATGTCGTTACAGGAAGTAAGGTTGGGTTGTGCAGAAATTTAAGTTTTGACAGAAAGTAGTGCTGCAAGTCAAATCTATCTATACATATATGGATACCATTAGCCACCTGATACTTTCCCATATAAACCCTTAGGGCTTTACGTTCTAAGTACAACCTTAACGGATCCAACATATTTTGTAAACTCATTTGTTAGCAACTTTTATCCAGAACACACCTTTTAAGAGCTATTCTGGGTGTAAAGATAAACCTACAGCTCTGATACCAGCTGTGGCAGAACCGGTCGAATTATTCCGGCTCAAGTGCGCTATTGATCGCCGTATAACTGCAATCGGCTTAACGCACTTCAAACGGAACAATCCTTTGGTCTGTCGGGTCTCCGCCCGATTCAACCACGGTTCAGCAGGATCGAAGCAGGTTTATCTCGCACGAAGGCGAGTTCACATCACAGAATAGCTCATCAACTTTTAATTTACAACCATACAGCATTATTACAACCGAGTTTCAAAGATAGGTAAACTTATACATAACCATGTTCAACTGACAAGCATAACAGCTTGTCTAAACTCACAGCGGAAGAAAAAGTTTTACGCGACTACACACGTTGCGAAGACGGACGCCAAGCTTAGCCCAGGGCTTGGTGTCACTCCGGAGGGTCAGTGCCGGCCGAGGACGGGTCCCACTCCACGGACCAGCCAAACGGAACGGACGTTGGCCACACAAGGTTGTCCGTAGGATTCTCAAAGGTTATACCTGAAAAGACATTAGCAAGGCTGAGTATTCTAATACTCAGCAAGGCTTACCCGGGTCTGGGTATACTTAGCCCGTAACTAGACTCATGCCGGCTTTGTAATGCTTTGGGTTTATTTTCAGCTGAAAAGTAACAAAGAGTATGTACTATTTTCAAGTTTTAGCTTCATCTTCTAGTTGAGTAATTACTCTAGATTAGCACCTACACTAAGCAAGCAAGGTAATGTTTACCATTCAACAAGATTATCTACCATTAGTTCCACTTCTTACTCAATGTGGTAAAAGGGATAAGCAGTCTCAATCCTCGTGAGAGGCGGACGATTCGAATCGGATTTAACCTTGCAAGGTAAACCTAACTCACACGCTTGGAATACCAACAGGGCGTTCCAAGCAACCGTTTCCCTCATATTCCGGGTTGTGGATCAGGGCCACCACAAGCGACTGCAGGACCGTACGCACACCCAATGTGTACAGGACATACGTCTGTAGCGCGACTACAAAACCGTATTCCTGTCTGCCTTGCAGAACGTACTCCCACACGTCGGTGCGTGTAAACATAAAATAAAAGTCGAGTGGTGGAAGCGCGTCCACTTGCCGGGTCAATCGGGTACTAGGTTTACCGCTTACCATATTTCACGGCATGTGGCTAGTACTTTCAAAAGCTTAGCCACCACTACCACATAGATCGACCTTAACAACTTTTAACGAAACAGACAGGGTAACTTTCAGGTCATGATACAGCACATGACCCTGTCCGTCATCCTTATAGTGGGTGCAGTAATGTAAACATGCAACTCCTATATCGCGCGAGTGACAGGAAATCACTCGACTTCTACCGGTCCTATTCGCGGAGCATCTATCCGATAAGGACTCGGAAGCATTACATTGGATTCCTAGGATTCATGCATTTAGGGTTTCATTACAACTCCTAGACTTAATGCAAGATATAATATAATAGACTTAGATTGCAGTGTAAATAAAGTAATGGGATATGTCCGGGGCTTGCCTTCGGGAGTAGGGGTAGGGGCAGAAGAGTCAGAGATTTCCGAACTCGGGTTCGGAGCTTCAGTTAGACCTTCGACGACTTGTGCTGGGTCTTCTGGAAAGCCTTGGTCTTGTCCTAAAACCAATTCGTAGTCCCCGTCGTCGAGTGTCGTTGATTCTATATGAAATGCAATATATTAATAAGGTGAATTTTAAATTTAAAATTCAAATATTATATCACACCCAATTAGCACACAAACATGTATAGAATAAAGAGGGTTTAGATTTGAAACACCATTTATAAGATATGGTAGAATTTTATTGTAATATAAATTAAATCTTTGGGTTAAATTTGAAATAAACTAAAATTTGATTTTAAAACTTTAAATAAAAGATCATAGAAACTTGATTATATATTAGCATCATAAAACATTACATTAGTGAATACTAAGATTCCAATTAGAATAGGTTATACATTAGGTTTATCTTAAATTTGAAAGCTCAAATTAAAGATGTAAGTTTAAATTAAATGTGGAGTTTGAAATTGCACAAGGTCACTTAGGGCTTAAAGAACATTCATGCTAAACTTAAAGATAAACAAAAGAGCATGAAATGACAAGGTCACATGTGTAGTACCCCTTAATCTTAGATGTTTAATAAAGGCAAAAGTATTTTGTTTCACACTAAACTCTATTAATAAAAGTCATAGAGTTTGAAATCTACTTTCTAACAAAATTTGTTTCACTATTTTTAGATTTTTCTGTGAATTGTTATGAATTTTACAAGACAGAATAGACCCTCACATGAAATAACAGATTCCCTTTACACATTAGTCCTTGCATTTAACATCTAACCCCCTGGAAAGAAAGTGTTCCACGCAATTGGATCCAGACCATGGCCGGCGGTGGGGGAGGCACAAGTCCGGCCAAATTCCGGCCGGTGAGGTCGCCGGCGGTGAGGGGAAAAGAGAGGAGGAGCACGAGGGGGCCTAGGGCTACCTGTGGGTGGTCTCGAAGGGGCTCAAGGCGGTCGGAGGAGGGCTGCCCGCGGAGGACAGGACTGGCGGCCGGAGGCGCACGGCGGCGGGGTGCTTCCGGTGGGCGGAGGGGGAAGAGAACTGGCTGGGGAGGTTCTATAGGGCACGGGGAAGCTCACGGTGCAGTCAATTTGGGAAGGAGAAGAGCGGGAAGACGAGTTCCACGGCGACCCGAGGTCACGGCGGCGCTAGGGGAGACGGCGGCTCTGTACGCGCGCGGGGGAGACCGGGGTGTCAATTTATAGGCAAGCGGATCGACGGTGAGCTGCTAGTGTCGTAGAGCATAAGAGAGGAAGAGATAGGGCTTGTCCTCGGGAAATTTGCGGCGGCGGCAGGGAGCACCAGTGGCGGTGCGGCAGTGCCGCAGGCGCCGTGGCGCGCGGGCTGGACGCCAGCAAGGGGGAAAAGGAGCAGTGGCCGAGCAGAAGGGGCGACGCGTGGACCGGGGGGGGGCACAGGGGAGATGGCCGGCGGTGAGCCAGGGCGGCTCATTACGCCGGCGGCAGAGGAACAGGGGAGGCAGAGCAGGGGGGGGGCAGAGCGCCTGAGGAAGAAGGGGTGAACTGACTCAAGGACTGATCCGCAATTTCAGAGAAAGACAGGGGCCTTACTGTAAAGGGCTTGTAACTTTTAAACCAATGCTCAAATGAAGATGGTCCAAAAAGCAAAAGTGCATGGTTTTTCAAACTCTACAACTTCTCTTTAAGGTTCATCTGCAGTTGAGCAATAGTTTTAGAAATAAAATGAACTTAGTAAATATTTCATGTTTTATGTAAATACCTAAGTAAAATTACTTTTGCACATACATCCCATGGTAACTTCACACATAATTTTGCAATTTGACCACAGATACTGTTTTTTGCAAATTAACCCTTATGCTTTTAAATTTTTCGCTCACCTCCAACCAATTTGCATAAAAGGACCTTTAGTTAATATTAATTGCATGAACATTCTTTCTTCCATAGCATTGCATGTATATAAAATACATTTTTGGCCAAACTTTGAACATACAAGCATACTTAAACTCTAAGGTATGACCTAGCTAATTACCTGGGTGTCACAGCGTATCTCTGGACTCGCCTTCATGCAAGATACCTTTGTTTTGATCCTGAGTTAGGTGGTTTTATCGGGACTTTACCCGACAGACCATGGTATTACACCGTTTGAAGTGCAGTTGAGTCCTTACTGCCTTCTGAGAAAGGATCAGCGCACTTGAGCTGGTGTAATTCAGGTTGGTTCTGCCACATGTACTCATTTTGAAAAAGAATAATAATGAATGGAGGATTTGTGTGGATTATACTGATCTCAACAAGCATTGCCTGAAGGATCCCTTTGGGCTCCCAAACATCGACCAAGTCATTGACTCCACTGATGGCTGTGTCCTGCTCTCCTTCCTTGATCGGTACTCGGGCTACCATCAGATTGCCCACAAGGAAGAAGACCAGATCAAGACAACATTCATCACCCCGTTTGGTGCATATGCCTACACAACTATGTCCTTCGGATTGAAGAACGAAGGAGCCACTTACCAGCGAGCCATCCATCTATGCTTCGCTGATCAGCTACATCGTAATGTTGAAGCCTACGTGGACGACATGGTTGTCAAGACCAGAAACCACAACGAGTTCATTATAGATCTCAAGGAATCCTTCAGTAGCTTACACAAGTTCCGGTGGAAGCTCAACCCAACTATGTGCGTCTTCGGTGTACCGTTAGGGAAACTACTCGGGTTCATCATCAGTCACTGAGGAATCGAAGTGAACCCAGAGAAGATCACCGCCATCACCGACATGGAAGCTCCAAAGATGATCAAAGATGTCTAGAAGCTCACAGGGTGCATGGTCACACTCAACATATTCATCTCAAGACTTGGGGAACGGGGACTACCCTTCTTCATGGTTCTAAAGCGGCAAGACAAGTTTTAGTGGAACGAAGAGGTGGAGCAGGCACTAACAGACTGCAAGCATCATCTACAGTCGCACCCCATCCTCACGGCTCCACTGCCAGATGAAAATCTACTACTCTACATCACCGTGACTAATCACATCATCAGCACAACCATTATGGTGGAACGCTCTGAGGAATGTCAGTGTTTTACCACCAAGCCCACCGAGAGATACCCCTAAGGTGGTAGGTTGTAGGCGGGGTGTTGCCGAGATCTAGAACTCGAGGGTGCAAGGAACGCGAAACTTTAGACAGGTTCGGCTGTTGAATGCCTAATACCATACATCATATGTGGTGGTTTGTATTGCCTTATATGATTGTGTGTTGGAGGCAGTCCCTGCCCGCCCTTATATAGTCTGGGGGCACAGGGTTATAGATATCCTAACCAGATACGAGCTTACGAGTCCTACCCGAGTGCTACTCGGATAGTTTCCTTCTGTTCTTACTAGTCCTACTCGTGGCTGAGTAGCTTACAATAGGTCTAAGGTATGGGACATGCCCCATCCCTTATTCTTGACAATTCGTGCCACGTGCGTAGTCCCATGGCCTTAGGTCTGACAAGCCCCCGAGCTCTTCATAGCCGAGTACTGCAGGCTTCCGAGTACTTCTGAAGGCGTCTTCAGGTTCTTCCAAACTCCATCTTGAAGGTGTCTTCCGAGTACTTTCTTGGCTGGCTTGAGGCTATGAGGTGCTCATGCCCTGAGTAGTCTTCTTTTATATGCGGTGCGTTGAAAATCGCCCTCCATATGGAGTAGCCCCCGAGCCCTAGGTTGAATCGAAGAATCATGCTGAGGTTCAAATTAGTCTAAAATCTTTCAGTCTTTGTCTTTCAAATGAATTTAAAAAATAAACCATTAATGACATGTGTCCTGCAGCACCCGAACCTTGAATCCAAATCCCAAGATTTGGAAAAAAAAAAGGATCCAAAAAATCGTGGCATGCATTGTTTAATAACTCTTGAGTTTGATTTGATGGTTAAAGTTGGCAAATTGATTCACAAATTCAAAAACTCCTTTTTCGAAATTACATCCCTAAAAAAATTGTTAAACAAATAACTTCCCCAAAGGAGCCCTAAATTACCGCTCAAATCCAATCTTGTCCCGAAAAAAAATCTCTTCAACTTTCGTACAGTGATTCTGGGCCCGTTGATGGTTATTTAATATCGCGGTGACCTCAGGGTTTTATTCACCCCTTCACTTGCATTTTCACTGCCTTGGCCTCTTCATCTTCTCTGTCTCACAGCCGCCTACCGCTTACAAAATTAGATATGCGCCATTCCCAACTTTGCTTCTCTTGTGAGAAATAGTCGCTAAAGTCTTCCCCTTCCTCCAGTATGCTCCTCCACCATCCCACTCCTTAGCCCCTGAGCGCATATGAGTAAAGCAACTCATGACAACAAGGATGGCCGGCAAGAAAAGTGCTTCCAAGGGGAAGGGGAAGGGGAAGGAATCCAAGATTGCTTCGCCATCTGGCGAGTCATGGAAGAAAAGTAAGTGCACTGAAGCTGACCTCCTATCTTTGGTAGATGAGTGCATCCTTTAGAGCAAAGAAATTTCCCAATGGTGTCCTACCATAGGGGTTGTAAGGCCATTTGAGAATGCTGAATAAACCATGCTGTTTCAGCACTTTATCGAGCGTGGCCTAAGCGTACCCACTTGTGACTTCCTCCGTGGCTTGCTTTTCCATTATGGCATCCAACTCCATCATCTCAACCCCAACTCTGTTCTGCACATAGCTATTTTCGTCCATTTCTGTGAGGCCTTCATAGGGATAGAACCCCATTTCGACCCCATTTTGTTATCTTTTTCATCCCAAGCCACAGCCCAGTGAGAATAACATTGCTGAGGTTGGTGGAGATAGCATCCAACTGAGGCAAGGTATGGAGAAAAAATACATCCCATATAAGTTCCCAACTAGTCTATCCGGATGGAAGGAGAGCTTGTTTTATGTCAGAAATCACAAACCCGCACTTCCAGAGAGGACTACTGGGAGTCCTAAGATTATTGGCGAGTGGGTAGTAAGCCCCCAAGATATGAGTCTGTCGGTGTTTTACGGCCACGCCCACTGAGGGATACCCCCAACGTAGTGAGTTTGTAGGTAGAGTGTCGCCGAGATCAGGAACTCGAAGGCGCAAGGAACATAAAGTTTAGACAGGTTCAGGCCACCGAGAGTGTAATACCCTACATCCTGTGTGTGGTTTGTATTGCCTTAGATGTTGATCGGGGTGATCTAGGGTGATCCTATTTGGAGGGAATCCCTGCCCGCCCTTATATAGTTTGGGGGGATAGGGTTAATGGAAATCCTAATCGGATACAAACTCAGGAGTCCTACCTGAGTACTTTTTGGGTAGTTTCCTTCTGTTCCGACTAGTTCTACTATGGTACAAGTAGTTCTACTATGTCGAGTAGTTACAACTAGTGTAGGGTGTGGGCCATGTCCTATCCCTTATCCTGTAAGATGTACGCCATGTGCACAGTCTCGTGGGCTTGGGTCTGACAAGCCCCGGAGCTCTTCGTAGTCTAGTACTGTAGGCTTTCGAGTACTTTTGAAGGCATCTTTGAGTTCTCCCGAACTCCATCTTGAAGGTGTCTTCCGATACTTCCTTCGCTGCATCAAGGCTGTGAGGTGCTCATGCCACGAGTAGTTGTCAAGTCTTCTTTTATATGGGGTGCGATTGAACTCGCAGTCCATATGGAGTAGGCCCCGAGCCTTAGGTTGACTCATAGAATCAGGTTGAGGGTCAATTTAGTCTTGAGTCTTCTATCCTTATCTTCCAAAAGATTTGAAAAATAGGTCACTGATGACACGTGTCCAGCAGCCCCCAAGCCTTGAATCCAAATTCCCAAGGTTTGGAATAAAGGATCCAAAGTATCGTGGCATGCAATATGTGACGGTAAGAATTTGGTAGTTAAGATGGGCAAATTGGTTCAGAAATTCGAAAACCGCTTTTTCGGAAGAAATTTCCTAAATAAATGGTGAAACAAATAACTTCTCCAAAAAACCCCCAAATTACCACTCAAATCGAACCTTGTTTCCTGAGTGCCGTGTTGCCTCTAGCCCCCAAGCCTAGGAGCTAGATGAGTCACACGAGATACACCTAGTAGTTGATGGTACCAGCCTCCAAGCCTAGGCATTGGCCAAGTTGCCACTGAATCTTGAACTGTCGATGAAGCCGACTAGCCGGAGTCGATTCCGACTAGTTTAGTAGGCGAGACAAGTAGTCGAAATAGCTGACGATGCATAAAACTAGTCGGGAACTAGTAAATGTAGTGTTATGGGAGTGAGGCCCCTTCAGTAAACTGCACGTAGTACTAGTCATGAACTAGTAAACGAATTAGTACTGTAAGTATGGGAGCGAGACCCCTTCATTATACTTGCACGTAGTACCGGTCGTGAACCAGTAAACAGAGTAGTGCTGGAAGTATGGGAGCGAGGCCCATGCAATAAACTATACGTAGTACTAGTCATAAACTAGTAAACGGAGTGTTACTAGAAGTATGGGAGCGAGGCCCCTTCAGTAAACTTCCAAGTAATACGAGTCGTGAACCAGTAAACGGAGTAATACTAGAGAGAATCATGAAACTCAGAACAGAGGGAGTCACTGGAGCCTCAGTAGTGTACTCCTAGATTGGCGGGCGCATCCAGCCATTGCAGAAGCGCGATCAATGTGTCTTCAAGTACCTCAGACTCTCAAATTCATCTCGATTTACTGCAGAACGCATTCACCAAGATGAAGCTGTGATGCAGGTGAGCCGAGTACTTTTGAATGCCGACACTGTGCCTTATTTCCCTAAGCCATTTAGTGTGAAGAAGCCTCCAAAACAAGTAAAGGTAAATAGTCATTTGCTTCTATCAAGTACTTGTCATATTTCTGAATCTTAATTGTACTAACAGAGCTTGAAATCTTGTCATAGGATGACATGAATGTCTATAGAAGCATGCCTCCCATGCCGGACATCGATTGTTCATCCATAACCTACCATCAGCGCATCGACCACACAAGATCTCTCAACCATCTCGCAACCTAGTGAGTGAAGAGGAGGTTGAGGGAACTGACGATGACTGCAGCTTGGCAGAGGTGATCAGGAGCAAGAAGATGAGTAGCGCCCAAGAGGGAGCAAGCCCTCCCAGTCAACCAAAGGAAACCTGGGTTGCCACTCGGAAGCGCAAGACTAACGCCTCTCCAAGCGTTAATGATGATTGCATACCAAGGTAAGAACCATCCTTGGGTTTGTGAGTACTTTCATTGGTTGTCCTTCCCTGATTTGAATAAAACTCTTCCATTTTCTTAATTCTTCAGTGAGAGTGTCTAGAACCCTAATCAATCAAAGTGAAGGGTCGAAGAGGTAATTGGGGATGATGCAGTAACGGAGCAGAGTGTGCCCTCCATTACAGTGAACCCGTCGTCAGATTCTGTCGAGGCCACGCCGGACCAAGTGTCGCCCTCGGCTGGTCTGAAGTCGCTATCAACTGCCCCAACGGCTGCACCAGGGCAAGCAGTGCCCTCAGTTGGCAAGTCGACACCGTCAAGTGTCTTAGGTGCTGCTCCAGTGCCTAAAGCCTAGGGTGAAGAAAATTGCTTTTATGAAGTCTTCGCTATAAGTATTCGAGTACTTTCCAGTTGTAGTTTGTAGGTTCGTAATGGTAAGTATCAATCTGGCTGCTTGTTATGTGAAGGAAATCCTCTACTCTGGGCTTGGAGCAACCTGGCGATGACACGACTTGTCCAGCCCTCGAGCAAGAGTCTGATGCTATAGCGTTGGTGAAGACAGTGGCCATCACCACTCCGGTTGATTCGCCACCATCGCGCATGGAGTCCCCTTCACCTGCTGTTGCCAAAGTCAAGGGGAATGCAGCGAGTGCAGAGTGGGACATAGCGGGAGGTCTTAGGGTGGTGGAACCAGCCCCCGAGATTCCATCAGGTGAGCCGATTGTGCCGCCCCTGCTCGTGAGTACTTTTCTACCAGAGGCGAGACTAATTACTGCAGGTGAGGTGGCAGGTACTCCGCAGCAAAGGCCAAGTGTCGGAAAAAACTAGAGCTACGGGTACTTCATTAGGTGGTATTCTAGTCACACCGCCCAAGTCCTGATATGCTATCCCGATGGAGCTCGTCGATGATCCAATGCTGACTTCAGATGTTTTGAAATTCAAGATACCTTTAAGGAGCTATATAAATTCTCCTCAATATGCTTGTTTATTCTTTCACAAAATGCTTAGTTGAGCATCTTGCTTGCTTCACTAACCACCTATCTTGATGCACAGATAATGGCCAATTGATCTAGAAAGAAATCTGACAAGTTGAGAGCTGTTGAAGACAACCTTCATCAATTGCAGGCCAAGGACCGCCAGATTGGGGAGCAGATCATGAAGAATGTTGAGCTGCGGAACCAACTTGATGCCATCAAGCTGGACCACACAAGAGAGGTCTGGCTCCTCAAAAAGTAAATAAAAAACCTAGAGGAGAAGAACAAATCCCTGGCCGAGACATGCCGAGGTAATACTCTCTCGAGTACTATATATGATTTGATGTATCCAAGTGGTGTTATGTGAATTTTTTACGAGTACTTCTTGTCATTTGCCTGCAAAACTCAATAAGATGTTAAAGTATAAAAAAGAACTGTTGACTGACATGAAGAATTTGCTTTACCCTCGTTCAGGTGATGTCGAACTCCAGATGAAGAAGCTTGAAGATACTGACAAGCAACTCATGGAGTGCATGCAGAAGATCAAGTCAATGGCTGAGGAGAAAGACTTGAAGTAGAAAAAACTCAACAAGCTTGAGGGCACTGCACGAGTAGTCATCGACATGGTGGACCCTCCAGAAGAAGGAGTAGTCAAAAATAGGACTCTGCTGGAGCACCTTCGCGAGGCACCGCAGAAGATATCTAGCTACCTTTCGAACACCACTAAGACGTAGGTGGCGCACGTCTTGTCACCCAATGGAAACTTGAGTCCATTGCTGAGGGTATAGCTGCAGACTGGTCCAATGAAATGTTCACAGAATACCTTGAAGAAGACAGATTGTCAAATACCTTGAAGAAGTTGGTCCTATGGCTTAAAAAATAGTAGAGAACCTAGAGCAGGATTAGAACAATGAACATGTCCTGAACAATCTGTCTAGGTATATGTAAATATATCATGTGCACTATTTTCTCAATGTGGGTTTGTTCAGAGTACTCAAGGTACTTGACAATCCTAGGACTTACAAAAAAAAACTCAAGGCGTGTAGGTCGAGCTATACTGAGTGCAGTGACTCTGGGTGTTGTTGATAACTTGGCGTTCGATGGTTGGTCCCGCAAAGGGACTTGAGCGAATCAGTATTTACTCGCGTCGTGCGGTATCCTTAATTGCTTGAGTTGTATAGGTGTGAGGACCTCTTCGACATTCTCATACTAACTGGGTGCAATTGATTCTGCTGAATCATGTAGGCTAGCACTCAAAGTAGTCGGAACATGCGCAAATAGTTTGCGACTTAGCCAGACTGGCTTGCAGGTAGTAATCTTCCTGATAGGACTCGTCTATGGTAAGACTAGTACCTGGTGCCGTTTACTAGAGTTGTGGGTGTAGGTACCCCTTTAGTAAGATGAATGTTACTACGCGTAGTACCAGTTGACAACCAGTACTAGTACTAGTTGATAACAAGTACTCGGAGTGTTATGGGTGTAAGTACTAGTACTGGACTTACTGGAATTATGGGTGTAAGTACCCCTTCAGTAACTGTTATCGCCATATTCTGGACGGGCCAAAAGTGGGTCAAGGAGCAAGATGGGCCTAGGAAAAGGGTATGGCAGGATTACAGATCGGATCCCGTACGGGTGTTTGAGGCCAGTAAGGCCGTGTAAACTCAGGCTTAGGCAGTTAGGATTCGTGTTGTGTTTGGCTAGGGTTAGTTAAGGAGAGCAAGTCTACGGACTATAAATATGTACCATGAATAAACAAGAAAGGGAGATTCATTCACCAACAACTCACGGCGCATCGCCTCCCCTGTTCCAGGGTTTTTCATCGGGTAAGTGCCATGTAGCCCCTTGGTCACGCTTCGTGTGATCGGGGGTGCATTGCTCTTGCTTGTTACTTTATGTGTTGCTCGTTCTGAAGCCTTGTAGATGGCGAGTAGCATTAGTTATCATAGCGCGCATAGAGTAATGTTATTTTTGTATCATGATCTTGCTCTGTTCATTGTTCTTGCGTGCTCCGCGATCATTGTATCCGTTTATGGATGCAATAATCGCGTCTTGCTTTGTTTATATTGATAGATCCAATCTGTTACGGCTAGTTTCTATTTATTAGGGATTTAGCTTAATATGTGCATGATTAGGCCTTGCAAACGAGTTGAAAGTTCTGGCGGTATGTTAGTATCGAATCTCAGCCTGGGTAGAGGTCTCCTTAGGAATCGGCTCTTTAGCTGCTTTTAGGGTCTCTGTTCAGGTTGTTTGTTCTGATGTTTTGCGTATTCGTTAGGCTCAATCACGTGTAGGATGTTCCGATCGTGTAGTGAGGGCTTAGTTGTCGTGGATTGGATTAGATTAATATCTTTAAAGCAAGCTTTTTCTCTTTATTATATACATATGTTATTTGTCCCGAAGATCCGATCCGGTACCGATGCAATCGGCTCTTTACAGCCGATACCGGGGAGGAGTGATGAGCCGATCACGGCTCGGACTAATCTTTACAAGTGTCTGTGCTTACATGAATTTCACGAGTCACACCTTCCTGATCAGGTACAGGATCAGGTGGCACGCCTAGCAACTCCAAGTCAGGGTGTGCGCCAGATCGCTGGGCCGTTGACCGAGGGACCGGGGCCCACCAGCCATCCCGGAAGCCTCCCGGCTCCTCGTGTTGCCTGTCGTTGCTCGCCGGTGGGTTTCGATCGACAACACATTCTGGCACGCCCAGTGGGACGCTCTTCATCGACTTCGTCATCTTCATCGACTCCGTTATATTTGTCGACTCCGTTAGTGGTGGTCAGCGAGATGGCAAGGGATGATCCGATCACTTACGAGGAGCTCTCTGCTGAACACAAGCAGAGGTACGATGAAATCAAGACTCAGTTCGAAGCCGATCTCATCGGCTCTTTTGAAAGGACTCGCAGCCACGGTGTCAGGTGGAGAGGGTTTTCACCTGAAGGTTCTCTTGATGGAGTAGATCTGTCTACCCCGTCTGAGGATCGTACCAGAGCTCTGCGTCAAGAAGTGAATTATGCGGTGGCCCATTCATTGCACCGACACTCGGAAAGTTTGGTTAATGCTTTCGAACGTGTGGCTCTACGTGTAGTTCAGGAGATTATGAAGCATCAACATTCCCCAACTGGACCTACCTTGGGGAGCCATAAAGGAGAATTGCCGTTCCAAACCAGACCACCGTTGCCTTATACACTTGCAGCTGCAGAATCCCATGGTGCTCCAGCTTATGTAGTTTACAAAGAAGGTGGTGATCCCATGGATCACCAGTTTTTCAGTGAGCCACCCAAGGAGATCCCACATGGTTATGTGTGTGCGTATATACCGGACAGTAACAATCCGGTACATCCTGCGCAGAAGACAATTGGAGGGGTTTCTGGAGCTGATGCAGACAAACAAGCGTGGCTAGCAACTTATGCTACCGGGCCAAGTCATGACAATATGCACTCGGCCCCTGGGTCACAGACAGCGGAACAAATCAGCGCTATCCTAAGGGATCAATTCGGCATATTACCAAAGAGGAGAGCGATCGGCTATGCTAAGCCGTATCCAGGAGATTATGATTTAATTCCATTACCGCCCAAGTATCGGCTCCCCGAGTTCACCAAATTCAGTGGGGCAGAAGGATCCAGCTCCATCGAGCATGTGAGCCGATATTTAGCCCAGCTGGGTATGATTTCTGTATCAGATCCGTTGCGAGTAAGGTTCTTCTCGCAGTCGCTTACAGGACCGGCCTTTGGATGGTACACATCACTGGGTCCTGACTCCATCCGTACCTGGAAACAACTGGAAGAGCAATTTCATATTCAGTATCATTCAGAAGCCGCGGAAGCAGGAATTGCCGATCTGGCGTAGCTCCGACAGAAGCGTGGAGAGACTGTAGCGGAGTTCATTCTACGCTTCAGAGAGATGAAGAACAGGTGCTATTCAACGCGGATATCAGAAAAAGAAGCTGTCAAATTAGCATCGGTGGGATTATTAAAGCCGATCAGGGATCTGGCTTTTCAATTAGAGTTCACCTCTTTGGCGCATTTGGTCCAGAAACTATCGACGTATGAGTAGCGTCATCCTGAGTTATACCAAGATAAATTTAAGCGTCAAATAGCGGTAGCTGACACCGAAGAAGCCGATGACTCCGAGGAGGAACTGGAGGTATCGGTTGCTGAGTGGGCTTGTGGTGCAAATCCTGTGCCTTGTAAGTGGCTGAAGCAAACTGGTCCTGCAAAAGGGTTTGACTTTGATGTGAGCAAGGTCGAACAAATCTTCGACTTGTTACTAAAAGAAAAACAGTTGAAGTTTCCGGAGGGACATAAACTTCCCACAGCACAGGAGCTAAAAGGAAGATCATATTGTAAATGGCATGATTCCTTTACTCACGGCACGAGTGATTGCAAGGAGCTTCGTCGACAAATTCAATCGGCTATTGAACAGGGCCGATTGATCTTGGGACAGACCGCCATGAAGGTAGACACTCAGCCTTTTCCTGGTGTAAATATGGTGGAACATCATGACCGGTCTGCAAGACGACAACTGGATTTCGCGCTCGGCATCAATATGGCAGGGATGGCATCGCGACACCGGGCTAACAATAAAGAGGCTGATTCCAGCAATCAGCCCCAAAAGGAGGAAAAAGGATATGTCACGGAAGAGCGAGTAAGGTATGTGAGGAATCAACGTCCAACTTCTTCTGACCTTCTCAGGAAATATGAGTACCAATACCAGCAGTGCCTCCGGCGGGAATCTGAAGATGAGGAATATGAGCGTCGCACCGGGAAGCGTTTGAAGAAGCATGAGGATGCTCGTGATCATTGGCATTGTCCATTCTTCAGGTATTGTTGGGATTCCAGTATGAGCCGACTGCCTACTGTTAGGGACTGCCCAGAATGTGCATCTATGAAGACAGAGGCAAGAGAATCGGTTTTCGGGCGATTAGGACCTGTGCCAGCTCAGCAGGAGCGGGTTCGATCACCACGAAGGGAAGATGAAGAGGAGGATAGGTATCATCGCCCACGATGGTGCCCAGATGGACTGAACCGTTCACAGAAACGTCGGGTTCAGAGGTTACGGAGTTTGGAGGAGGCCGAGGCCAGATACATCAAGACATTAAGAAAAGCGCGACCGGATCTGGCAGAGCAAGTTTATTATGAACAGGAAAAGAAGCCGTGCGCCTCAAGGAAAGAATGGCGGCCTAAGTCGGCAAGAGCCGATAAGAAGGTATCGGCTGATACACACATGGTCTTTGTGCTTCCCGCAGAGTTCCACGCTCGGACCTACGAGGAGCCATCCGTAGCCCAGCTTGATTTGGGACCACGACCAGTGATATTCGAGAAGCCGCAAGCCAGGAATTACAAGCACTTGAAGGCATTGTATCTCAAAGGGTACATCAACGGTCAGCCCGTTAATAAAATGCTGGTGGATACAGGAGCGGCAGTCAACATTATGCCATATTCAGTTCTGCGCCGATTGGGGCGATCCACCGGAGACTTGATCAAGACCAATGTCACGTTAAGTGACTTTAACGGGCAGACTTCGGAAGCTCAAGGTGTCCTCAGTGTGGATCTCACCGTCGGGAGCAAGACCGTCCCAACTTCCTTCTTCGTCGTCAACAGCAAAAGCACCTACAATATCTTACTCGGCAGGGACTGGATTCACACCAACTGTTGTATCCCCTCAACAATGCATCAATGTTTGATCCAGTGGGATGGAGACGAGGTGGAGGTAGTCCAGGCAGACGACTCAATCGAGATTTCGCATGCTGCCATGAGCATCTGGGATGCGGAGGATCAAGAGCCTATTTCAGGGACAAGCTTAGAAGGGTGTGATCGCATCGAGGCTACAAAAAACGGAGTAAGGCTGGTCTTATCCACTGGCCTTACAGAATAGAAAAGTTGCATGAAGAAAGTCGCAATAATGTACCCATTGTGGCCGATTTGCGCAATCAGCCCCAAAAAAATGAATTTTTGGTGACAGGTGTTTTATGTAGATGTTATGAGATGGCCATCTCTGACAGCCGGCCTGATTCTTTTCTTAAAAACTTGGAAAGTAATGAAATATGTGTATTGGCCGATACTAACGATCGGCTGGAAATCGTTTGGTTATCTTCTTTTCCTATCTGCAGCATTGATCTAACGGAGGATGGGAAGTTAGGATACGGCTTCACATCGGCTGATGAACTTGAAGAAGTTGATATTGGTCCCGGGGATAAGCCGCGACCAATGTTCATTAGTAAGAAATTGCATCCGTCATTACGAGAGCCGATGATAACTCTGTTGAAGGAATATGCCGATTGCTTCGCCTGGGATTATACGGAGATGCCTGGGCTCGATAGGAGCATAGTAGAGCATCAGCTCCCTCTCAAAAGTGGATTTCGACGTTCCAACAGCGGATACGTCAAATGAAAGCCGATGTCTTGGTCGAAGTAAAAAAGAAATAGAGAAAATGTTGGAAGCTGGATTTATCAGGACTTGTAGGTACGCTGAATGGATTTCGAGCGTCGTGCCTGTACAAAAGAAAGATGGCCGATGGAGGGTGTGCGTGGATTTCAAAGATCTTAATAGAGCCACTCCGAAGGATGAATACCCATGCCCATTGCAGAGACATTGATCAATGCTGCTGCCGGCCACAAGATTTTGAGTTTCATGGATGGTAATGCAGGATATAACCAGATCTTCATGGCCCCTGAAGATATACACAAAACTGCATTCAGAGTACCCGGAGCGGTGGGGCTGTTTGAGTACGTGGTTATGACCTTCGGATTGAAAAATGCCGGTGCAACATATCAGCGTGCCATGAACCACATCTTCCATGATCTAATCGGCAATCTGCTAGAAATTTACATCGATGATGTCGTGGTTAAGTCGGCATCGGTCGAAGGGCACCTAGATGATCTACGGCAAGTCCTAGAACGAACCAGAAAATTTGGGCTCAGGATGAATCTGAAAAAATGCACCTTTGGTGTGACAGCTGGGCAGTTTTTGGGTTTCCTGGTTCATGAAAGAGGAATAGAGATCGGCCTAAAAAGTCAGGAAGCCGTACGTATATGGTGCCACCCACTACCAAGAAGGAGCTCTAGCAACTCATCGGCAAGATTAACTTCGTCAGGAGGTTTATTTCTAACTTGTCTGGGCGGATCGAACCCTTTATGGAATGGTGAAAATCAAAACCAATGAAGAGTTCCGATGGGGGGCAGAACAACAATGGGCATTCGAAGAAATCAAAGAATATTTGTCGAGACCACCTGTGTTGGTGCCGCCTCAGCAAGACAGGCCATTTTACATATATTTATCGGTCGGTGACACCTCAATTGCTTCGGTGGTAGTACAATTATACGATGGCAAGGAGAGGGTGGTGTTTTATCTCAGTAGAAGGATGTTGGACGCCGAAACAAGGTACTCTGACATGGAAAAACTTTGCCTTTGTTTATTTTTTACATGCACCAAGCTTCGCCACATCCTGCTATCGGCTGAGGTAATCATCATCTGCAAATTGGATGTTATAAAGCATATGCTATCAGCTCCTGTGTTGAAAGTCCGATTAGGAAAGTGGATGTTTGCATTATCCAATTCGACATCCGATATCAACCTGCGAAGGCGGTTAAAGGGCAAGCATTAGCAGACCTCATTGCTGAAAGGTTAATACCAACATAGCAGCGCTTTCGTACGAGCCTGGGCCATGTATTTCGATGGATCCGTCTGTGGAGATGGATGTGGAATCGGCATCTTGCTGGTGTCGCCTCGGGGGGCAACATACTCTTTCTCAATCAGGTTACCTGCCACTTGTACTAATAACCTTGCAGAGTATGAGGCGGTGCATAAAGGCATGGATTGCTTCTGGAGGCCGGAGCTGAAGCTGTAGAGGTCTCGGAGACTCCAAATTGGTAATTTCCCAACTCACCGAGGACTACAGGTGTGAAAGTGAGCTATTATTTCCGTTGTGGGTGCAATGCCAGGAACTGATAGCCCAGTTCAGGTATATAAATTTTTATTGGATACCTAGAGCTCAGAATGCAGAGGCCAATGATCTCGCGCAGCTGGCTTCAGGATACAAAGCCGATGGGCCCAGACACCAGGTATACTTTCTGGACCAGGGAGATTGGAGAGCCGATATCTTCAATTACTTGAAGGATTCGGCTCGGGGGGCACCCAGGAAGATACGTTATAAAGCCATGAGATACGTCCTGATAGGAGATGATATGTTTTACAGGACCTTGGAGGGGTTGTTGCTCAAATGTTTAGGGCCGACCGAGTCCAATCGGCTCCTGCATGAAGTTCATGAAGGAACGTGCGGGACTCATCAGTCAGCTCACAAAATGAAGTGGCTAATCAGGCGATCAGGATACTACTGGCCTACTATGCTTGAATATTGCTTCAAGTATTATAAGGGATGCCAAGCATGCCAGAGGTTCGGGAAAATCCAGATGGTGCCAGCATCCGTAATGAATCCCATTGTTAAACCGTGGCCGTTCAGAGGCTGGGGCATGGATATGATCGGCAAAATTAATCCTCCATCTAGCAAGGGTCATCAGTTCATTTTAGCTATCACAGATTATTTTACCAAATGGGTGGAAGCTGTCCCAATGAAGTCAGTAGCATCCAAAGATGTGATTCAGTTCGTCAAGAAACATGTTATTCACAGATTTGGGGTCCCACAGACTATAACAACAGACGGTGGCTCAGTTTTTATTTCAGAAGAATTCAAGAAGTTTGCTGCTGATATGGGTATCAAGCTGATTAGGTCATCTCCTTATTACGCCCAGGCAAATGGGCAAGCTGAAGCATCCAATCAGAACCTTATTAAATTGATTAAGAGGAAGATCGATGAATATCCCAGACACTGGCATGAAGTTTTGTCAGAGGCATTATGGGCATACCGCATATCTTGTCATGGGGCGACAAAAACTTCCCCTTATCATTTGGTCTACGGGCAGGAAGCCGTGTTACCGTGGGAGGTTACAGCCGAGTCCAGGCGCATAGAATTTCAGAACGACCTATCCGCTGAGGAATATGCTACTCTGATGAGTGATAATGTGGAGGACCTCACGGAACTCAGGCTATGGTCACTAGAGAAGATTAAGGAGAATAAGACTAAAGTAGCTCGTGCATATAATAAAAAGGTCAAGCCAAAGGAATTTCAGGAAGGAGATTTGGTTTGGGAAGCAGTATTACCGTTGGGAACCAAAGACGCAGCATATGGCAAGTGGTCCCCAAACTGGCACGGACCGTACAGGGTTGACCAGGTCCTACCTGGGAACGCATACATGCTTGAAGAGTTGGACGGCGTCAAATTTCCAGTAGCAGTCAACGGCCAACACCTTAAGAAATACTTCCCAAGCATGTGGGCTGACGAACAGTGAAGCCGATGGCACCCATCAGGCAAAAAGCCGATGCAACCAGCAAGCTAAGAAGGGGAGGCAAAGGCTGAATCGACGACGTTAGCGCTGGCAAGACAGGAAGCGGGAAAAGGGCCGATGAGCGCTGATCAGCCCGTACGTTAATGGAAAGGAATAGAGCAGCCGATGCGTTGACATCGACTTTAGAAGTTTTGCTTATGGCAACCAAGCATCACAAAATATCAGACAGCCGATGTGTCACCATCGACTCTAGGATCACTACATGGAGACACAATAGGTTCACCACACGGAAACACAGTGGGATCACTACATAAAGGTACAAAGTTTATCGTGAACAGGACTACTGAAGGAAAGCGTCAATAGCAGCGATAGCGTCAAGGCGGACACGGTCGACCTCAGCAAGTACTGCTTCATCCTCGTCGTCCGCCCCCGGCACCACTTGTTTGCTCAAGTTGCTCAGCTCGGCCAAGTCCGCCTTTAGCTCGGAAGTCAAAGCTTCTGCCTCCTGCTTAGAACCCGCAATGAGATCCTTCTCCGCCTGGATGCGCTGCTTGGTGGCCCGGACTTTGGCTTCAAGATCTTCCAGCTCCTCTTCCAAGAGGCGAAGCCGACAGGCAGAAGCAGACGTGTCAACCTTTGCGTCGAGTACGGCCTTCTTCTTGTTGATCGACTGACACATCTCAGCGATGATGGTCCTTAGGAGCGATTGGGAACGCCGAGTCTCGATCCTGCGGCGAGCTTCTGCCACTTTCGCCTGGAAGGAAGAAAGGTACCCGGCCGGCAATAGTTTGGCCTGGAGGCTCACAGGAAGCTGGGAACTGACCTCGTCAAGTATCTGTTTAACTGCACTAGAATCTTGAATCAGGGCGGAGACTGGACCCGACAGAAGATCCTTCACGCGGAGGAGCCGATCGGCAGTGCTGGTCAGGCCCGAAGGAGAGTCATCGGCTTCCAATATGGTCGACCCAATCGTGGCAGGATCAAACGCAAGGAGTTCTGAAAGATCCAAGCTCTGGAGGAAAAGAGGGTAAGCAGGGCATCGCGGGAAAAGACCAAAGTAGGTACGGAGAAAAAGCCATACCTGTCCTGAGAAGGAAGTAGCGATGGCCAACGAAGGGACGATCGGCTCCCGGGGGTGCATCCTTTCCGAAGGGGGAACGACGGCGGCAGAGGCCGTATGAGCCGCACCTCCGGAAGAAGAGGCGACAGCCGACGGGGCAACAATCGGCTCTGCGAGAGGAGAAGCCGATGAGATGGCAGACGGCTTCGCGGGACGTACCTCTCGCGCAGGGGAATCGGCAGTGGCTGAGGCAGTAGAGGATCCTTCCAAGCAGGGGCCAGCAGGGGATGAAGTCACGATCGGCGCCTGCGGGCTTGGCGAGGCAGTTGGGACAACAGCCGACGCTGAAGGATCCTCCAAGGTTGTTGTGCCAGGATCACGGAGAGTGATCAAGGCCCTGATAGGCGCATTCATGTCCTCTGGCACCTCTGAAGATGAACCTTTCTGGCATGGGGCTCCTCCCCGCTGGAGACTTCTACAACGGCAGGCTACAAGAGAAGAGAGCGCCGTTAAAGGAAACATGAACAAAAGTCCGATTGCAAAGCGGGAGGAGGGGCCGAACCTGGTTGGCGACTGGAGATGACGGAATAGGTGAAGACGGCGTAGCTTCCTTCCGGACATTTCTGACAAGAATCTTCCTCGTCTTGGCGTGAGCCCGGGGGGCAACAGCTTCCGAAAGCCGTTTTCGCTTGGGGGTCAGCTTAACGGTGCTCGGCTGAATCCGCATTACGCCTTTTGAAGGAGGAGGCGCATTCTTGCCGAAGAGAACCACAGGAGCAACCGCCAGGAAACAGAAGGGGGATCCATCTTCGTTCATCGGCTCTGGGCCGTCTTCTTGCTGCAGAAACAGAAAATGGATTCAGAAGGGGTCCAGTAAAAGTTAAAAGAAGAAATGTCAATCAAAGGTAGTACCTCTCCGACGGGAATATCATACTCAGGATGGATTCGCCGCAGCATCGGGCCCAGAGCTCTTCGGAAAACATGAGTTTTCCACATCGACCACCATCCTTCAAAGTCGACAGCCGAAGAAGTAAAGGAAATATTGGCAGGAACAGACAAGGTAAGGTCTGTAAACAGGCTGTAGCACCTTTGGGTGGTCAAAGCATCAGGAAGGTCCACCCTGTTTGATGTCAACAGGTGGAGAAGGAAGTGTGGAGGCACCTGTGCAAGACCAAACTGCCGGGCTGCTACGACCGGCTGGTAAAACTCATAACCAGGCTTGAGGATCCGGTTAGAGGTACTCATGCCAACTGGAAGAAGACAGGGCCGAACCATGATGGAGTAAAGGCGCCTAGTGTCGGCATCATAGGCAATATCGGCTAATCGGAAGGTAGCCGGGTTCTCGAAGAGCTCAGAATCGGCATAAGGAAGGAAGTCTGGGTTGTCAAGGCCTTTGTAGAAAATCTTGAACCAGCGGGAAGCATCTAGGGGATTCAGTTTCCCGCCAGGGAGACTGTACAAGGCCTGACCGAAGCTAGTGCACCTAATCTGTCTCCCACTCAGATCAGGGAAGGAATTGCCGACTAAGGAAGGGAAATCGGGGTCAGAACTTTGGAAATAAAGACGAGCCCACAACTGGATGAACCACCATGGGCCACCAGTTCTGATTTTCTTCTGAGTAAGAAGGCTAGAAGTCATCAGATGGAGATATCTGTAAAGTTCCCCGAGAAATAGTCTACCAAGGCCAACAGTTTGACCCCTGGCCAGCTCATAAGCCAAGGAGAGGTAATTCTTGGTTGGGGCGAGGGAAGGGCCACAAAAGAGGAAATGTTCGAGCCATAGGTTCAGAAAGGCAGTGTGCTCCTTTTCCGATACAGGGCCCTTGCTTTTTTGGTGTTGGCTCAGGTAGGTGCTCCAGTTAGTGCACTCAGTTTTGGAAGACAGTTTGTAAGGGACCACAGGGAGGCTGTAAGCAGAAGGGCAGGCTGATGATATGTCCAAGCCGGTGATCATCATAACGTCCAGCAGTGTTGGTGTTAACGGGCTGTGCCCGAAGAGAAAGCAATTCAAGGCGTCAGACCAGAAATAGCCGATGGTCTTCAAAAGGTTCTCATCTTTCTCAAGGGGGGAGAGGGACAGAGACAGAGCATCGGTTATCCCGATGGATTCCCATAAGGGCTGGTAAGCGCTCGCTACTCTGTTGTACCAAACTATCCAGTTTTCAGGTGGATTTGGCCAAGCGCGGAGGCTGTCCGACCAAGATTCTAGGTCTATATCCTGACTCACAAAGGGGATTCGATTGGCTTCACAAGAAATCAAATCTACGGGTTTCTCATAGGAACGAGGCCCAAGGCAGAAAGAGTTGGGGGAAGAAGGGTGTGGCAAGAAGATATCGGAAGCCTGAAAAAACCCCAAGAAAAACAAGATTGCCGAGGGAGGAATTAATTAACCGCGCAGTAAAACTTGCAGATGCTGTGTTAAATTAATGGGGGTCGGAGTGCACCTTCAGACCGAAGACGGCGGCGGCGGTGCGCGAAGACTCTGCCATCGGGAATCTTGAATCGAGATCCTGGAGGACGGATCTTGGTTTGGTGGCGCAAGATCGGATATGTGTCTCAAGGACCGGGGAGGATCTTGCGGCTAGGGTTTGAAAGCAGAGGGGACCGGAGTTGATTTGGATCCCAGAATCTTTAGAGATTTGCGTAGGGTGAAAGACCAGCGGAAGGGTAAAGTAAATTGAAGGGTTATTTCAGATCCGGATCGGTATATTCTGAGGCCGATGCGTTGCCATCGGCTCTTAAAACAGATAATTGCACACAAGCAGAGTTGCCGATACAAAAGTAAAATTCCATTCATAGCAAGACAGTGAATACAAAAGGGGGAACTAATTACTCCTAAAGGTGGCCTAATGGGGATACTACGATCTACCACCAGTACACGCCGGAGGTCTTGCGGCGCTTGGGCGACGGAGCAATGCTAGGGCCACTGTCGCCACTGTCGCTGCTGTCGTCATCGTCTCCGCTGCCGTCACTAGTGAAGCTGTCGTCGTCTTCGGCTCCTGTGCTGCTATCGGAAGCGTCGTCCGATGACCTGCCATCGGATCTTCTTCGGAGGAGAAGGAATCGGCTCTTTCCTCCGAGGAAGAAAGGTTCTCCCCCCAAGACACGTCGTCTTCATCTTCCTCCAGCTCGGCCCCGAGGAGGAGTGCGAGATCCTCGCCATCGGTCAGGGATTCATCATCCTCTGACTGGTAACGGAAGTCCCACTCCTCTGTGTCCCAATGCAGGGGGGCACGGACCTCGTAAGCGGCGATTGGGTCGTACTCTGGGGTTGGCTCTCGAGAGGACTCGGATTCATAAGAAATTGTGGAAGAGGCAGAGGAAGAAGAAGCCATGGTGAAAGAAGAAGAGGAAGTGGTATGGCCGTAAGAGAAAGATGACTGGGGAAGTGGCTGTGGGTAAGTTTATAAAGGTAAATCAAGGGGTAAGGTGAATCGGCATCATGACAGTTCCCGAGGAGATTGGTACAGGGCAGTCATATCGGTTGGAAATCGAAAAGGCATATACGGATCGGAAGCCGAAGGGTCAGGGTGGTTTTAAAATAAATAATTTCGGAATTACCATTGCCGAAACCAGGGGGCATGTGTTATCGCCATATTCTGGACGGGCCAAAAGTGGACCAAGGAGCAAGATGGGCCTAGGAAATGGGTATGGTAGGATTACAGATCGGATCCCGTACGGGTGTTTGAGGACAGTAAGGCCGTGTAAACTCAGGCCTAGGCAGTTAGGATTCGTGTTGTGTTTGGTTAGGGTTAGTTAAGGAGAGCAAGTCTACGGACTATAAATATGTACCATGAATAAACGAGAAAAAGAGATTCATTCATCAACAACTCACGGCGCATCACCTCCCCTGTTCCAGGGTTTTTCATCGGGTAAGTGCCATGTAGCCCTCTGATCACGCTTCGCGTGATCGGGGGCGCATTGCTCTTGCTTGTTACTTTATGTGTTGCTCGTTCTGAAGCCTTATAGATGGCGAGTAGCATTAGTTATCATAGCGCGCATAGAGTAATGTTATTTTTGTATCATGATCTTGCTCTGTTCATTGTTCTTGCGTGCTCCGCGGTCATTGTATCCGTTTATGGATGCAATGATCGCGTCTTGCTTTGTTTATATTGATAGATCCGATCTGTTACGGCTAGTTTCTATTTATTAGGGATTTAGCTCAATATGTGCATGATTAGGCCTTGCAAACGAGTTGAAAGTTCCGGTGGTATGTTAGTATCGGATCTCAGCCTGGGTAGAGGTCTCTTTAGGAATCGGCTCTTTAGCTGCTTTTAGGGTCTCTGTTTAGGGTGTTTGTTCTGATGTTTTGCGTATTCGTTAGGCTCAATCACGTGTAGGATGTTCCGATTGTGTAATGAGGGCTTAGTTGTCGTAGATTGGATCAGATTAATATCTTTAAAGCAAGCTTTTTCTCTTTATTATATACATATGTTATCTGTCCCGAAGATCCGATCCGGTACCGATGCAATCGGCTCTTTACAGCCGATACCGGGGAGGAGTGATGAGCCGATCACGGCTCGGACTAATCTTTACAAGTGTCTGTGCTTACAGGAATTTCATGAATCACACCTTCCTGATCAGGTACAGGATCAGGTGGCACGCCTAGCAACTCCAAGCCAGGGTGTGCGCCAGATCGCTGGGCCGTTGACCGAGGGACCGGGGCCCACCAGCCGTCCCGGAAGCCTCCCGGCTCCTCGTGTTGCCTGTCGTTGCTCGCCGGTGGGTTTCGATTGACAACACCTACATCAGCGCCTTCTCCAGCACCAAGTGGGAGGACTGGCGCCACGACTGGGTCATCGCCATGGCCGACACCAACGATTGCCTCGAGCTGCCGACGGAAGGGCCCCTTCTCGA